>NC_080583.1:19345921-19656710 GCF_029962835.1 Magnolia sinica | reverse complement strand
AAGTTGGGTGTATGTATCCCCAATGTTTCTACAAGTTGGTTGAAGAGGTGCATATACTAAGTTACACTATGTGATCTTTTTCTATGGTTGTATGAACATACTCAACATCACCACCTGGAGACGCATAAAGTTAAGCACCTTGGCTTCTATAGTTCTCTTTCTTCTTCCTATTAAATACCTAAGCCTTTGGTTAAATTTAAAAAATAAAAACATAAGATAGACATGGTCAGTACACTACCCCACTCACGGAGATTTTAGACTACCCAACCTTGAATGGTGATTCTATTAGTAAATACAAAATTAAATGAAAATTAGTTGCTTTCTATATTCACCATGTAGTGAAAGGTAAAACAAGGAGTGAAAGGTGTTTGCAACATAATTGGAAAGCAGGGTTCTCTTAAATACTTGGGCCTTTATGGAAGATCAAGTAATTCCCCACTCAGTGGATGAAGAAACTCCATGCCAAGGAGAATTCGCAATAGACAAGACAACGACTCAGCAGTTGTACAACATGGAAGCATAGCTAGCAGCAGCTGACCATATTCTAACCTCTTGTTGACATCATCTCCAAGGTGAAGCCCTTTCCATGACAAGTGATTGATAAGATGTTCATGGTCTTTCAGAAGTTGGATCCAGAGATAACATAATTGACATAGGGTGCTTGTTTAACTTGTACATAGCAAGGTTAAAATATTGCTTTCGAAGTGCGCCTCGTCCCAGTCCAAAACGATACATACCAATGAAACTGGCACCGCTCATTTGAAACCAGAAGAGTGGCTTGAACAAAAAACAAAAGGGCACTATTTACAAGGGTGTTCTTGTAATTTACTTATCTTCTTTTTTTTTTCCTTTCTTTTTTTCTTTTTTTGAGAGAGAGAGAACCGCAATTTTATTAAAGAGAACCAGCCAAAAGATAGGGAAAAAATACAACCCAGAGCTAGGCCAAAAACCAAGCTAAAAGATTAGCAAACGCAGCTGCTTTAACATAAGGAGCCCATTTTGAAACGCCAAATTTCACTTAAGTATATGATCACTTTCAATTGAGGGATCCATATCTTGAAAATATCGGATGTTTCGGCCTTTCCAGATAAACCGGAAAATCCCTATAGCAACAAGCCTCCAAATGGCTTTCCGAGAATTAAGCACTGCAGCTCCATCCCAAGCCCATCGAAGATGGTCAACAGGGAACTGCATCACCCAAACACATGGAAAAGAGAGATGAATTTACACTAAAAAGACATTAAAAGCAAAGGCCGATCTTGTCATTTTAATCTCATTATGCATTGAAAGGAAATGCCTCAACTCTCTCTCTCTCTCTCTCTCTCTCCCCCCCCCCCCAACAAAAAAACAAAAAAAAAGGAAAGAAAAAAACCATAACCCCAACAATCCCTCTCCTCCCTCTCAATCTACCTATCAATCTATCTTCTTTTTTCCAAGGGTGCATCAGAACAGTGACAAGTCCATTGGCAGTGGCACGAGACGCCCTGAGTCAGACAAAACCAAGACTCAATAGGACTCATCCTAAAATTGGAAATAAATCTGACCAATTTACAGTTATTTCTGGCAACAGAGGTTCAACCTGGATCAGTTCCAACCAAAAACAGATACAACTCTGCCAAAACCGAGTACCATACGTGATAGGACGATCTCTTAAACCACGAGACACAGCATGGTAACTTATCAATGAATTCTGTGACCTAACAGCAATACAAAACCATACACCAAAATATCCATCATGACAGCAATGTCAGCAATTTTTGGTTTGGAACACCTATAATTATATCATCTTTCTCAAGGGCATATCAAATCAAACAAAAAATAGGACATGTTTCAAAAATGCAGTCTATATCTATCACATAAAGGAAGAAAGTAATGACTATTCCATTTGATGGCACCAATGTTTCAAAATAGCGCCCATAGCGTAGCGGTGGCGTACGCTAGGTAGAGTAGCGTGGCCGTAGTGCTATGTAGCGTCCCAAATAGCATAAACCCCCTGTAGCGTACGCTACAGGGGTCGTAGCGTACACTATAGCTACGTAGCCCGTAGCGTAAGCTACAATGTATTTTTTTTACCATTTTATTTTTTTTATTATTTTTTTCACGTTTTCTTTATTTCTAATGTTGAGGAATGTGACACTTGTATTGTGCTTGATACTTTTAACCTATGGGATGTTTATTTCTTTTCATAATTGTGACTTGTGGTTTCAATTAGACATTATTAATTAAAGTGGTTTGCTTAGAAAGTTGTTGATGTGATAATTATTTGATTTGGCTTATATATGTGGATTGGCTTTTGATAAATGATAACTAATAACTTTTTTGAACATGCTTATAATTGATAAAATGAATCATCTTTTAGGCATTTTTATATATTTTTCCTTTATTTTCACTATTTATTATATTTGTCCTATTTTTAAATTAAAAAATAGAAGTATCGTATAGCTTACGCTCCACGCTATAGAGGGTTGAGTGCTACGCATCATGCTACCGCTATTTAAAACACTGGATGACACCAATACATATTATTTACTTGGAAAAATGAGCACTGCGATGGACCTAATCCATGATGGAATACCTTGAAGTAATGGATAGCACCTCTCAAGAAGCCACCGTGAGAAGGATCACGAAAATGACCAATGTTTACAACCCAAACTGAGACACAAATACCTGCAATAACCTACAAACAAAAAGGAAATCCAGTTAAAGCATGAATTACCAGCCGCAGGAAGTGGGCTCCACAGTGAGAGCCCATACTTCAGTATGGCACATTATGATGGTCCATGTTCAAAAAACTGGTCATGCAAATGAAAACTCACTGACAATTTAAGAAAACTAGCCGAGTTAATAACCAATTCAGCTGATTTTTTTTCTCAAAATCATAGTTAGAACCTGGTACTTGAGCAGGCATTACCCTTGTTCTTCTTCTTCTTTTTTGTGCGCGCGCGTGTGCATTAGGGAGATAATTTTATCAGCAAAGAAGCCAAATTGGCTGAAAAACTAGGCTGCTACAGAAGAGAGAAATAAAGGAGCTAGGGAGAGGAACAACAAAAGAAGACCCACATCCCAGATGAGGAAATGAAAAAAAAAAAGAGGAACATTAAAAGAAAGCCTACTCCATAATTTCACTTTCATCATAACATCTTAACTCATTTTCCTGAAGAATGAGCAGAAGGCAGGCAGCATGTGCCATGTGAGGCTCTTTCAGATGTGAGATTGCAACATCCTGAATTCTAATATTGATGAACCTGGAGCACAAGGAGTTACAATATTTAAGCAGCATAAGGTTCTTCCAAGGGCATTTGAAGGATTGGTCACAGTAGTGATGGCAGAAGGAGCATTTATGCAGACATGAAGGTTCCTGCCAATGAGATTTTTGGCACTTGAATTAACAACTAACATTCCAACTTCCAAAGATTTTAATGGAAGAACCAGATTACGAGATTAGTAAATGGAGAGCATTGTAGGAAGCAACTAACCATGAAAGCAATAGGACAATGTTTTGGAAGGAAAGAGGACAAAACATAGTCACAAGCAGTGCTTAGTGTTTCTTAACTGCAGGGTGTAACCAGAACCCAAGACAGGAGTCCTAATAGGAGGTCATGCCAAACTCTAGCCTATCCATCGAAAAGAAAGAAAGAAAAGAAACCTGGACTTACAACAAACTCTAGAAGGCACCAGGGATTTTCCTAATCAAAAGAAGTAATAACTAGATAGCACGAGATGATTATACGGAGCCTGCTGAGATTTTATTTTATTTTTTTTCCTTGAAGATTGAGAATATTATTAAAGGGAGCCAAAGCAACCCAAAACAAAAGAAAGAAACAAAGCAAACAAGAGAAAACAAAACAGAAAGAAACACAAATTATACAAGAGGAAAAAAAAAAAGGGAAAGAAAAAGGAAAAGCATCTAGCAGAAGCCAGCTGTACAACTTGAACACCCCAGCAAGGGACATCCCACACCATCTAAACCAGAAAAAAAGGAAACTACTGAATTATTCAGGTGTAGCAAACTGAGAGCCCAATCGGAGGCTTCACGGCAGATGCCTTCAAGCACCTTAGCGATAGGAGAAGAAAGATCTCTAAAACAGTGAGAGTTCCTGATGGGTTCCTTAAAGTCCACAAAAGGATAACCAAGGCTAGGTTGGGGCCCACGAGTCTCTTGTAGGCCCCACAGGTCAGTCGGCAGCTTTTAAAAGCCAAGATAGGTGGTGCAGCTGGGCTTCCATGAGCCCAACAGGCACACGTGCTTTTTCTGATTTTTGTTAAGAAAAGTTATTGCATGGGGTATTTTGTAATAAATTTTTTCAAGTCAACCTGATGGATTTATTTAGGGTTTTCCTTGGGGGAAAGAGAGATATATTGTAACTTGGCTTTGAAGAAAGGAAAGGAACTTTCCTTGGACTTGTGGAGATAACGATTCCTCTTCGTCAGCTTGGTGTGGGCTCCAAGACCATCACTCGGTGCTGATTCCAGGTGAAACTCATCTATTTTCTTTCCTCTAATCCTCTATAATCTTCTTCTCTTCTTATCTTCACATCTCCTAGTTTAGAACTATTGAATCCCACTTCTCTCTTATTTTTCCCTTCCCTTGAACCCTAGCCCTACTACGTTCTAGAATTTCAGATTTCTTTTATCTTTGTTATTTGGTGTTGCCTGTCCGCTATCAATTCTTTTCCCTCCAAATGCCCCAGAGTGTGGCCAGCCCAACAAGGCGCTAGAGGGGTTGAATAGGATCACCAGAGCCAACACTATGCCAAGCGAAGAGAAGGCCAGGGATGTCAGAAGGCATTACCCAAAGAGAACCAATACTGCCAAATCTACTAAGAATGGAGACACATTTAGAAGAATCACGCCACACTTCTGAAGATTATCAACCGTGAGGATCCTTCCTTTCACAAGGATTCAAGAGAAAGCAGCAATCTTCAGCGGCACTGGATGGGAACAAATGAAGTAAGGGAAGGGTTAAGCTGTTACGGGAGTCGGACCACGCAGGAATTTGAACAATGATTTGGAGGAGAAGCTTCCCGAAGGAGAGAGCGACCATTGAAGGGAGTCTTCCTCCTCTGAATTCGGTCTGATTCCCTCTAAGAGCTTCAAGAGGCAAAGGAAATCTTGCAGCTCAAAATCTGACATCAATCTCCTACCCGAACCATCATTAGAGAAGCAGGCAACGACAGAGCAATAAAGATCAAAGGCAATATTACCTAGACTAGGAAAAAAGGAGCTGAAGAGGGGACTTTGAAACCCAGTGACCGATCCAGAAATGAATGTGGTTCCCATTTCCGAGACTAAAGGAAAAACCATTTGAAACCGGGGATCTCAGGGAAGAAATGGATTTCCAAATGGAGGAAGCCCTATATAGGGAAGAAGCCCCAATGAACCAATCACCCATTTCAACACCATATTTAGCCGCAATGGTCTCCATCCACCATCTGCCTCTTTCAGAGGCAAAACTCCAGATCCACTTCCCCAGCAAGGCAAAATTGACATCTGAGAGGACCCGAATTCCTACTCCCCCTTCTGGATAGGGTTTGTAAACATCGTTCCAATTCACAAGTTGAAATTTATGGTTATCTAAACTGCCATTCCAGAGGAAGTCTCTATGGATTTTCTCAATCTTAAGAAGAATAGATTTCGGGCAATGGAATAAAGAAAGAAAGTACGTGGGAGGATCGGAGAGAGCAACTTTTAAGAGAGTTAGATGGCCAACCAGAGAAAGCAGATGGTTTTTCCAAGGGGCTAGTTTCCGCTCCACTCTCTTGATCACCACATCCCAAAGATGGTTAGGCGGCCTACCAATGCAGAGGGGGAGCCCCAGATAAGAAGCTAGAAAGGATCCGGCCTAGCAACCAAAAGCCCTGGCAAGGTCAGAGAGAGTGGCCAAAGGAGTGTTGATATGCAACATCTCACTTTTAGACAGATTAATTTGAGCCCAGAGACTACTTCAAAAAACAGAGAATTTTTCTCAGATTAATAACTGCAAGTTCAGGGGCTTCACAGAATAGCAGTGTGTCATCTGCAAATTGGGTGTGGATGATCAAGGGAGAGGTGTGAGTGACAGAGAACCCACTGATTCCCCTTTCATCAGCATCTTACTAAGACCTTCCGAAGCAATGATGTAGAGCCTTCTGAGAATTGTGAAGTTGTTCCGATAAAAAGGACATGATGTAGAGCAACCAAGAGATCATAGGTCTGTTTAGATGGAAATGTAAACAACCAGTAAAGGTCCTTTATAGTGGATATCCATGTCATTATCTGGGACAAAACATAATCTGCTCTGTTGCACACCCCCTTCAGACTATCAGTCTTTTGTGTCAACCTTTGTTCATAACCATTTATTGGTTCCACCATCTAATTCCATAATCTATTCATTCACTTTTATATTAAAATTATAATTCAGCTAGTGATTCTCGATATCACTGCTCTGGCTCACACCTCATGCAGAAAGATGGCAGAAATTATTTTTTCCAAGTTATTGAACCAATTGTCTAATTCCATAAATTTTTCATTCGATTCTGGATTGAATTGTACGTCGGTGTACAAATGGAGATGTACCTCTCCTTTATAAATCAACGAGGAATGATGTATCATCTTTTTGCTTAACAATGCAGCAAACAAACAACTATGCCAATTTTGTAACAAAGAATGATTAATACATTGTAAACAATAAATTTCACGTATTTATTTAATGATGAAGAATTAAGTGAAGGCAGATGGTAAAGATCACCTTGGCCAAGAATGTACCGAATTCATCAAGCTTCTTCTTTAGTGGTGTCGCTTCCTGTAATTCCGAAATTTACATATATAATAAAATATCATAAGTATCATTCAGAAAAGTGGTCAAGCGACCCCTAAAAAACATAAATATGAAGGAAAAAAAAAATCAAATTAAAAATTAAGAGAATGCAAATTATCAAATCGCAATGAAATCATTTAGGTACCTACAAAAAACAAAACAATAAAATATGAAGCACAAAACCTTGGTAAAAGATAAATTTGCACACAAGTCATACATTACCCATAAAATAGTTGCTTACATCTCCTGTTCTTAACATTGCATCACGTATGCTGCCCATTGCAGTGTTAGAACCAACTCCAACAACAATAGCTCTTGCTCTACCAGCCACCACAATTGTTCCCTGACAGTCGACATAAGTTAGCATTCACCCATTAAATATTATGAGCAACTGAGCATCAACCGCCAGTAATCCCTCCCGATATAAACATAGAAAAACAAAATGACTAGTAGACAATAATTAAACATTTAATGACAATCTTCAATTTGACAATCAAAGAAGATGCCAAAACTTGTCCCATTTTCACCAAAAAAGACCCTGGGAATGCACCAACATTAAGTGAACACGGTTGAATCCAGTGTTTTAAGTATTGACGATATCCGCTGATATATCCCACGATATATCTTGTATCCCACCTGTGCGATACAAAACACACAAATAGTAGGATATATCCCACATGTTTGATCTGGTGAGCATTTTCGATTTTGTAACCTTTTTTTCCCCTGTAAATCATGTTAAATCAGTGTCAAATTGTTACAAATCCATGAATTTTCATGTTTTGCAGAGCTTCGATTTCGAATGTTTGGAGATGGGCTAAGTTGCAGAAATTTGAAAAAATTCAAAATTTCCCAATTTCTTGCAAATCGGTTGCAATCTTTGTGTCAAAACATAAAATCAAACATATATGTAACCTGATCTAGTGATTCTTCTTTTGCTTTTGAATGCATTGTGTTTCCACACGTCTTCTTACATTTATAAATTATATGAATAAACTTCGAATATACTTGCATCTATGCAGTTAGACAGTGCATAGATTAGGACCCCATACAAAGAAAACTTATTATATGCACTTGTTTTTTGTAATGTATTGATTTATAAGTGTGTATTGATGTCTTTTTTAACAATCATTGAAGTTCCATTGAAAAATTCGACCAATTTCCCAATGTTTCCCCATGTTTCCAACAACAGCAATACATTACGCGATACAACCAAGATATCCCATGCGATAACTGATACATATCCGTATCCTACGGGTGTGATACGTAATGCGATACCGATATTTTGAACACTGGTTGAATCAAAGAAATCAGTTGAATCAAAGATCAACCCATGATCGAACTAGACTGAACTGATTTGATCCAACCCAACAATTTAGGGTGAATCAAATATGAATTTGTTCAATCAAACCAATTCACAATTCTAGATAAGTTTAATCGAACTAATCAACTATGATAACACTCACATATACCTGCCACCCATATAATATCTTTAGCCAAATCTAGCCTATCAAAAGTAATCTGTTTCACCGCCATGGATATCAAATGATTGAAAATTTACTACCATCATGTAAAATATGACCCATCAAAAGTAATCTGTTTCTCATTGTCAACCCACTTCATACTTTGTCCGATGAAACATAATCGATGCCAAAAGCAAAGGTCATCTAGAAGTCCTAACTTCTGCATACATCGAATCAGATATCTGGAAGTATCATTCCTAGGTTAACATAACCTTCTCAATCCACATGTAACAAAACAAAAACCCAACAGAAATTGGTATAATCACTAGGATTTTTCCATGTTTCAATACTTTCTCAAAACAGCTAAATATATTACTCCATCTGGTTGAGAGTCTTGAGACACACTAGCTGGTCCCAAGCCCATGTGAAGGAAAGTTGATGACAGATGGGCAGTTGTTCGCAACCCTTGCAGAACAAATTTTTTATTCATTCGTAAAATGTTTATTTATAAAAAATAAAAATAAAAAATAAAAGGTCGGGAGAAGGCTGTGATGATGATGAAGATCAGTTAAATGTTTTATTTATAAAAATTTGATGTCAAGTGTTCTGTCTGTAACTTATTCTTAATATTTGGCATAGTTGAGAGTATTGAGACCATGTCTCTGTGTCAATTAACCATCCTGTGCAAGGTAATTAAGGTTTCTACAAAAGAAATTTTATCTTTAAAATAAAAAATAAAAAAAAATCTATAAAGACCACAGAAAGTAGAGAAAGGAAAGATGCTCCATAATAAGTGCAGAAAATGCTTAAAACTTACTGAGAAGAGGATGTTTGTCTTGTCCTGATGCACAGCATTTGTTGCTAAAGTTGATTCAAGCTCTTTTGCCACTGAACAGCTCTCCCCTACCACCAAATAACAAATTCTTATCTAGTTGAGAAAGATAAATGCAACTTCTTATTAAAGAAAGAGAAAACAGCACCAACATGATGAACTTGACATGGTTAGAAAAGTGTGTGTATGTGTGTGTGTGTGTGTGTGTGTGTGTATGCCAAATGCTCAGCTGTGCACCAGTTCGCACGAGTTTTCGTGCGAAATTTTTGAGAACTCATCATGCGTGATGTGAGTCCAAAATCTCAACCATCCACGTGATGGAGCACCCCAGGAAACCCCCTGGGCCCAACTTTTACTTTGATCCAAAACTTCGGTGGGCCATAGAAAAGGAAAACAGTTTCTTCCCTTAATTTGCATCTCTATTTTCTATGGCTCACCAGAGTTTTAGATCAGGGTGAAAATTGATCCCTGGGGGTTTCATGGGATGCCGCATCACATGGACCGTTCGGATTAGACGCCCATGACACGTGTGCAAAGGTGCACGCATGCGCAGGTGACCATGATTTCATATATATATATATATATATATATATATAGACACACACACACACATATGTATAAAGCACTTTTAATGGAAGAAAAATATCAATAATAGGGCTATGCAGAAGAAGCATGTTCACAATGACCCAGTTATACACTTCTGAGCATGTCATAGGGCCATACAAATGTAAGTATCCAACAATTAACAAATGGATTCATGCTTTGTCATGCAAGCACAAGCCTAGGCACCCTCAAATGCAAATGCAAATGATTGGTCAAACAAAGATGAGTTAATGGAAGACAAAGGACACACATGCAGTGGCTGCAAGTACAAACAAACAAATAAATGAGCATGTACTTCAGTACCTAACTTACGTTCCTCAAGTTCAAAGCAACCAATAAATAAGTAACATCAAAAGTTCATATTAAAAGAAATTTCATGTTAGCAGGATAAAAATACTTATTTTTAAAGGTAACAAAGAACTGTAACATCAAAAGTTCATATTAAAAGAAATTTCATGTTAGCAGGATAAAAATACTTATTTTTAAAGGTAACAAAGAACTGTAACATCAAAAGTTCGTATTAAAAGAAATTTCATGTTAGCAGGATAATACATTGATAGGGGAGCCAACGGGAATCAACACGCCACAAGCGAGGGGAATAGGCCTCCCCCAAATAAAAGTGGATGCTCGCATGCTGCAAACCCAAGCCCCCAAAAACAACACACGGCTCCTAGCCTACTACCAGAAAGAACTCCAATGGGTAAGAAGGCCAGGATTGGATAGATCTCCAAATTGGGGTTACAATAGGGCCTGCTCGCCACTAAAAACTGAATATTTTGAATAATTGACTCCAGTGAGGTGTACCTCTTCAAAGATTATAGAATTACTCTCTTTCCATATGCCCCACATCATGGCAAGTGGGACCAACTTCCATAGTATTCTCACGAGAATGGAAGGGATCATCACACAGCCCACAATGAGATCCAGTAGGGAGCAGTTGAGAGACATGAGACCCCAAAAAGGCTGAAGTAGCTCAACTCCACTAGCAACTTTGCACTGGAGGAATAGATGATTCCCTAATTCCTCTATGCACATGATTCACATTTTGGGAATCAAGATCATCCACTTCTTGAGGTAATCGATAGTAATAATTTAGTTGACCACGGCTGTCCAAGCAGCCACTTGAACTCTAGGAGAAGGAATCCTCCAAACCTTCCCAACAGGTAAGACAAAACCGTAAGACAAGGACAAAGCTGAAAGGAGGGATTTTGCTGAGCAAGTGCCATTAGAAAATGGACTGCAAGCTTTTGTCAACAATCGAAGGGCTAACACAAGGCTCTAGCAATTCACCCATTAACATGCAATAAGCAATGATCTCATCTTCATGGAGGATTTTTCAAAGGGATGCACTCCAGACTATATAGCCCACAGTGCAGTCATAGCAGTCCAAAATCTGCTTCCGCAAAAAGAAAAGAAGAAGTTGCAAAAAAATAAGCTGAACAGCCTCAATTGTTTGCCAAAATATAATAGGAGCTCAACCACGGAGAAGAAGCAAGAAAAGCTTCCACATTCCTTAATGGAAGAGAAAAAGGAGAAAACTGGACCAAAGAATCCCTTTGTGGTTCCCGGAACACAATTATTTAATCACCACTCCTATAAAATCCTAGCCCTCCAATCCCCTTTTAATAAGTTTTTTATTTACTGATAAAACTTTTGGAAATCTGTCCGTAGTTAAGGGTCTTGTAGAAAGCTGCAAAATTGGCAAGTAAAGAATATGGCCCTTTTTGAAACACTGCCGAAAATATCACCAAAAGTTCTCCATAGATCTGGGTGACAATAACACATTAAAAAAGAAAAAGAATAAGAAAAAGAAAAAGGAAATGAAAAAAAACTGCCACCCTATAACTCTTGATGTCAATAGGAGGTCATAATGACACGTTATTGTGCAGGGACGCATGGTGGCAGCTGATGATGTGTATCTCCCATCTAGCAAGAAGGTTATTAGTAGCATCCGTATCAAGCCGGCATCAATCCTATTCCAGACTATCTCTCAATTGCCCCGGAGAGCCACCAATCTCATTGACATTCGCCATCCTCGAAAGAGCTACTATTGGCCCAGGCGCCCAGCTGGCCAATTCTCATTTGTTGATCGTGCGACCAATACATCAATAGGTAGGAGTGAGACTATAGATACATGTATGATGTACCCCATTTCGGCTAGGCAGCCCATATCCCCAAGGCAAAGAAGACAGCTAGATGGCTTCGGTGCTGTGAGGGGTGGTCAGGCTCTGACGGAGGAAAAGGCAATCTCATCTATTCCTGAGGTCCCAACTAATATCATTGGAAGACCGATAATGCCTGCAGGTTGTATTGCACTAGAGATGGAGATTCAGTTATGGGCAGAGGTGCAAAGGAACACCATCCAGGTTCACCTAAGTTGGCATCCCCGACCAGTGGCAGCAAATTACTGGGTCTCCCTCAATAGAAGGCGATCTGATTAGCTTGGTAGAACCAGATTCCCCAGTTCCTGAACTGGTAGAGTCAAGGGTTAATGAAGGTGAAAAGAAGTTTGCTGAGGCAAGCATGTTTGGTTGTTCATTGCTTGAGTCAACGATCGTGATTCATGCCCAAAAGCTTTAGCCAAGATAATCAGATTGAGGCAGCTTGGACCAGCTGGCAGATGAGATGGCGCAGACAGCTCTGATTGCAAAGAGGATGACTCATCTCATTCTAAGGGTGGCTCATTCAGATCTGCCTCTCTTTGGGTGAGAAAAAGATCGAGAAGATGGGAAAATCCCTAGGAATAAATATAAAAGGAGAGGAGGATAATTTTCTAGTCATATAACTGGTTAGAAGCCAAGGAGAAAGAAGCTAGAGAGAGTGCACTGAGTAAAAGCTTGGGGAGGAACCCGAAAGGCTCCAGAGAACTTGAGAATCTTTAGTCATCAATTAACTACGACAACAAAAGGGGTCATTCATATTCAGGCAGGGACAAGGATCTCGATAGTGAGTGTTCCAAAAAGATTATTGTCTCATGGAACATTAGAGGCATGGGCAGTGCAGAGAAGTGAAAGGATTGTCTATGAGGTGGTATGAAAGTACTAAATAGATACATTAATCATTCAGGAGATGAAGAAGGCTTCCTTCTCACTGTCGGACAATATAGGCCTCTGGGGTAATAGGCATTGTGATTGGGTGTCTTTGCCAGCAGAGGAGAGGTTGGGAGGTATTTTGATCATCTGGAATTCTTCTCTAGTTTAGATGGTTGTTGTTCTCTTTCTGTCCTCTTCAAGCGCTTGCATTCATAAGACATCCCGATCCGACCCAAGTTAACGACATCCTGTACAATAGAATATCAGAAGCACAGGCCACGTTCCTGGAGGAAAGGTTCTACTTGCAAGAGGTAGAGCAAGCAATTTCAATCTTAATGGGGACTGTGATCCAGGTCAGTTTTTCCATGGGCTTCTTCCACTACTGCTGGTTATAGATAGAAGTTAGAACGACGTCGTGGCAGTATTCCAAATATCATCGATATCGCTAGATAGCGGATAAAGATATTGGGGTTTCAAAAAAATTATTTCTATCGGCGGTAGTATCGCCTATATCACCAAAATATCATCAATATTATGATATCACCCGCCAATACAAATATTTAACTGTATCCACAATATTGTCGATGTTATCACTGATACAAGGGACATTGTTGAATGGTTTGCAAATTAAGAACGATATATTAAATTTCTTTTTTCTTTAAAAAATAATTTTGTTGTTTGCTAATTATGTACATATGTATATGTCAGAGGATGCATGGATGGATGATTGTGTTATGCATGTATACGTGTATATCATGTAGGTAATGAAAGCACGTACAGATAGATGGAAAGATCAACGGATGGAGAGAACGACAGATGGATGGATGGATGGATCATGTATCTATGTGGGGACAAAGACGACAATTTCTTGTAGCTTCATAACGCCATGTGGCTTCGATTCACATTTTTTCGTATCCCTGGTCATTGATACATGCAACGATACCAATAATCTTCAACACTATGCCATGGCAATGTTTGACTAGGTCCTCATATGTAGAGACATGAATGCATCATTCATTAACCCCAGTTGCCAAGAAGATCTAAAAGGAAGAAATCAAGGACTTTAGGCTGATTAATTTGATAGAGAGCTACTATAAAATTCTTGCGAAGGTGTTGTCGACCAGGTTGCATAAAGTGATAAGCTTGATATAACTCCAATTCAATTGGCAGTTAGTCCAGGCAGATTTATCATTGATGGCCCATTCTCGGCGTATCAACTGATCGAAATGGCACACCATTCAGACTCTTCAAAAGCTCTTGTGGCGTCTAGCAAGGGGATCCTTTATCCCCATTGGTATTTTCAATTGCAACAGAGGCTCTCCAGAAAATTCTTAACAGAGCAGTAGAAGAAGGCATTATAAAGGTAATGATGGTGAAGATTTTCTCAATGGTTTTTCTGCACCTATAGAATGTGGACAACACAATATTGCTGGGCTCAGGTGGAGTGGAAGAAGCATGGGTTTCAATTTTTCTCAAATGCTAAGAGATCATCTCTCATCTCCAGCATTAAGGGTAAGTTGGGGAAGAGAAGCACTGCTGGGATAAATTTGGATGCTAGAGAGGTTATAAAACTAACAGATTCAGTGGAGAGTAAGTTGGAGACATGCCAATTAAGATGATTGGTATGTTGTTGGGTTTTGGAAAGCAGCAGTCAAAAGTTTGGGACTCACTTATTGAAACTATTTCAATTCAAATTGGTTGTATGGAAGGGTTATTATCTCTCAAGGGGAAGATAACGTCAAGTAAAGCTGTCCTCGCAAACATCTAGTATATCTTTTAACCTTATTTAGATGCCCTATTAAATGGCAGCCAGGCTGGAATCAATTATAAGGCATTCTTGTGGAACAATTGGGAGTGGACTCATAAATTTCAATTAGTATCACAGTATGAGGTTTGCAAATCAGTTAAAGAGGAGGATTGAGTTTCAGGTCAATTCGGGGGATGGATGAAGCTTTACTGGCGAAATGGTGATGGCATCCGATGCAAGACATGAAAATTAAATATGATATGCGAGATTTCAGGCTTAAGATCACGTTAGTTCAGAAACAATTACACAAATTCCATATCCCACATAAAAGTCCAAACATTCAATTAAGGGGAATCTATGCGGGTCCAGGCCTACACATGATAGGGCTGGATCAATAAAAATTATGAACCAAACGATACTCAAAGATAAGAAATAATCATCCACACATGCATAGTAATTAGTCCATAATCCAAGGGATTCAGAAATTCCAATTCGGGGAACCCTAGGGTAAGAAAAGGAGCATAAAATTGGAGATTTGAGTAATTTAAGGTTAGATTTAGGGATTTTGCGTGAAAGCGGAGTGAAAGAGGAAAGACGAACCGGAGAAGTACCGCACGCGTGGACAACAACAATGGCCCAGACGTACGTGCATGTGATCCTGGCCGCACGTGTGTGGGGCCCACTATTCAGAAAAAAGCCACCTTGGCCCTAGTCGGCCAGGGATGGACTCCAAAACCCCCAAATCTCAGCTCGATTTGATATACAGTTTGTGCGTAGTGCTCCGCCGAAGTTTCAGCCCTTCTTTAGGGCCAGATTCTGAAATTCTACTGTGGGGAGGACACTACAATAGATGATTGATTCGAAGTGTAGATGATGGGGTGAGATGAGAAGAAGGGATGGTAGAAGATGGATAGTAGAGATGGCAATGGATGAGGCGAATCGGGATAGATATAGCTTCACACCACGGTAGTTAACCGTTCGATGAAGGGAGGGCTTCGCACCCAATTAGGCTTCACAACTCCGAGAGTAGGAAAACGCGAAATTTTTATTAATCTTCAATGAATGAAAAAAAGCTACAAGGGGTGCCTATTTACAAGAAAACCCTATACCCCAAAACTCGCACCATGTGCGCAACCTATTACTTGGCGATGAAGTAAACTAAAATAAAAATCAATCAAAGAAATCTAAAGCGTTCATGATGTTCTAAATAACATAAATAAGCAAAACCTAAAATATGAAATCAATCCGACTAGTGGGCCATGATCATGAGATCCCACGATGGGCTTTTCTTGGCTATCGGGTCCACTCTCTTGAACCAAAACTTCGTCTTCTAACTAGGAGGCCCTCCCTGGACGTCGTCATCAATCCAGATCGACAGTGAGGCCCTCCTTCTGGTGTACGTGCGTGGGGGGCCCAGCATGCGCGGAATGTCCCCATCAGCATCTTAGAAGTGGCAAGGCTTCTGATGCAAGGACATGTAATGGCCTAACCGTAGATGCATGTATGATCAGGTTGAAGAAATTCAAATAATAAAATTAATCAACAAACTGTTATCAATCACGTCGATTAAGCAAATCTCAACACAGAAATGAAATCATTCCGTCAAGATCATACCCCTTGGCATAAAATCACGTAAATAGTAAAAAGGGATGACCTAGGGATATAAGGATATCCCTGATCTAGCGTAAACCAGTCCACAGTCAAGTTTGGATCCGATTCTCCTAACTAGTCATCCCTATTTTCCGTTCAAACCATAAAAGAATATCTAAAGATGAACGAAAGAGATGAATAAGAGATGGGTTTGAGATGAAAGTGAGTACGAATTCTAGGACATCAAAGAAAAGAAAACGGCTGATTCTTACCTTTTCCTGCACCTTGAAGATCTAAAAAGAAGGAAAATCTAAAACCGAGGTGGAATACTTAACACCCAAGGGCCAATCCTGAAACCTTAATCTCTCTAGTAAAAGAGGAAGAAAACATACAAATTCTCATTCATTCACTAAATAAAATAGGGTTTCTCACAGTGTATATATAAGCTACGAAAAAAAAACAAAAAGTGCATTAAAGCCCTTAAAAACAAGGAAAATAACAAAAAAAAAGACGCGTAAAACTAAAAAGTGCATTAAAGCCCCTGAAAACAAGGAAAAGAACAAAAAAAGACACCTAAAATTAAATCACCCACGCGACAGAGTGTGAAATCCGCCCCATGAGCCTGCAGTCAGGATGCAGTCATGCTATTCTTGCACTCGTAACGTGTCAAAAAATTGAGTCCGATGGACCCGACGTCTATCCACATCAACTCCTCCGCTCCAGTACTTTGTCGGCGACGCCTCCTCCTCTGGCATGCTCTAAAGGGTGCACCACTGATGTCCGCATCAATTCTCCCCGGATAAGAAGAGCTCGCCACTAGCAAAAGTAAACTTTTGTATCTCTTGAGCAAATCAGGGTTGATGCGCTGCAGCTCTACATCTGTGATCTAAGAGTTATCTGCAATGGGCATGTTCCTCCATTTGACTAGGAATTTCTGGAAACCCCCTGATCGAGTGAAAACCGCCTCGGAGTCCAAAATTTCATTTGTCTTCTCTATTCTCGATACAGGTCGAAGAGAAGGTAAGATGGGTACGCGAAGGTCAAGTTGTGGCCAAGGTCCATATATAGGGGGCTCTGGGAAGAAACAGGGGAACCAATAGATAGAGGTGATGGCTCATGATAGGGAACTAGATCTTCCACATTAAATGTGGAATTGATGCCCATGGTAGCATGGATATCAACAACATAAGCATTAGACCCCAACCTTTTCACAATTTTATGTGGGCCTATGCTACATGCATGAAGCTTCTTCACGAATCCAGATGGAAACTGATCAAACCTAATACGAACCATGACGTCATCTCCAGGTCAAAATTCCCTAAATCTCCTGCGAGTGTCAACAGAAAGTTTATAATGTTCATTACTTGAATTAATCTTCCTCCTGCTCTTACTATGCAATGCATGTATATGTTGGGCTAAGGACTCTCCTAACTCTAAAAGACGTTGTGGGGTAGCCATGGGGATTAAATCTATGGGGGCTAGGGGTCTCAGACCTAACACAATTTCGAACGAGCTCATATTCCTGTGAACCTGTTCACTAAAGAATTATACGCGAACTCTGTTGTGGGAAGAACAGTACCCCAGGTCCTGTGGTGGTATCCAACCAAACATCTCAACAAATTCCCTAGGCTACAAGTCGCTACCTCTGTTTGACCATCCGACTGGGGATGATATGCTGAAGAAAACTGAAACCCCGTATCCAAAAGATGCCAAAGAGTTCCAAAAATAACTAGTGAAGCTAATATCTCTATCAGACACAATGGATCTGGGTACTCCATGAAGTCGCAAAACCTCCTGAAAGAATAACTTATTAACGTGGGATGCATCTGAGGTCTTATAACAAGGTAGGAAATGGGCCATCTTAGAAAATCGATCAACAATCACGAGTATGAAATCGTGCTTACGAATAGTCTTGGGAAGCCCAAGCACAAAGTCCATACCAACATCTTGCCACGGGGCATGTGGAACTGACAAAGTATATAAACCTGTCTTTTGTTTCCTCCGCTTCGCTAGTTGACATGTCCGACACTACCCTACAATCTTAGCCCCATCTCGCTGGAGATTAGGCCAATAGAAATGATCAGACACAAGGGCAACTGTTTTATCTTGACCAAAGTGACCTGTCATCCCTGCAGCTCCCAAACTAGAAAATCACAGAGGGATATGCATGGGATACAGATCTTGTCCCCTTTAAAAAGATATACATCTGTAAGGGCGAACTTCGCACTCCTCAAGGGCGGGTCACTAGACAATAACGCATAAATGATCCCAAAATTAGGACAGTTTGAGTACTCACCCTTGAGTTGCTCAAAGCCTGTAACTTCAATGATCATGGACTGTAGCGTCCCAGCAACCTTATTCTCTTTTCTGGGCTTGTGCTTAAGCACAAATGTGAACTCTTAAAGAAATTGTGCCCACTTGGATAGGGTTTTCAAGGAAAATCCAGCAATAACTTACTCCATCTAAATCAGTTATAACCAAGGTGTCCCGTATCGGTATCGGTTGGCGTAACGGTGACCTCCAAAACCGATACGGATACGGGAGCGTAACGATGATACGGGGGCGTAACGGCACAAATTTTTTTTTTTACCAAAAAAATATGAAAAAATATGGATTAAATCCGGAATATTCTAAGCATTCCAAATATGCATTCATTTATAAATTGGAACATGTTTATGGTGGTGTAATGGTCCACTCTTTAGTGAGAAGTTGTATCGGACTGTCTGATGAATTTATGAACCAGATAGCTTGAATTTAACTACAAAATTCATATATTTAATTTTCTAACTATCTACTATCAATGATAGATATATTAGAATGAATGTAATATGAAAATATCTTACATTTAGGTGTTTGCAATTATTTTTGAGGGCCAAAATTCATGCGTAAATAGAAAAAAAATATAAAATGGCACCCCAAATATGTAAAATGCACATTAACATGTTCTACTATGATTAACACATCATATGGCATCATTAAAACAGCAAAAGAATCATTAAAAAATGATTTTTCGAATTTTCAAAAAAAGGGCCGAAATAAATGCGTAAATAGAAAAAAATAAAAAATATATATAAAATGGCACCCCAAATATGTAAAATGCACATTAACATATTCTACTATGATTAACACATCATATGGCATCATTAAAACAGCAAAAGAATCATTAAAAAATGATTTTTCGAATTTTCAAAAAAAGGGCCGAAATAAATGCGTAAATAGAAAAAAATATAAAAATATATATAAAATGGCACCCCAAATCTGTAAAATGCATATTAACATGTTCTACTATGATTAACACATCATATGGCATCATTAAAACAGCAAAAGAATCATTAAAAAATGATTTTTCGAATTTTCAAAAAAAGGGCCAAAATAAATGCGTAAATAGAAAAAAATATATAAAATATATAAAATGGAACCCCAAATCTGTAAAATGCACATTAACATGTTCTACTATGATTAACACATCATATGACATCATTAAAACAGCAAAAGAATCATTTAAAAATGGTTTTTCGAATTTTCAAAAAAAGGGCCAAAATAAATGCGTAAATATAAAAAAATATTAAAAAAAATATAAAATGGCACCCCAAATCTGTAAAATGCACATTAACATGTTCTACTATGATTAATACATCAAATGGCATGATTAAAACAGCAAAACAACCATTAAAAACTGATTTTTCGAATTTTTAAAAAAGGGGCCAAAATTCATGCGTAAATAGAAAAAAATATTAAAAATTTATTAAATGGCACCCCAAATCTGTAAAATGCACATTAACATGTTCTACTATGATTAACACATCATATGACATGATTAAAACAGCAAAATATATTAAAAAAAGTATAAATACCTATTTTTGACGAATTTCTGAAAAATGGCCCACCGAGCTTTGATTCAAAAAAATCTATAATATAATGTGTTTTTCTATCAAATACCTAGCTAAGGTTGGTCGAAATTAGTAGTAGAAGGAGTTAGAAACAGTTTGGAAGCAAGAGGTTTCAAAAAAACAGCAAAAACAGAGCTTAAAAAAAAAAAAAAAAAAAGTTACCGTTTCGGCCCCGAAACGGGTAACGGTTCGCACCGTTACCGTTACGTATCGGCCGATACGGCCGATACGTAACCGATTTGGCATACCTTATAACTTAATCCAACTAAATCAGAGAATCCAGCAATAGGATTTTCAAGGGTTTTCAAGGAAAATCCAACTAAATCATAATATCCAGCAATATGGTTTTCAAGGGGATTTCCAACTAAACCATAAAATTCAGCAATAGGGTTTTCAAGGGGATTTCCAACTCAATAGGGTTTTCAAGGGTTTTCAAGGAAAATCCAACTAACTCAGAAAATCCAGCAATGGGTTTTCAAGGGGATTTCCAACTAAACCATGAAAAAATCCAGCAATAGGGTTTTCAAGGGGATTTCTAAAAATTCAGCAATAGGGCTTTCAAAGAAGACCCAACGCACATATATGCGTGCTCCTACTCTATGCACTCACCTGTAACTATCAGAGGATTGGCTCTCAAACTCAGCTTTTATTTCCTTTTCTTCTTCTTCTTCCTCTCAATTTCAAACTCAACAATAAATAGAGTGCTGGAAATGGGTTGTTGAAAGAGGGTTTTTATATTTATAAACTTGACACTGGTTTTAAAAATTAGTTTTTTGTCTAAAAAGAAGGTTTAGGAGGTGTTTTGTGATATTTTTGAGAAGTGTAAGCTTATGGCAACAATATAACAATGTTATTTAAGTAATTTGAACTAAAGTATTCCAAAGATTTTAAAAACCTTGAGGTCATTTGAGTTATTTTATCAAAAGATACATGTGCATATCTATTCATAACTTACAATCCGGGTGTTCTATTGATATGCCGTTTTCGCCAGTAACTCCGTAACTTGATTACGGTCACAACGGTTAGGCTCTTGGACCTAACGGATTTTGAAAACTCGATGATGGGAAGCCACCAGATATAATAAGGACATAATTGTCATTTCTTAGATTGTTTAATTTTAAGTCCGTATATTAAAATTCGGACATCGGGTTGAAATACGGCTTGCGGCTCGATAACAGAACAACATTATGATCAAGTCAAAACATTCTCAGGGCCAATGGACCTACAGCCATTGGCTTTCTAGTGTACGAACCAGATTTCGGGGCCTTGGGTCTTACAGAGCAGGCTCAAGACAAGTTTTTTTTCCTTCATGCTCAAACACACAATTATTCGTACGCCCAAATATTGTGACATCTTTGTTATAGAGTCATGGCCTTCCCAAGATGATATAACCAACATCCATCATGACCACATCAGACCACAATTTGTACTTGTATGGTCCAAACTCAATCGAAACAAAGCATTGCTGGGTCACAAGGAGGGTTGTCACATCCATCCAAGAAACTCTATATTGGTTGGGGTGAGGGACTGGCTTCAACCCCAGGCGACTCAAAGTAACTGGGGAAACTACATTCTCATAACTCCCACTATCTATGATTAGTTTACAGCTCTTTTCCCCACACTTGGCGTAAGTGTGAAAAATGGTGGTTTTGCACCAATCTTCGCTTTCCTTCACCTGGGTTAAGGTGCACGGCACCTCACCACTACAAGTGAGGTAGTCTCCACAATATCATCCTCGGCATCACAAGCCGGCTCAAGGGATGGGATAATGATCTCCTCATCATCCTGGTCACCATCAACTTTATCTGCCACTTCTTCTTCTATGGAGTGTTCGGAAACAAAGGCAATGAGCCCACCCTTATTTGAACACACTGCGGCGATACAACCCATGCCACCACAGCGGTAGAACTACCCTGGCATTGCAGGCCTAGTACTTGATCTAGCCGCGTGGTAACTTCGATTTCTGTTAACTGGCTAGGTACCAGGTTGAGCTTTCGGTTAATTTCCGACCTGGGGTCTCGCTCCTTACGAAGCTACTCTAGGCATCGTGGGTCGAAGATCAAGCCCCCTCACATTGGATTGGCGCACATGGTGCTCCAATTCTTGCACCACTTGGTAAGCATGTTCCAAACTGGTGACTATGTGAAGCGTGAGCTCCCACTGAAGCTCAGGCCTGAGGCCCATATGGAAACAGGAGAGAACCACAGCAGGTCCTCATCCACCTCATCATGTATTCATCGAACTTGGAGATGTATTCTGTCATTGTCATAGATCCTTAGCGCAAAGTGTATCATTGATCCAACAACCTCTGTCTGTAAGAAAGGGGAACATACTTCTCTCGCAACAACTCTTTCATCACAATCGAAAAGAGAATTAGCCCTCTCCAAATCGCTCACGGCGACGCTCCACATTTCCCCAAATTAATTTTGCTAGCCCACCAATTTCATCTTGGCGAACCCGACCCGTCGTAGGTCTAACAGACCGTGCCACTCAAAGAAGTGGTCGATGTCTGCTAACCAGTCGGAAAAAACTTTGGGGTCCAATAATGGAAAGCGGGTCGCGGACAGTTACATGGCCAAGATGGATCAGAAAAGGCCCGGTCAACGACAGAAGTGATCCAGACCATCGGACCTTAAATCAGGCGTATCTCACAATCCGGAATGAGTTATCTGACATAAAATATATGATTTTGGGGTAGAACGAGCTACTTTAGCCAACCAACCCCGCTAGACTGGGTTACCCAAGCCGGATTTGCGAAATACCGCCAAATCGACGGTCGTTTTCCTATTTTAATTTCGCTTTTACTATAAATAGTAAGTTTTAGTTTGATTATACCTCTTCATCCGTTGGGCTTTAGGAGTTGCGTCCAATGTGAAAAGAGCTTAGAAAAATTAGGAGAACGGTTTGGTGAAGCCAAATAGGACACTTACTATTTTTGGCCGAAAACCTTGCGCACTAGTAGACATCACGACCGTCTATAGTAAGTCGCGAATTCTAGGAGTTTTAGTTGTAGTTTGATTCTGATTTCTTTCCCATTGCTTGGTACCCCTATTTAAAGGGTTGTGAACTCATTTTTTATTCATTCATTAATCAATTTCGAATTTATTAGAATTTAGTAGACATCTTGCTTTCTTTCCTCGTGGATTCAAGAAGTCTCCGTGAGGAGTCCAGAGAAGTGCCGTGGATTCAGAATAGTTATCCTCTTGAGGAAGACGATGCTCGACCTCACGCCCTTCCTTGCGTCAGTTTGGTATCAGAGCGAAGTTTTTCCTCGGATAGATGGATTCTAACGACGGGTCGGGCAACAATCCCATTGGCGGTGCTCCAGGGAATTTACCTTTAATGGCGGCAACTTTTGAAGCAGCGCAGCAAGAGAATCGACAAGCCATGCAAGGGCTGCAAGCTTCCATCGACCGCATAGCGAATCTCCTGGCAGAAACCCTAGGGCAACTCTGTGTTCCTGGTGGTAATCCTCCACCGCCAATTGTTGAAACTCGTAATCGCCCTGATCACAGGATAGTGTTGGCAGTGCATCCAAGGGTCATTCCTGAGGAAGGGGGCTCCAGTGAGGAGGAGATCGACGACATAATCTTCCAACACCCCAGACAAGGCGGCGATCGAGTAGATCAAACAGATCGAGAATTCAAGATGCGGGTTGATATTCCTAACTTCAATGGCCAACCACACATTGAGGATTTCCTCGATTGGCTTTCTGAAGTTGAGCGATTTTTCAACTATATGGACATCCCTGAAGTAAAGATGGTCAAGCTTGTGGCTTACAAGTTGAAAGGAGAAGCTTCAGCTTGGTGGGAACAACTGCAACTCACACGAACCAGATAGATGAAAGTATCAATCCGCACATGGCAGCGGATGAAGCAGCTACTACATGCCCGATTCCTCCCTAGCGATTACGATCAGGTATTATTCCAACAATACCAAAATTGTCGACAGGGTAGTCGATCGGTGAGAGAATACGCAGAAGAATTTTACCGCCTGGCGGCTCGTAACGATTTGGTCGAGACTGAATCGCAGCAAGTCGCCTGATTCAACAGTGAATTGCGTATGGCTATCCAGGATCGGGTCCAGATGAAGTCCGTCTGGACAATGAATGATGCAATCAAGTTGGCTACTCGAGCGAAAGCGCAACTTGAACGTCCTAACACACGGACCTATCCTACCGCAAGGATCACTGCGTCAGGTCCACCCCAGGGAGCCCCACAGCCTAAGGGGAACGAGCCCGTAGGAGCACGCACTCAACCTCCTACGTCTGAAAGCTGAGATCAAGGAAGCGGGCAAGCTAAACCCCAAAGGGGCGTCTCGACTGCTGCTGGTCCAAGTAGAATCTCGAACCCCTATGCTCGACCCAGGCCCGACAACTGTCATCGTTGTGGCCAACCAGGCCACCTATCAAATACTAGTCCCTAGTGAAAAGTGGCGAACCTCGCCATCAATGATGGTAGTGCTGATAACGCCTATGAAGATCCAGATGTTGAAGAGCAGGAGCATACCACCGAGGACGAGGCAGATGATTCAAGTTGGGTTCAACAAGATCGCGGCGAGTCACTCGTCGTGAGTTGGCTATTATATGCTCCAAGAAAAGAAGTGCATCCACAGCGGCATAACATCTTCCGCACTAGGTGTACGGTGAATCAAAAGGTTTGTGACGTGATCATTGACAGTGGAAGCAGCGAGAACATCATCTCCAAGGTCATGGTGAAAAAATTGCAATTGAAAACGGAGCGTCATTTCTCCCCATATACGATCAGTTGGATCAAGAAGGTCAGCGAAACAAAGGTAATTGAATAGTGCACCATATCCTTTTCAATTAGCAAATATTACAAGGATGAAGTAGTATGCGATGTGGTTGACATGGAAGCATGTCACATACTACTCGGTCGACCCTGGCAATCTGATCGTGACGCCACTCATAAAGGGCGAGATAACATATATTTTCGTCTAGGACGGACGGAAGACCATATTGGCCCCTATGGATCCAGAGGGACCACCTGAAATTTCTAAAGTGGAGGGCTATTTTCTCTTAACCATACGGGACTTCGTGGAAGAATCGAAAGAAACAGGACAGGCTTATGCATTAATTGTAAAATGAGAAGAATTCGAGCATACCATCATCCCTGAAAGACACCATCATCCCTGAAAGACAGGCCCTTATTACATGAATTCAAAAAAATCTGGCCCGATGACCTTCCCGATGGGTTACCCCCCATGCGGGATATCCAACACCATATCGACTTTGTCCCCGGGTCCAGTTTACCCAATCGTCCTCATTATCGAATGAGTCCGAATGAGTGCGAGATTCTACAGGGTCAAGTGGAGGAGTTGATCCATAAGGGTCTTATTTGAGAAAGCATGAGTCTATGTGTCATACCAGCTCTATTAACTCCCAAGAAAGATGGGAGTTGGCGAATGTGTGTCGACAACCGTGCCATCAACAAAATCACCATAAAATACAGGTTTCCTATATCACGGTTGGATGATATGTTGGATATGCTAGAGGGTGCAAAAATATTCTCTAAATTGGACCTAAGGAGCGGCTACCATCAGATTCAAATACGACCGGGTGATGAGTGGAAAACGACCTTTAAGGCCAAGGAAGGATTGTACGAATGGATGGTCATGCCCTTCGGTCTTTTGAATGTGCCTAGCACATTCATGAGATTGATAAACCAAGTTCTGAAACCTTTCATTGAGCGGTTCGTTGTGGTTTATTTTGACGATATTTTGATATAAAGTGAAGACGAAACCACCCATATGGAACACCTTAAGAAAGTCCTTCAAGTACTCACTGAAAATAAACTGTATCTCAATTTAAAAAAGTGCAACTTCATGACTGATAGCTATTGTTTCTGGGTTTTGTCATAACATCCACGGGAATTCGCGTGGATGAGGAAAAGGTGAAGGCAATCAGAGAATAGCCGATTCCCACAAATATTCACGAAGTGCGAAGTTTTCATGGGCTGGCGACATTTTATCGTCGGTTCGTGAAAAATTTAAGTACCATTGTGTCACCAATCACAGATTGCATGAAAAAAGGGCAGTTTCAGTGGACTGACGAAGCTGACAGGAGTTTTGCTGAAATCAAGTGTAGATTATCCACGACCCCAGTTTTTGTATTTCCCAACTTCGACAAACTATTTGAAGTTGAATGTGATGCCTCATATGTCGAGGTTGGGGGAGTTTTGTCTCAAGAAGGTAGGCCGATAGCCTTTTACAGTGAGAAACTTAGTGATGCATGCAAGAAGTGGTCTACATATGAGATCGATTTGTACGCGGTGGTTCAGGCACTGCGACACTGGTGACATTATTTGATTCAAATGGAATTCATACTTTACACGGACCATCAAGCTCTCAAATTCATTAATAGTCAAGCTAATATTAACCGTATGCATGCTAGATGGATCTCATTTTTGCAGGAATTCACGTTCGTGCTAAAACATAAGTCAGGACAAAAGAATAAGGTAGTCGAAGCGCTAAGTCGCCGTGCAACTTTGTTAGTCACTATATATGAGCAATGAGGTTTTCGAGTTCAAGTGCCTCAAAGACATATATGCCGACGACGACAACTTCAAGAACGCATGGGTTAGATGCCAAGAAGGTCACCCCGGCAACTTACATATGCAAGACGGGTTCCTTTTCAAGGGAAATCGATTGTGCATCCCCAACAGTTCGCTAAGGGAACAGATAATCCAAGAGCTACATGAAGGTAGCCTTAGTGGACACCTTAGGCGAGACAAGACGCGAGCTCTTGTGGAAGAACGGTATTACTGGCCGCAATTGGTACATGATGTGGGAAAGGCAGTCCAACGTTGTTATATTTGTCAAACCTCCAAGGGGCAATCTCATAATACGGGCCTCTATACCCCGTTACCCGTGCCTAACGGCCCTTGGGAGGATTTATCTATGGACTTCGTGCTTGGTCTCCCACGAACACAACGCGGCATGGATTCGGTGTTCGTGGTAGTAGATCATTTCTGCAAGATGGCGCACTTTATTCCATGCAAGAAGACTCTCGATATAACACATGTGGCGAATTTATTCTTCCGAGAAATTGTGCAGCTACACGGGGTTACCAAGACTCACTTCTGACCGTGACACGAAGTTCATAAGCCACTTTTGGCGAACTTTGTGAACTCGATTCGATACACAACTTCAGTTCAGCAGCGCCTACCACCCACAGACTGACGGGCAAACCGAGGTTGTGAATCGCACGTTGGGAAACCTCCTTCGATGTATTTCAGGAGAAAAACCGAAGCAGTGGGATTTGGCCTCGTCTCAAGCGGAGTTTGCATTCAACAACATGGTGAACCACTCGACAGGGAAATCCCCGTTCCAGGTTATTTACGGACGAGTACCTCGCCACATACTAGACTTGATCCCTCTACCCAAGCTCTCAGGCATGAGCATTGCAGCAGAACATATGGCAGACAGGATCATGGGCATTCATGCGGAGGTACAGACCAAGCTACATGCCTCGAACGAAAAGTATAAGGAGCAAGTGGACAAACATCGAGGACAAAAGGTGTTCGAAGTGGGTGACCAAGTAATGGTCCATTTGCGCAAAGAACGATTTCTGACCGGAACGTACAACAAATTCAAGAATAAAAAGATTGGACCGGTACCAATCATCCGAAAGATCAATGACAACGCTTATGTTGTTGATCTTCCAGATGACATGACGATCTCACAGACTTTCAACTTCACAGACCTGACCGAGTATCATGAACCAGAGCAAGATGAAAACTCCAGGACGAGTTCTTTTAAGGTAGAGGAGATTGATGTAGAGCGGGTCGCGGACAGTTACATGGCCAAGATGGATTAGAAAAGGCCCGGTCGACGACAGAAGTGATCCAGACCATCAGACCTTAAATCGTGAGTATCTCACAATCCGGAATGAGTTATCTGACATAAAATATATGATTTTGGGGTAGAACGAGCTACTTTAGCCAACCAACCCCGCTATGCCAGGTTGCCCAAGCCGGATTTGCGAAATACCACCAGATCAACGGTCGTTTCCCTATTTTAATTTCGCTTTTACTATAAATACTAAGTTTTAGTTTGATTATAACTCTTCATCCGTTGGGCTTTAGGAGTAGCGTCCAACGTGAAAAGAGCTTAGAAAAATTAAGAGAACGGTTTGGTGAAGCCAAATAGGACACTATTTTTGGCCGAAAACCTTGCGCACTAGTAGACATCACGACCGTCTATAAATAGTAAGTTTACTATTTATAGTAAGTCGCAAATTCTAGGAGTTTTAGTTGTAGTTTGATTCTGATTTCTTTCCCATTGCTTGGTACCCCTATTTAAAGGGTTGTGAACTCGTTTTTTATTCATTCATTAATCAATTTCGAATTTATTAAAATTTATTTCTATTTCCTGCTTTCTTTCCTCGTGGATTCGAGAAGTCTCTGTGAGGAGTCCAGAGAAGTTCCGTGGATTTGGAATAGTTATCCTCTTGAGGAAGACGGTGCTCGACCTCACGTCCTTCCCGGCGTCATCCAATCTCCCATCGAAACTGGGGGCGTGAACCTTGATGCCCTTCATGACCCTAGCGACGGGGTCCTCTTACTCATGGTATCTCTAAGGTTGCTGAAGACCCAACCCACCATGGCCCTCCCATTGAGTGAGAAGAACAGTATCACGATTGTGTGTGGGTGGTAATGGATATACCCTATTGTGTCCATTGCCAAGCCCACAAGCCTGGCCTACGCCCAAACCATCCCTAGGCAGATCAGGGCCCACAACTTAGGACTGATCTACAACCCGTGCCGGGGGTCATTTGGGCACCACCTACAATGGCGGTTAGAGTACTAGCCTCTAAGTGCGTAACACTCCTCTAAACGAGTGAACCTACCATCCTGATGCGCAAACTGCTACACGATCTCATCCATCAAGGTTCGAAACTATTGATCTATTCTCTTAGTTAGACCCTCCATAGCCTTGGCAAATTGATCGAAGTCCATGGTGTAATGGACACCAAATCCACGGCCAGTGCGCATGGGCATGCACCAGGAATGAAAAGTGAAGGGTCCTATATCTATGTGCGAAAAGGGGTAAAAAAATGATGATACCAATGCAACACAACTATCCTATATGTCCTAAATCTATATAGGGACTCAACAAAACCTATGAAAATGGTATGCGGGTTCTTTAGCAAATTTTCACCATAAAGAGGGATTGTCAATAGACTGACCTACGCTAAAAAACCTGGCTCTAATACTAAAGCTAATGCAAGGACATGTGATGGCCTAACCATAGATGCATGTATGATCAGGTTGAAGAAATTCAAATGATAAAATTAAATAACGAACTGTTATCAATCACATCGATTAAGCAAATCTCAACATAGAGATAAAATCATTCCGTCAGGATCATACCCCTTAGCATAAAATCACGTAAAATAGTAAAAAGGGATAACCTAGGGATATGAGGATATCCCGGATCTAGCATAAACCAGTCCACAATCAAGTTTGGATCCAATTCTCCTAACTAGCCATCCCTATTTTCCGTTCAAACCAGAAAGGAATATCCAAAGAGGAACGAAAGAGATGAATAAGAGATGGGTTTGAGATGAAAGAGAGTACGAATTCTAGGGCATCAAAGAAAAGAAGACGGTTGATTCTTATCCAATCCTGAAACCCTAATCTCTTTAGTAAAAGAAAACATTCGAATTCTCATTCATTCATTAAATAAAATAGAGTTTCTCACAGTGTATATATAAGCCACGGAAAAACAAAAAAGTGCGCAAAAGCCCCTGGAAAAAAAAAAAAAACACCTAAAACTATAAAGTGCGAAAAAGGCCCTGAAAACAATGAAAAGAACACACAAAAAAAAAAAAAAAAACGGCTAAAATGAAAACACCAGCGTGACAGGGTGTGAAATCCACCCCATGGGCCTGCAGTCAGGCCGCTCCTGCACTCGTAACACATCAGAAAATGGGTCTGATGAATCCGGCGTCCATCCACATCAACTCCGCCACTCTAGTACTCTGTTGGCGATGCCTCCTCTGGTACACTCTAAA
This sequence comes from Magnolia sinica, assembly GCF_029962835.1. Taxonomy (NCBI): domain Eukaryota; kingdom Viridiplantae; phylum Streptophyta; class Magnoliopsida; order Magnoliales; family Magnoliaceae; genus Magnolia; species Magnolia sinica. The sequence goes on along the minus strand of NC_080583.1, from coordinate 19,626,724 downwards.
GGGTGCACCACTAATGTCCGCATCAGCTTCTCTTCTCAAATAGATCCTATAGCATAAATACAGGCTGGTTGCAGCAATTGGGGAACCGGCCAACATCCAGGCATTGCTACCCAACCTTATATTAGGCCATCATATATAGCGTAAGAGGGCGGACCTCATTTCTGGATAGGGTATATAGATGAACCCTAGCTTAAGCAGTTTCCAGGCCTATTCCAGATTTCAACAAATTGGGGGGGGGGGGGGGGGGGATTCTAGAGTCAGGAAGGATTCATAGAGTGGATGAGATATTATCCAATAGGTCGTCCTATGAATCATGGAGGAGATCACTATGTGGGCCCCGGAGGTATGGGATCCAAGTTGTCCGTCAAAAGCATGAGTAGCAGCAGGATTGGATTCAGGTGTGTGAATGGGGAAGCATCTTATTCAAAACGTCAACGAGCGTAAGTGCCTAGGATGCAGGAGTGTGAGGGGTAAAGTGTTGAGTTCTAAGTGTGATCAGCACCTACATGAAGCCTCATGAAACAAAAATCTAAAGAATAGTAGTCTTTTACTTAACCGAGTAGTGGTTGTATGAAATCTTTTCAGCCTTCAGAATCTTTGAAGCACCAAGATTGGAAAATAGTCTGAACTTCTGAATAGAGTGGAGGAAGATGTTCCACTTTTGAAGATCAAATCCGTCACGTTAATGTGACATACTTTGATTCTCTAATCACTCCACGATTCACCAACAATATATATATATATATATATATGTGTGTGTGTGTGTGTGTGTTGAATTCCGTTACAAGAAACAATAAAAAACTAGAATAAACTCATTCTTTCATTCAAAATAACCACCGACTATTCATAAAAAAGTTTTTACATGTATATACTTTTCCCGGTAACAAAATAAACCCCAGTAGAATCATAACCATCCACTACTTCTAATCCTAATTATCTATCTCATAAAGTATTAAAAATGACATAAAAATAAATTGGCCATAATTCACTCAAATGGTACCGGAATTGCATGGGCTCATTTGCTACTAATTTAGTAGGCTTTAAAACAAGACCAATTTCGTGTTATTTTGACATTGTTTGATGCCTGAAAAATTGCCCACAAAACAAGTGCCAAACATACTACAGAAAATTTGTTCAAAAAGTAATGACAAACTCTCAAAACTAATTAACTAATGGTTTTTGCTAACATCCTAATGCAGGACAATTAACCACTTGCTCTAAAAGCTCGAACTGATAGAGCGTGGCGAATTAATCATTTTATCTCATAGCCCAAGCCCTACATCTCATGGGTTAGGACCTCAGCCGAACCCTCCTCGTGGGCCACAAATCACATGGGTACCGCCTCACACAGGCCGCCCACCCCGAGTGTGCCCCTGCATCCCACAGGCAACCCCACTCAAGCCCGGTGTGAAAATGTCCCTGCATTAATCACCTCCAGTGAGGAGTCTCGAACACGAGACCTCCTTCTCTAATACCAATTTGATGTAGGACAATTCACCACTTGCTCTAAAAGCTCGAACTAATAGAGCATGGCGAATTAATCCCTTCATCTCATATAGCCCAGGCCCACATCTCATGGGTTAGGAGTTAGGACCTCAGCTAAACCCCCCTCGTGGGGCCCAAATCACATGGGTACCGCCTCACACAAGCCACCCGCCTTACACGGGCCACCCACACCGAGTGTGCCCCTACATCCCATAGCAACCCCACTCGAGCCCGGTGTGAAAATGCCCCTGCATTACATCCCCACCTTCATGGGGAAGTTAGCAATGGCACCAAACCCTTTAAAGGTCACATGGGGTGACCTATTGTCGATTGAACCATTCATTCATTCATACAACTAGGAGCAAGCCATGGTGCAAAAATCGTGCCAATCAAGTGATCCTAAGCTTCCAATCAATAGCCTGAAAATGGACAATAAAAATTGGCTAGAGAAACAAAATAGGTCCTATCATCATCTTTAAACATTACTAGATAGATCCCACTTTGTATTTTTTATGATTCTAAAATGCCTTGTAAACAATGGATGGATGTAACAAATTGGCTCAATTCAAAGGGTTAGGATCATCCAATCATTGCAATTCTTGCACCATGGCTTGCTCTTAGTTGTATGAATGACTGAATGGTTCAGATGGACAATAGGCCACCTCGTATGCCATTTAAAATGTTTGGGGATGTTGTTAGTGCCCATGAAGGTGGGACGTTAGCAAAACCCGTAACTAATAAATCCTATGTATGTGTGTACCCCACAATCCAATCAATAGTTGATGTGGGTCCAGTTCTATCACTAGAACAATTTGGAATTCTGATGTGGTCAAAAGCTGGTTCTTTAATTAGAACCCATGAATAGCAATGATATGGGCATGCTATACATCTAGTGACCGAATCTTCATTCAACCAGCACGTACTGCCTTGACGCATCTTGTAGCAGATTGTGTATGGTCTTGGATGCATCAGTTTAAATCCACCCCACCTATAAAGGGCGACTCTAGCAGTAAATACTTGTGAGAAAGATCATAAAATGGATTAACACCTACAGGTTAACACCTACTCACACTATAAGCATGGTTATAGGAGCTGTCTGAAGAATCTCTTTCATGATCCTTCAAGGAGTCATAATCTGCCCTGGAAGTTCATTAATCTCTCTTCTAAGTTATTGAATCTCCTCCTCCCATTGTTTACCATGCATTGAAGCACCTTCCTAGTGGCATCTTCGTATCGCTGTTTGAAACTACCAAAAATAAACACGTGCTCTAATACCAAACTGACACAATCAATATATTTGTAGCTACAGTTGGTGGCAAAGAGATTGTAAGATCAAAGAAAATGTCAGATGAATGGAGGAAAAATACCAGAGCACCTATTTATAAGAATAAAGGAGACATATAGAGCTGTACTAACTATCATGGGATTAAACTTATGAGCCATACTATGATACTCTCAGAGAAAATGATTGAGCAAAGACAAAGCATGAGGCGAATGTATCAGTAAATCAGTTTGGTGTCATTCCTAGGATGTCTAGCATTGATGCTACTTTCCTACTTAGAAAATTAATGAAGAAATACAGGCAGAGGAAGGATCTCCACATGGTCTTTATTGACGTAGAGAAAGCATATATTGACATGATTAAGGATTTGTATGAGGGAGTAACAAATGTCAAGACCACTTGTTAAGAGACAAGTGAATTCCCAATTATGGTAGGCTTGCACCAGGGATACTCATCGAGACTCTACCTTTTTGCATTGGCTATGTACGAGTTATGAGGCATTTGCAGGAAGAGATCCCATGGTGTACGTTATTTTCAGATAACATAGTTTTGATTGACAAGATGAGGGAGGGTGCAAACACAACTAGATTTATGGAGGGGTGCTTGTCAAGACCACTTGTTAAGAGACAAGTGAATTCCCAACTATGGTAGGCCTGCACCAGGGATACTCATCGAGACTATACCTTTTTGCATTGGTTATGTACAAGTTATGACGCATTTGCAGGAAGAGATCCCATGGTGTACGTTATTTTCAGATAACATAGTTCTGATTGACAAGATGAGGGAGGGTGCAAACACAACTAGATTTATGGAGGGGTGCTTCAAAATCTCAAGGATTTGAAATTAATCGGACTAAAACAGAGTATATGGAGTGCAATTTAGTAACAATACGAGTGAACACAAGGAATTAGTTAAGATTTTAGACCAAGTTTGACCACTTTCGATACTTTGGGCCAATAATTCATTAGAGTGGAGAGGTGTTCTGTAACGATAATGGTGGCACCGTTACCTTTACGATATGGGATAACGGCTGTTACGGCCCCGTAACAGCCATTACGGTCTCTCTTTTTTATTATTTTTTTATTGAAAAAACTCCCGAAAAACCTATATCTGCCCCGTAATGTTGATTTAAAAGTATGAAAAACCTATAGATGTCCCGTAATAGACCATTACAGGGCTATTATGGCCTTTATAGGGGATATAACGTGCCGTTAACAGCAATTACGGGTCATTTTTTTCCATAACGGTTGTTACGGCCATTACGACCTCGTAACGTGTAACGGTTGCCACCGTTACCTTTACGTAACGGCCTTTACGGCCCTGTAACGGCCTTTACGGCACACCATGGGAGAGATTGAGAAGGAAGTTGCCCATAGAATTCAAGTTGGGTGGAAGATGGAGATGTCCCTCTGGACTTTTATGTAATCATTGTGCACCACCCAAACTAAAAGGGAATTTTATAAAATAGCTATAAGACTAGCCATGCATGAAGAGACCGAATTTTGGGCAATTAAGGAACAACATGTTCATAGGATGAGTGTAGCTGAAACGAAGGATGTTAAGATGGATGAGTGGCAAGAAAAGGAAGGATAGAATTAGAAATGAATGTGTCCGAGGGAACTTAGGAGTAGCACCAATAGGGAATAAGATGAGAGAAAGTAGACTTAGATGATTTAGTCATGCACAACAGAGACCAAGAACCATGCCAGTTGGGAGTGAGTTGGTACAAGTTGAAAGCTATAAAAGGGAAAGGGGAAGGCCCAAAAGCACATGCATGGAGGTAGTAAGTAAATACTTCACCTATGGTCTAATTGAAGGTATTTATGACCCTTGATTGAGTGGAATGGCGGAACATGATTCATGTACCCGGCCTAATTAATTTGGATAAGGCTTAGATGACGACGATGACGACGACAATGATGATGATGATGATGATGAATTGGTGCCAAAGAGACCCAAAGAACTAAAGAGAAAAACAGTTGGAAAACAGTAGAAACATCTCCAAATGCAACTCCAAGTGAATCTGCCCAAGTGGGGATGTGGACACCATCTGATGCAACAAGATGGCATCCATCAGTTAGTTTGGGAGAACCCACAATGCTATTGTTTGTATGATGTAGATGGAAGAATATCAACCAATTTAAGAAAACAAAGTCATAGTAATAAAATATTTTCCTGTAGAGTGATGACATATTAAACCTCCTTAAAGCCTAGGCACTACAAGATGATAATGAACTCTATAACTTTCTAATATACGAAAGTGTGCCAGAGCATTGAGCTTGAAAATACAAATTAAATCACTGGAAACCAAAAAAACAATAAAAGAGAAAAGAAAGAAAGAAACACGTACCTGTAAGTATTGCCTGATCAACACGCAATTGATTACTTAGCATCTCAACCATTCTCATATCAGCAGGAACTTTGCACCCCACTATTCCATAAGGAAGCAAAAACAATAAAGCACCTCAACCACAATATCTAAAACAAAAGGAAACTTTGAGGAATAAAAGTCTTGCATGTCAAGTAAATGATTTTTCTTGTTATGTGGATGCATACCTCCAACTTCAACAATATCCCCAGGTACAAGGTCTGTGGCAGGTAGTATTGATAAGCAACCTGCAAAGGATTGAGCTTCCAATGTGAAAATGATTGTGAATTGAAATGGAGAAATGCTATTGGGGCATTAGCATTTTAGAAGTTACAAGTCAGCATTTTGAATAGTGCCCGTAGCATAGCTACGACGCTATGTAACATTAGCAAATAGCGTAAATACCTTGTAGCGTACGCTACAAGGGTCGTAGCGTATTTAGCATTGCAGTGTGCATAGCGTATGTAGCATACACTACACCTTTTTTTTAATAAACAGTAATTATATTTTGTATTTTTTTAAGGTAATTATATTTTGTATTTTATACTTAATACTCTCAACCTGTGGGATTTTAATTTCTTTTCGTACTTGTGACTTGTGGTTTCAATTAGACATTCTTAATTATAGTTTGCTTTAAAAGTTGTTGATGTGAGAATAATTTGATTTGGTTTATGAATGTGAATTGGATTTTGATAAATGATTATTAATAACTTGTTTGAACATGCTTATACTTGAAAAAATGAATAATCTTTTAGGCATTTTTATATTTTTTTTGTTTTTTTTCTTACTATTTATTTTTTTTTTTTCCTATTTTTAAATTAAAAAATAGAAGTATCGTGTAGCTTATACTATGCTACTTACACTACCCGCTATAAAGGGTTGAACGCTATGCAACACGCTTCCGCTATTTAAAACACTGTTACAAATAGAAAAGAAAGAAAAGAAGAGAATCCTCTAGCATGCAATTTATAAAAAATAAAAGAAGACAATCAAGAAAAAACCAATGAAGGATTTTGAAAAAAAAAAACACAAAACTAGTTTCTGCAATATGCTGAATCATAAAAAGAATCACTGTGAGAACAGCGTGCCCCAATGCAATCTTAAAAGTCAATGAGACTGCCTTCCCATCACCCATTACAGATCCCACACTCCCAACATGGACCAGTTCTAGAATGCAAAGAAACAGCCTCACCTTATAGCCCACACAACTGTACAAAAACCTGTTATCCCTTTGGACCAACCTCTATCAGAATGTCACTCATCCCATTAGTCCCTTGAATCCTTGATAGACATTTCCACAATTGGCCCTTCAAGATAGACTCTCCAGCTATAACACTAGAAGAAAGATTTTTTCAAAAAAAAAAAAAACCTTTGCCCCTCCTAGGTTATCCAATATCCCAGGCTTCAAATTCATCATACCACAACAAATACAATCCATATTATTTAGCAACAATAATATCAACCTCACAATCAAACCGAAGAGGATAGAAGCCAAAACCACTCCCAAATTTGGAAACTGAGATGAACATTCTTGCAACACTCAACATACAACACGCTCAAACTAAGGGCTTGGGTATGGACCCACCAAGTCTCATAGTAATTGCATTGTCACACCTATGCCCACTATACATGATCATGAAAGTGAGTGGAATCAATTGATTGGTCCCATTTTAACCCATTATTTAGCAAATGAAGACCTTAAACTTAGTATGAAGGAGCATAGCCTACCAACCTTAAGAGATAATCCCCTCTTAAGGTTCACTCAACCCAACAGTAAACCAGCATAACTAAGATTCAGTTCTTTGAACAAGCAAGACCATCCATATCTTTCTCCCGAGATTTTCCTCCAGCCAGAACTACAGTAACAAGCATCTACAACAACATTGGGGACCTACAAACTCAACATACAATAACTATCACCAGCTGAAACTGGAACATTACCAACCAATTCATTGCAACTAAGCCAACAGACACCCAAATATCGATGTTGACTACTAATAGCTTCACAGGTGGATACTGCTACCACATCTTACACACCATCATCATTTAAGCCTAAGCCCAATTAGTTGGGGTCGGCTACATGAACGTTGTTCCGCCATTCCACTATTAAGTACCAGACCTTCAGTTAGACCATTGGTCATCAAGTCTTTTCTTACCGAACTCCATCCATGCCCTCTTGGGCCTTCCCCTTGCCCTTTTAGATTCTTTGTACCAATAATTCACGAGAGTGGAGAGATTGAAAGGATGTTGCCCATACAATTCAAGCTGGGTGGAATAAATGGAGATGTGTCTCTAGAGTTTTATGTGATCGTTGTGTACCACTCAAACTGAAAGGGAACTTTTATAGGATGGCTATAAGACCAGCCATGCTTTATGGGACAGAATGTTGGGCAGTTAAAGAACAACTGTTCATAGGGTGAGTGTAGCTGAAATGAGGATGTAGAGATGGATGAGTAGAAAGACTAGGAAGGATAGAATTAGAAATGCATGCATTCCAGGGAACTTGGGAGTAGTGCCAATATGTTATAAGATGAGGGAAAGTAAACTAAGATGGTTGGTCATGTGCAACAGAGACAGAACCATGCCGTTTAGGAGTGAGTTGGTAGTCTCATGAACTATTGACCCAGGGTATTTTTTTTATAAAAAAAAAGCGATCATTTTGGGAAACTTCTTAGTCAGCAATCTTAACTAATTCTTCGTTTTCACTCATATTATTAGTAAAATTATTCTTTGCCGGTTAGGAGTGAGTTCGTAGTCTCATGAATTATTGACCCAAGCTATCAAAAATGTGGACATTTTGCGAAACTTCTTAGTCAGCAATCTTAACTAAGTCTTCGTTTTCACTCCTATTATTACTAAAATTATTCTTTGCCGGTTAGGAGTGAGTTGGTAGTCTCATGAATTATTGACCCAAGGTATCGAAAATGTGGACATTTTGGGAAACTTCTTAGTCAGCAATCTTAACTAAGTCTTCGTTTTCACTCCTATTATTACTAAAATTGCACTCCATATACACTGGTTTAACCGATTATTTTTAAATCCTTTAGATTCTAAAGCATCCCTCCATAAATCTAGCTTTGTGTTTACACCCCTCCCTCATCTTGTCAATCAAACCTATGTAATTTGCAGAAGAAGAAAAAAAAAACATATACCAAGGGATCTCTTCTAGGAAATGCCTCGTTAACTCATCCATAACCAATGCCTTAATAACACGTCTTACACACACTTGTGTAAATTCACAGACAATGAAAAAATAAATGAAAAGAAAACATTTGAACATCTGCTGTTTATTTATATAAATATTACTTAGCTTATAAGAAGATATGCCCAAATTACCCAAATTGACATGGTAGGTAAGGTTACTGTCTCACGTGCTTCTAGCATGGATACAAGAATTCACACTGATCGAAATGCAGGGCATTATTTACATTTTAGAGGCTTTTTTTTTCTTTTTCTTTTTCTTTTTTGAAGAGTAGCAGAAAATTCATTAAAGAGACATCAAATTCAAAGACCCATAAATTAGCCAATATACATTAATGACGATGATAGCCACATATTAATAAGTCACATATATTAATGATCATATATTAGTTAACATATTAATGGCTGCCAGATAATTAATCAGCATATCTTAATGATAATCATAGTATATACTAACTTATTTAACTCCATGAATGATCAGGTTGGTAGCTTGGTACAGTCTCACACAAGGGAACAATATTAACAAATTAGAATCATGCAATTGACTTGGTCATTTTTTTCACATCACGTGTTCATGAAAATAGTTGCACTTAGGATGAAAGTAGGCTTCTGAGTCCAATCCTCAATGGGCAGTGTAAAATGTATCCCCTGAGATTTTCATCATTGTCTAGTCAGCTCATTTCTAGTCACCATTCACAATAATCAAGAGATATAAAACACAAACTCAATATCAGATGGATAGTCATTAACGGCATTGCTATAGAATTTTTTTTAAGGATGTTGCTATGGACTCTTTTAGTTGTTACAAATTTGTGCTACAGTTGTCTCCTTATATAATCATGGTTTGTTAGTTCTCTCTTTCTTCTGAATGAAACTTCCTTTCAGTTCTGTCTTTTTACGAAACTTGCAAATTAGAACTATGAGGAATATTTAAGAAGAATTATATACTGTTTATAGGAGACCCATAAAGCATATAATAATCATTCCAGAAAACAAGCCAATTTATTAAACAATTTGCCCACCATTTCGTAGCACAGTTGCAACATCAGCTTGGTATGCACGCAACTCCTGCAATGGTTACATCACATAACAGAATGAGCTATTGTAACATGCCAAAAATAAAAGATTCTAGTACATGGATAAGTAAGAAAACCAATATGAATAGATATGCTATACACTTAAAGATACTAGTGAAAAAGGAATAACAAAGGACAAATAGTTAGGGAAACTAGACATTGATCTCTTGCACTTAGTTAATGCACAATCAAAAGGAGCAAGTAATCATAAATGCACAATCAAAAGGAGCAAGTAATCATAAATGAAGGGAGGACACACCACAAACAAAATTTGGACCACAAGATGGTACCATCTAAACAGGTACTTCCAGCCACAGCCAACCTCAAATACGCTACCATCCAACACAATACAATGCCCTTATGAACTCCCTACAAAGCCTAACAATACCTAAACATCCGTCTTACCAACCATAGAGAGGCAGTTTCTCTTCCATGCATCTTCAAGGAATCTTTTGCTACTAGAATTCTCTCTATTATTTGGACGGGTCTGGGACAAGTGATAAGTGCCAAAGTGTCATCAAGCATATGGCACAACAGCTTTGTAACATGCTAGAGACATGGAGATTTGTGTACACAAATCATCATCATATTCTTTGGATCCATGTTAGAAGTTTTGACATAAAGTTTAATGCCGGCTGCCAACCTGACGCAACCCTCCTTTATCCAGGCTGGGGACAAGCAATGAGAACATAAAACTCCCACAGGCGCAATGTAACAAACTTTTATATAGGTAATAGGTTAACTGCAATCAAGCAATATCTAATAGTCTATTTCATAGGTTATTTACATTCAACAACTTACTTGTGTACAAAATTAACTAATTAACTAAATTGAAAGAGGAGAGAATTATTCAACTTATGAATATTTTAGTAGTTTCCAATAGAATTAGAGTTGCATGCATGGGGGGGAGGTTGACATTGCTCTGCAATGCAGTGTGATCACCATGTTGACAAAACTCAAGGGAAACTTTGGTGAGAAAGCAATCCCAACTGCTACAGTACATAGGGATGTCCCTAGGTTGGCTCTTAGTTGTAGAATCCCTCCAAGTAGGAGTCCCTCCCACTTTGATTCAAGCTCCTGCTCCCATGATCTAGCTGTTTATACTATAGTTGCACGAAGCGTGAAGTGAGATGCCAACAAATTCGGGTGCAGGATCGGGGAAGCGTCTCTTTCAAAATGAAAACAAGTAAAAATTTGTAGGAAGTGGGAGCAGGAGCAAGAGTCTGAACTCCAAAGCAGGTATTCAAAGTGGGAGTGGCACCTAGTTCGAAGGATCCTGCAACTAAGGTTCATATAACAAATGCTTCCCTGCTCCCACACCCAAATTTTTTGCCGCTTCACTTCATGCTTTTTGTACCTATAAGTTGGCTTCAGCTAGAGCACTAACATACATGTATCTGGACCTGGCTAAGGCAGACGAGTTCGGGTCTAGGAACCATATTTGTGAGACCTGACCCGAATCCAATTAGGTTCGGCACCTCACGTCTTGAGGAATGGAAAGAGAGAGAGAGAGAGAGAGAGAGAGAGAGAGAGGGAGAGAGAGGGAGGGAGGGAGAGAGAGAGAGGGCATGGGTGTGCGGCTTTGGCATAATATCTATTGAAAGTGTGAGTTAAATAGGTAGAGGACTGGTGTAGTCCTTAAAAGACCTCTCATGTCTTAAAGTTTGCCAACAACGGGCCTAATATGCTGTTTGGACCAGGATTGTTTTGTTTGTGGCCCAGTTCGTCGTCAAGCCCGGGGCCCATGTTCTTTTTTGTTCTTGCTCACTGTTTTTTGGCCTGCCTGTTTATGCCTAGCAGGCCTGTTTTGACACTATTGGGCCTATTTGGCCTGCTTGATTTTGTGATTTTTGGGCCCGATTCACTTGTGACCCAACTTTCTGTGGGCCCAATTCACGTGTCCAGTTGGTCCACCTTGTTGTGGGCCTGCTATCATTTTTTTTCTACAATGATATTGGAACATTATGGTCGTTGCTGGACATTTTGGATTGGACAATTGTGGCCCTCCTCGTTACCTCGTTGACTGGATCATCTGTTGATGTCCGACCCAGGCTAGCCTCTTCTCCACCACCTCCTTTGGCGACTCAGTAGCTTCTTCATATCAGGCGCTCTTTTATTGCAATGTGTGATGTGACTAGTTTTTATACAAGGCAGTTGGCCCGTCTCATTGTTATACAGGGCAGTTGGCCCATTCTCATTTTTGCACCAAACAATTGGTATGAACTTAATGGTTATTTCTTTTAGATGTAATGAACTTGATGGTTATCCTAGACTTCTTTAATATAGTAGTTGGCTTGGACTCGTTTATATTGGACAGTTGGTCTAGTTCCTAACATCCTCAAGTTGTAGGAGTGCCTACTTGCTAGAAGATATTCGTCATCTCATTGCTTCCACTGCTCGTCACAGCTTATACTACTCAACCGCATTATCTCTTATTTCCAATTTTTTTTAATAAATATTGCATGTGCCTCTCCAAACTCAACTTTACCTTTTCAGAGCACATTAAGTTTGAAGGGGGAAGGAGTTCATGCCAAGCGGAGAGAACGAAGGGAATAGCTCTCCTGCTCCTACCAATCTGGCTGAGAAGATGATGGACCAAATCTCGAAAGGCGAGAGGCTTTCATAAAGACGTATGAGAAGAATTTCTTTTCTTTCTTAGGTTTGATTATGTTAGCCCTTGTTCCAAGTTGGGCCTCATTAGGATGCTTCAGCTTGAAGGGGAGCGTTGAAAGTGTGAGTTAAATAGATAGTATGGAGAGTTGAATAAGCATGTCCATTGAGTTGAATAGGGGTAATATTGTAAACAAAGGAGTATTGGACCCACCCCATGCAATGGGCCCCTACACGATTCTCAGACGGTATTTTTAAATATAAATGATAGAGAGGGTGCTAGGGTTTCACACCCTAAGCAACCCACATTTTCCTCTCTCTCTCTCTCTCTCTCTCTCTCTCTCTCTCTCTCTCTCTCTCTCTCTCTCTCTCTCTCTCTCTACACCATCTTCCTCTCTCTCCTAGCAACTCCTCCATTTCCATTGCTCATCGTCACCCTTAAGAATGACACAATGTAGCCATTAACAGTATCAATGGGTGGAATTTGAATTGTATTTTTGGCCTATTGCTGGAGGGAACTCTTAAACAACTTGCGGGTTGGAATATGTTCTTGTTGATCGCAAGATTTGGTGTAACACTCAATCTAGGTTGTTTACTACTAAGTCAGCTTGGGATCTCCTTTGCCAAAATCCAGGAAAAAAGCCTGGTGGAGATGGATTTGGAACAAGTTCCCTCCCCATAATTTTTCATTTTCATGTGGAGAGTTGCACACGGTGCAATTGCAGTGGATTCCAAGATTCATAGCATGGGCATTCATGGGGCATCCTTGTGTGAATATTGTCGAATGGATATGTCCAGTGGTAACTCATAGGTGCCTGAAGCAGAGAATGCTTCCAGAGAGGAGGGCCAATTCAATCCATGAACCCAGTCCCAAGTTCTAGCAATCAATCAGATGTAGTGACTGGTGAGGCAGCAGCAATCTCACCTCTAATAGTCTAGCCATCAATTATAGACATGGTTGCAGTGATAGTAGTTATTCAGGTGACCAGGGCCATGATGCTTCCATGACAAGGTATCAATATGAAGCGGTTGAGTGCGTAGATCACCTCCTAAGTATAGGTGGTCTAGCAAGGTAGGTGTGGTGCCATTTTACTTTAGCAAGCTCTTTGATATTCTTTTCCTCACAGAACAGACAGGTTGCCAATGATTATAGCAATGGCACAACCTTGCAAATACCTTTCATCATTTAGAATGCTTTGGGGAATTGTTCCTTCTCTCATCATTGGGAAATTTGGCTCAGACAAACTAACATGCAGTTTTGATGGGAAAAGGGCCCAGGCCTCCCAAGTTATAACTGAGGTGAACAATTGGTTGAGTGAGATTATGGATTACGAAAACCTGCAAAGTGAATCTATGTTGGATCAGCTTGCCCTTCCATCAATAGGGATAACCGCTTTCCAGGATAGGGTGTGTTCAATCAAGATCACCAAATGGGATATGCCCGATGTTGGTTGGGTTAAGTTAAATGTAGATGACTCTTCGAGCCCCGGGTCCTTGTGTGTGTGTGTGTGGATATGGAGATCATGAGGGTAGGATGTTATTTCCATTCCATCGACGCTACGGCATTGTCTCCAATATGGAAACAGAGATGAGGGTAGTGCTTGATGGAGTTCCAAAAGTTTTAGAAGCCTTTGTCTGAATATGTGCGGGTGGAAAGCAATTCACAGGTAGTAGTGAGAAGCTTAGTCAAGGACTCCCTCACACCGTGGACCTTGCAGTACAAATAGGTTAAAAGTAAAGAAGCATCATTCTTAGATCCACCATGACATATCTCGTACGTTCTGAAAGAACAACTGGTTAAGGAATAGGCGAGTGAAGATTTGGGGGTGGGGATTGAGGATCGAATTTTCCATTCTAGAGCCGATCTCCCCAGAAATATTACGGGTTGTATGGTAATGAATAAGACGGAAGTTAGCAATATTAGAGAAAGATGATAGCAGTCTCTCCTTGATTTTGTAATTGTGAGGGGTTAGTTGCCTTGCCCCGGCTAGGTGTACATCTTTACTTCACAAGAACATAGACAGAGATGGAGAGAGAGTGAGTAATGTGGAGAGAGGGAGAGAAGATGCTTAAATAAAAGAAAAATTCACAAGAACAAAGATGGAAGAAAGAAGTCACTTTATAAATAACCACCCATCACAGAGGGTCATTACAATAGAACTTTCACACACTTGTTCAAACTTAGAATTGGATTGATCAAATTCATTTTGATCGTTGCCCCTTATATAGACCTACCCAAAAAAGACTCATTTACATCACTCTAGTCCCCAAGAAGCATGTTCATTTAATAGTTACCTTGGAAGTTGGAACCACATGAAATTGCATCAAAACCATACAAAAAATCAAAATAGACCTAGAGCCCCAAAGTCTGCCACTAAAAAGTTCCTAGGCAAACACTATTTTTCCCATGAATCTTTTCCTATGGATTCCTAGGAAATGCAATGAGACTTATTCTCTATAATTTTCCAGTTGAAGAATGGCATGACTCTCCTTGGTATATTTAATTTTCCAACCACTTGTCATTGCCAAGTCGCACACATTGGGCCCCACCAAATCTTGCACATGTGACCCACTTGTAACAAAGGTGTGTCCCACTATGTGCGCTACATCAAAGAGAGAAACAAAGAGAGGGTGTTTTTACTTTTTCCATGTGTATCCTCCTTCAATACCAAAACTATATCTTTACGTTTCAAAAAGTTTAAAACAAAAACAAAAAATAAAATAAAATAAAATAAAATAAAAAATAAAAATAACTAGAACTATATCTTTGATTTTGGAATGAAATGCATAATTTTTCCATGCATATCCTCCTTCAGTACCAGAACTATATCTTTAATTTTAGAATGAAATATATTCTCATAATCAAGCCAACTTCGATTGCTCTGCTCAATTTACAGTAATTAGTAATTTGGTTGGAGTTTTGAATTCGACTGCATACTGTGAATTATCCCACAAGTTTGTACCGATAAATTAAAAAAGAAAAAGAAAAAGTATCCTACAAATTTGTGTCTTCTTTAATGAGTTCTTTTCAATTCAATTGCAGTAAATCTTTTGTTATTTTTTTATAATTAAAAAACATTGTTATTTTCTTTGAAATCCCAATCTAGGAGGATTTTGAACTGTTGAGTTGTTAGTTGCTTTCAATATATATAGTGAATCATCCCAACTCGGCAACAAATTCAGCTCATGATACTGTTAAAGGAAGTAATTTGGCATGAGCATACTTATGAGCAGTAACATTTTTGCCATGCCCATAAAAATTTGATTTGAGCACCTTGCGAGCTCAACCCTCGTTGTACTCTATACTTGTACAACTTGGCAACAAATTCAACTCATGATACTGTTGAAGGAAGTAATTTGGCATCAGCATATCTATGAGCAGTAACCATTTTTGCCATGCCCATATCAATTTGATTTGAGCACCTTGTGAGCTCAACCCTCGTTGTACTCTATATTTGTACATGTGCTTAGGTAATGTAGCTTCTTGCACTTGTCATGCAGCCCATGCATCCATAAGAAATACGTCCTCATGCCACAGCTCAACCCCTATACTCTGGGAGATGTTCACATTTACAATTTTATGGGGCATTTGGAAAGAAATGGAATAAGCTTCAATGATAAGCAATAATGCTGCACAGATTTCTACAATGACAGGAGGATGGGCTATGGCTCAACAGTTCTCAAAGGATGTCATTATTCCATGTTGCAAAGGAAATGAGATGGTATAGTGAGATTGTCCTTCTCTTTTCCTTTGATGCGATTTTTTTTATCTTTTCGTGTTGATACTTGTTGTTTTCACTTGCTCTTTCAATTGTAGCCTTGGTGGGCCGTTAGTGGAGTGCAGTGTTCAGAGTATTGGTATAGTTACATGTATCAATGATCGGGGATGCAAAAACATGTATTAGTATTGTTATCACCAAAATCTAGGTGAACAGATGTGATCAGTTGCAAAAGTGAGTCCACCAATGAACCTGCAAAGACAAGATGAAGACGACAACGAGGGTGCCAATAACGGTGGTGGACCCTCCAATGCTTAAGTCAGACAGGTGGACTCGGGTTGAAAAAGGCTTGAGCTAGGGTTTTTGTCACTCATCCCCCTTCAATTGTAGCGGGAGTACTTATAGGGTCCATTGGGCAATGTCGATATCGCGTATCTTGTGGGATTCATCAGATGCGCTGGAAGATCTTATCTGGATATGGATCTCCCTCCAGATATATGGTCAAGCCCACCTCAGTCAGCATGATCTTCAGAGATTGTTTGATCTTCGAATATGTCAGATCTGATCTCTTGATTTGGGGCGGACTATTCTCTGAGATCCTCACCTCGCCCTAGTGGTGGTCGACCTGCTTAGCTCAGGAAATGGCTCTTGCAACCAAGCTCTGACTTTAAGGATCATTGAGTCCTGCTCGGTTCGGGGTCGATCTCTCCGTCGAGAGGATCATTAACAATGTCTTCTGAGCTCTCCGAGCCTTATGCCTTGGTAGTTTGGGAAGCTCGCCCAAGCATTCCTCCCATGTTCAATTACACATTCGCGAGAAAGACTAGTTTGGTTTTCCCCACAACAGTTGCCCCCCACTTCCAAGCTCGTCCTGCAAGTGCTTGGAAAGTAAAAATCCAAACTGGTTTGGAAGTGCGAGAGTCGAAATTTGAATTTCAAGTAGCAAGGTCTTCTCAAAATTATAAATCAAGCCCAGGTTTGTTGTTTGTTGGTGAAGGCGAGAGCTTAAAAGGCTGCACCTGACACAAAATCTGAAAAAGGTATGATAATCGGTCGCGGGATACGAGGGGATGTACATTAATGGCTAGACGTCATTCAGACTTTAAACAAATCAGGGATTGACAGTTGTTACTTAAGTCGTAGTGCGTTCACTTGGGCCAACCTTGCACAACCACGCTGAAGAGCACAGCAACCGAAGTGTTACCTCATGCCCACATAGCGCCACGTAGGAATGAATGTGTTGCCAATGGGGATTCTATAAATATTGTCATTCACTCGTTCATCAGTTTTGCGAAGCCCGAGCTCTGCCAACCTGTGTCTAGCCTCCTCTTCAGTACAAGTCCTCTTCACCGGCGTCTACCTGTTCAAGGTCCTCGTGCCAAAACTTTTTTCGAAACGCTTAAAGTCTATCTCTTCCTTTCTTTCCCTCCATTTCGTCTTCCGAGGGGGGTTCCGGAGCTGCCACCGTCTCCGGTGCTTTTAATGAGTCAATGGGTAGTCGCTCGAATTCCCGGTATGCACCGTCTTCGGGATTCGGGTCTTAGGAGCCCACCCCTTCTCTTAGGGCAGAACCACCATCAGAGGTGGAGCCACGAACAGGGGAGACCTCCTCGCGATAAGCAGAGCCGACCTCCTCATACTCTATGGATATGGCCCATACAGCCAACATTTTTATATCTAGACTGAGGGCAACCGACCTACAGGCCCTTAGGTCAAAATATGTGATTCCTAGCTCAGTGTGGCTTCGGCTTCCTCGGGCTGTAGAAATCCCTAGCCAACCTCCTGCAGGAGAGGTTAGTCCTATATAGCCAATCTTTTTGGCTTGCGGTCTTTGCTTGCCTTTTCATCCAATAGTGAGAGAAATGCTCCACCGGCTTACGGTCACCCAGGGGCAACTAAACCCCAACATGTGGCGAGCTGTCTTCGCCTACTGTGTTCTTTGGCAGCAGATCGATAGCTCCGAACTCACAGTGGATGAGCTCTTCTTCTTGTACCAGGCCAAAGTGCCCTGGCTCTCGAGACTGGTATTATTTTTCTTCATGATCGAGCAAGGCCCAGGCCATTATCACCAATAACCCGTCCTCCAACAAAGGCTAGAAGGACAAGTGATTTTTTTGCAATTGGAGAATGGGAGGCCCTCACAGTAGAGCTAGAAGGATTACATGCTCGAGTTCCTACCTCCTTCGCCCTCCCAGGTCGAAGCACATGCCGAGTTGTTGTACTTAGTTTTCATTTTTTACGCTCGTTCCATATGGGCATCTAATCTTCTCTTTTCTCTTTTTGCAACCTTTCCTAGGTCTCAACCTAGCCTCTCCATTTCTCTCCTGTGCCAGATTAGGATCGCCAGAGAGTGACGAGCGGCTTAGGGAGATTATAGGAGGTTAGTCACCCCGCAGCTCCTGCAGTAGTTCGGCCTCGCTCCAGTGGGTGAGTTTCTTCCACCTTTGCCCGTACTTGGTCGATAGCCGTGTAGATAGGTTTTTATACCGACTTTTTCTTTGTTGATTTTGTAGCGATGTCGAAACGCCCTCCATCTCAAAAGAGAAAGCTGATGAATTGGAGAGGTTGAAGAGATGGGGAGGAGGACGACCCCATCAACTTCTCTCACCACTCCTACCCAAGCTATTGCCCCAGCTCCCATCCCTTAAGCTAGCAAGGCTCCAGCCGACGTCGCCCCTGTTGTGATCCAGGTTGAGCCCGAGAGTGGAGTTGTTGATGCTCCTACTGATGCTTGCCCCACCCACCCCCCCAAAAGTGGTCAAGCTTGATGCACCCTCACCAAGGTCCGAGGGGGCTCGGGCTAAGGAGGCCCCAAGTATTGCTAGTGCATCTGAGTGCCACGAGTCAGCCCCCAAGGTGGCCGCCACGGGTGAGCCGTCGTCCTCCTCCCCTTCGATTCCTAAACACCTAGTCGTACTCCTGAGCTGGAGACAAGGCCATGTGCCTAAGGAAGTGAACTCTTTGATGTCTCTGCATCCAGAGTGGCTATTTTATGCGGTGGCGACCTCGACCATCAAGGTGTGTTAATAGTCTATAGAACTTTTTCGTTTTATTCTTCTTTTTCCCCCTGGTAGACTGACCTTAGTCTTTTCCATGTTCCAGGAGGCTCTCGGGGTCATTGCTCTTCACCAATTTACCCTTGACCTAATGATCAGATTAAAGGAGGCAGAGCGCCTGCTGTACACCACTCACGCGGACCTTGAGACGAAGGCCCAAAGTTGACGTTGATTGTGTCCGACCTGGGAGAGCTTCAGGGTGCTCTCCATGCGTTTGAGGGAGCACGGGAAGCATCCCTTGCTCAGCTAGTGAAGGAGCGTCAGCGTTGTGCTACGCTGCTGACCAGGGGGGCCGATTTAGAGGTTGAGGTGGGAGGAGCGAGAACCTTGGCAATTGAGGCTAGCATCCCAACCAAGGAGGCAACAACGATGGAGGCATATAAAGCCTCTGAGGCTCATCAAGCAGAGCTAGAGGAGGTCTTCAATGCTAGCTTCGCCAATTGTTGGGAGAAAGTTCAGGGTTGTCTCCCAGAGTTCAGCCGAGCATGGCTGGATGAGGAAGCGAGCTCTGGGGAGACTATTGCCGCTGCTATAGACGTTGCTCCCATTTCTAAGCCGGAGAATCCTCCACCGGCCTAAACGTTTATATGTATTTTTTCCCTTCTTTTTTGTGGAGATAGCTCTATATATTTTTCAAATTCAATGAAAAAAAGGGAAAAAATTTCAGAACTTATTATCTTGTTCATGTTTGGGATGTTGTGTTGCTTACTGCCTTATTGGCTCCCTTACTTACTACCAAGCTTAGTTCATCCAATTCAGGAATGGGGTAGTAAAAAATGATTAAGGATTAGGTCTTTTAGTAGTCTCCTCAGGAGCGTTCCGTCCCGAGCACTTGTGCTAACATAGAGTGGTTACACCCAGGCTATGCCCCTCAAGTTGGTTACCTTATCAGGGTAACGAGCTCAGCCATAGGGCACCTTACTCGGCCTCCCCCTAGTCTCGGCCACTTTTTGGCCACCGAGCTTTACGCAATCCAAAGGGTACCTGCTTGAGTTTAGTTCCTTCTCGAGCTCTTTAGCCACTGCGTCGGTCACTTAGGGACAGTAGATTATTGATGTAGGAGGAACATGTTTTTCTTCTTTTTTTATTCCTAAAGGAGGTTACAAGTAGTGGACACCTGAGGTGTATCGCCAACCACGCATGGTGATGTGCCTGTAGAACTCTAATCAGTCGTTACTGATAGAAGAATTTCAAATGTTCGCCACTCCATGGATGAGGCAGGCCCTGCCCCTACATGTCCTCCAACCGGTATGTCCGTGGTCGAACTATATCGGTGACCTCGTAGGGTCCTTCCCAGCTCGGTCTTAATGCTCCTGAATCAGGCTCCTTAGTGCTCAACGAAACTTCTCGGAGTATCAAATCTCCTGCCCAGAATCTTCGTTGCTTGACCCTTGAATTGTAGTGTTGAGCAGCTCTCTGTTGGTAGGTGGCAACTCTTATTTGCGCATTGTCCCTGAGTTCATCGAGCAAGTCGAGACTCAATAACAATTGCTTGTCGTTCTCCTCTAGTTGAAAATAGTTCTGTTCATACTGATGGGATTTCAATTTCCACTGGGACCACTGCCTCTGCACTGAATGCTAGAGAGAAATGAGTCTCCCTGATAGTTGAACGAGCAATGGTCCGACATGCCCACAAAACATGAGGCAGCTCCTCCACCCAAGCCCCTTTGAATCTCTCGAGCTTGGTTTTAAGGTGGCCTTTGATGATCTTATTAATTGCCTCTACCTGGCCATTAGCTTGGGGGTGCCGAGGTGAGGCGAAAGCGTTACGAATACCGAATTTTTCACACAATCCTCAGAGCCTGGAGTTGTCGAACTGCCAACCATTATCGGTAACGATAGTGTGGGGGATGCCGAATTTGCAAGCAATGCTTTTTCAAATGAAGTCAGTCGTCATTTACTCGGTGATCCGAGCTAAAGGCTCATCCTCAACCCACTTGGTGAAGTAGTCGACAGCAACGATAGTGAACTTGGCTTGCCCCTTACCAATCGGCGAGGGTCCAATGATGTCGACTCCCCACTGTGCAAAGGGCCAAGGCCCACTCATCAGGGTCATCTGCTCAGGTGGTTGTCGTGGCACTGCTGCGAAGCGCTGACACTTGTCACAATTCCTTGAAAACCGCTTGGCATCATCGTGTATTGTAGGCCAGTAATACCCTTGTCAGATTATTTTATCTGCCACGGTTCTCCCACCTGAGTGATTTCCGTATATGCCTTCGTGGATTTCCCTCAAAACATATTCGGCTTCACCTGGTCATAGGCACCCCAGGTATGGGCCTTATGGCAATGAAAACCCATTCTTGTACAGGAAGTCTCCCAGTACCGTGCACCGAGCAGATACATGATCTTCTAAGCCTCCGATCTGTCCTCAGGTAGCTCACCATGTCGTAGGTAGGGCATGATAGGATCTATCTAGCTAGGTGTGTGATCAATCGAGAGAGCCACTTTTTGGTCAGGCTAACTAATGCTCGGCTCAGGCAGGAATTCGAACGGGACGGTCCTAGCAAGGTCGACGTCGATGGCTAAGGTCGGCCTGGCCAAAGAGTCTGCGCTGGAATTCTCAGATCTTGGGACTTGAATGATTTCATGCTCATCGAATTCATCGAGTAACTCTTGAGCTCAGATTAGGTAGGTGATCATCTTGTCTCCCCTGACCAGATATTATGTGGTGACTTGGTTTACCACTAGTTGTGAGTGCTATAGATTTTCAGTATTCCACCTTCTATTGCTTTGGCCAATCTCAGGGTGGCAAGGAGAGCTTCATACTCGACCTCATTGTTGGAGGCTCTGAAGCCAAATCGCAAGGCATACTCAACCTTCACCTAGTCGGGTGAGGTCAGAATTAGTCCCGCTCCACTCCCCTAAGCATTTGATAATTCGTCCACATGGAGAGTCCATGTTTGCAGTATAGAGCCTTACTCGGTTTCTTCTGTGTGCAGCTAATCCGCGTTGTAGGCAAATTCTGCAATAAAGTCGGCAACGGACTGCCTTTTGATCGTTGGTCAAGGTCGATATACGATGTCGAATTCTCCGAGCTCAATCACTCACTCGATGAGTCGTCCTAATGCTTCGGGTCTCTGCGGTGCTTGAAGAAGAGGCTGATTATTCGGGACCATGATGGTGTGGGCTTGGAAGTAAGGTCAGAGTTGCCGAGACGATGTGATTAGTGCCAAAGCCAATTTTTCTATCTTTGGATAGCATGTTTCTACATCGGACATGGTTTTGCTCATGTAGAAGACGGGTTGTTGGGAGCCTCCTTCCCTAATCAAAGTTGAGCTAACTGTTGTCAGCGATACAACGAGGTATAGCAGCAGCTACTCCCCTAGCCCCGGCTTTGAGAGTAGTGGAGGGGACCCCAAGTAGTCCTTGAGCTATTGGAACGCATGTTCGCATTCTTCTGTCCAGGTCGGTTTTTTTACTCCCCTTCAACTGCTTGAAGAAGGGCAAGCACTTGTCCGTGGCTCGGAAAACAAATTTGTTTAGAGCCGTCACTCAACCCGTTAGGCGTTAGATTTCTTTTGTCGAGCTGGGGGAGCTCATTTCTATGAGAGCTCGGATTTTGTCAGGATTCACCTCTACCCTCCTTTGGTGGACCATGAAACCTAGGAATTTCATTCGATACTTCCTCAGAATCCCGAACATTTCTTTCAGGCCTGTCGCATGGTCCTTTACCATGGAGCTTTTAACGAGCATATCGTCAACGTAAACCTCCATGGTCCTCCTGATTTGTTTGGCGAACATTTTATTCACCAGCCGTTGATATGTTGCTCTAGCGTTTATCAACCGAAACAGCATTACTCGGTAACAATACAACCATCTATCAGTGATGAAGGTGGTTTTCTACTTGTCGTGCTCACGCAAGCTGATCTAGTCGTACCCCGAGTATGCGTCCACAAAGTTGAGTGCGTACCCAACAGTAGCGTCCACCAGCAAGTTGATCCCTTGTAGGGGGAAATTGTCTTTTGGGCAAGCCTTATTCTAGCCGGTATAATCCACACAGACTCGTCATTTTCCACTGGCCTTTTTCATCAACACCACGTTGGCCAGCTAGTCAAGATAATGCACTTCCTCAATAAAGTCGGCCTTGAGGAGCTTGCAGACTTCCACATTGATCTTTGCGTACCTTTCTGAATCAAAGGCTCTTCTTTTCTGTTGAACGGGCCTGTGGTCAGGTTCTACGTTCAGTCGACGAACTGCAACTTTGGATCTATTCCGGGCATATCCTGGTGAGACCAGGCAAACAGGTCGGCCTGTTCCCTCAGTAGGTCCGCTATCTCTACCTAGAGTTTTGGTTCAAGTAGCAACCCAACCTAGATAGTCCGAGATGAGTCGGCCTCGAAGAGTTACACTGAGACGAGATCTTCCACCGACCCTCGCTGGGTGGTTTCCTTTAGAGGATCCAGGGAGGTGACCTGCATTGCCTGTTGTTATTGTGTCCTTTCTCAGAGGGCTGTCAAATAACACTGTCGAGCTTTGTGTTGATCGCCTTGGATCTTGCCGACCCCATGCTCAATCAGGAACTTCATGGTGAGGTGATGGGTGGAGACCACAACCCTCATGGCTTTCAAGGATGGTCTGCCCAGAATTACATTGTACACTGAGGGGCAGTATACCACCAAAAAGTTGACCATGGTGGTGACCTGGTTGATGCCTTCTTTGGCCGTTACTGACAGGAGAATACTTCCTTCTAAGGTCCACCTTTTCCCCTGCGAATCCAAGCAGAAGGGTTCGTACAAGTCGCAGTCTCATTCTTCTAACTCCCATTTTGTCGAAGGCAGCTGTGAACAGGATGTCAATCGGGCCTACGGTGTTAACCAATATTCGATGCACCTTGTGGTTGGCAATCATCATGACGACCGCTAGTGCATCATCGTAGGGGTGTTGAATTCCCCAAGTGTCTTCTTCTGTAAAGGCGACAGTGCTTGAGTCCATCCTGGGTCTTTCTTGGGTCGCTAGGCAAGGTTTATCCAGTGCTCTTCTCCGACAGTGTTTGCACTCCGAGCATGAGCTTGACGTGCGCGGTTTGAATCGCCACCTCCGGCGGGTCCACTGAAAATGGTGTATTTCCTCGATGGCTTCATTGTCGATGTGCTCCTCACATCGCTCTTGCTGCGGGGCTGGTCAATCTTCTCTGCTCCTGGCGGAAAACTAGCCCAAGTATCCCCTCTAAATGAGGGATTCGATCTCCACCCTGAGATCAAAACATTCAGTTGTATTGTGGTCATGGTCCTGATGGAAGTGACAATATTTCTTCGTCTCTTTTCCAAGTCAGCCCTTATTTTGTTTGGCCATCTCAAGATCCTTTTTTCCCTAACCTCCATGAGCACCTGTTCTGGTGTGGTATTCAATGGGGTATAGCGGCAAAACCGAATCTATAGGGCCCGATTAGTTCGAGGGATACTGTTGTGGTCGTTTTCTCTTCTTCTTTTGGAGCTTGCGTCAGAACCCTCCTTACTTTCCTTGCTTTTTTTCTTTTCTTTTCTTTACCGAGCCGCCTTCACCTCGAGTGTTTATGTGTGTGCTAAACAACTCCTCAGCATTAGAGTACTGAGCTCGATTGAGGAGGTCAGCAAGAGTTGTCGGGAGTTCTTCCTAATCGAGAAAATGAACTTCTTCACTTGAGCTCAGCCATCATGGTTGTGAGAGCCACCTGGTCGGAATAGCCATCTACCTGAACAGCCGCAGTATTAAACCAAACGAAGTAATATTTCAGTAGCTCATCCTTATTATGAGTTATCATGAGGAGGTGGGTTAAAGGTTTCCTTATGTCTTTACCCCTAATAAATTGGGTAGCAAAAGCCCTGCTAAGTTGGGTGAACGAGCTGATGAATTTTGGTTTCAAGTGTTTGTACCACTTGCGAGCTACCCCGGTCAACGTCAGGGAGAACACCCTGCACATCATGAGTCCAGAAGCGTCATGGAGTTCCATTCATGCTCTGAAGGATTCCAAGTGCTCAGTATAGTCTCTTGAGCCTGAATAGGGCGATATTTGGGGCATTCGAAACTTGGGTGGAGGCTAGGCTTGCATGATGTCATCCGTAAATGGTGGCTCGATCTGTTCGAGAAGGGCATCGACAGAGGCCGAAGCCTTCACACGGCAGGCCTGTTGTATATCACCGAGCTGACCCTGGATTTCTTTTAATTTTTGCCCCCAAGGGATCTCATTTTCAATCATGATTTCCAAGGCCTTTCCCCGAGCTTAGCTCCTTTGTTCTAATGTATGGTGCAGATCGAACTTGGCAAGCTCAGTGGCTTACGGGGTCCATGTCAAGGCGAGAATGCTCCCCCTAGGTTAGGCCTTCACTGGGCGAGGCTCAGGGCGTGACGGTATTAGGCGGTTGTTCGGTCCTCCTCTTGTTGATTAGCTGAGGATCTGTGCTACTTTTCTAGCAACCTCATGATATAGTCAATGTTGTCAGTCATGGCTCCTACCTGATTCTCAAGGAGATGAGTCAGCTACCCCAGTTTTGAGATCTTTGCACCATTGCTGGGAGTGGGGGGCTGACTACGAGGCCTAAGCATCTTCAAGCTGCTCCCCATGAGCAAATTTGGCAGTAGCCGGCATTTTCCCCTTCTTCTTGGCCATCGAGGAGGAGGAAGAATAGCGACTTGGGCTAGAGTTAATGAGAACTTGGCTTTGTTGTCATTCCCACAAACTGCACCAATCTATTATCACCAAAATCTGGGTGAACAGATGTGATCAGTTGCAAAAGCGAGTCCACCAATAAACCTACAAAGACAAGATGAAGAAGACAACGGGTGTGCCAATAACGACGATGGACCCTCCAATGCTTAAGTTAGGCAGATGGACTTCGGGTGAAAAAGGATGGAGCTAGGGTTTTTGTTGCTTACCCCCCTTCAGTTGTAGCGGGAGTACTTATAGGGTCCATTGGGCAGTGTCGAAATCGCGTATCTTGTGGGATTCATCGTATACGCTGGAAGATCTTATCTACATATGGCTCCCTTCAAATCTATCGCTGAGCCCTCCTCGGTCGGCGTGATCTTCAGACATTGCGTGATCTTTGGATATGTCGAATACGATCTCTTGATCTGGGGCGGGATATTCTCCGAGATCCTCACCTCGCCCTAGCGGTGGTCAACCTGCTCAGCTCGGGAAATGGCTCTTGCAACCGAGCTCTGCCTTCAAGGATCATTGAGTTCTGCTCGGTTCGGGGCCGATCTCTCCGTCGAGAGGATCATTAACAGTGTCTTCCGAGCGCTCCGAGCCATATGCCTTGTCAGTTTGGGAAGCTCGTCCTGGCATTCCTCCTATGGTCAGTTACACGTTCTGCGCAGTAAACCAATTCAGTTTTCCCCACAACAAGTATCACCAATATTATCGTTGATACTTGGAAAAATATCATTGTCTTGGGAAAACATTGGGGACACGTTGGGAAAAGTTGGAATTTTTTAATGAAACTTCAAGAGATGTTAAAAGACATAAGTTTACACATGTTGGAATCAAACTATTGTAAAAACAACTATCCATAATAAGCTTCCATTTTCTAATAGATTAACCATGTGTTGTCAAAAAAAAAAACAATATAAAATAAATATATAGTTTGTAGCCAATCAACTTCTCAAAAAATTAAACAAAATAAATTTTGTAGCTAACCAAAAGATTGGCCAACATTCATAATATATAAAATTTCTGCATTAATTAACAGTGAAGAATACATTTTTCCGATATAAAAATGGAAAAATTAGGATTTTCCCCATTTTTCACTTCAATTTTAATTTTTTCGCTATAAATCCACGTCAATGCTTGAGAATTATGCATAAACATGGACTTCCATTGCAATCCATGCTAACATTTGAAAAAATAAGGTTTCTACGGATTTTTTGTCACCTTTGAGTTCCGACCTGTCTTCATTTTGAGTTGAGAGTTCTCCCCAAATCTAAAATTTTATTAATAAAACCAAGAGTGATCAAAATCATCCAAGGAACAAAAATCTTTAAAAAATCTCACAAAAAAAGGAGATTTTTTTGGGTTTTTGGAAAATTTTCCAATTTTCGCCTATTACATATGTTTCCCTGGTATCAAGGATATTATCAATGATATCGCCGACACCAGGGAACCTTTACAAGGAATTCTGGTATTATCGAAAAATATCAGTGATATTTAGAATTTTTTTTAATACTTCTAGCAATTTCAGTATCGCTGACCTAGCGATGCCGATAATATCAACGATATTATGAACAATATCACCAATTTTGGAACACTAGTGGAGTGACAATGGTTTGTTAGTCTTTCAATATGAGCCATAGTTTTTCTTCTGTTTTTTCCTTTTTAGAGATAGAGAGAGGGAGGGAGGGAAAGAGTACCCCAAGTTCTCAACCATTCAAGCCTTCAATTCCAGTATATCCTCCTGATTTCGGCAAAGGGATTTCTGCAACCGAGATTTCGACGAGAAATCACGCGTATTGAAGACAACATTTGAGATTTTTAGGGTTCGGAATCTCCGGAACCCTCTTCCCTCTTTCGAAATGCGGCTTCCTCCGCTGAAATCCCTTTAGAAATCCGATTGCGTACTGAGTTACTCGTACGCTTTGATGTACTGATGAAACTCAGTGGGGCCCACTGTTAATGTATCTTCAATTTTGGGATCAAGCCCAAAAATTATCTGTTAAAATGGATTGAAGGAGTGGATAAAATATATAAATCACGGTGGATCCCACGATTTTTACCAAGTGCATAAAATAAAATGCACCCGCAAATGCACTTGGTGGATTGGTGCTACATGAGAAACTAACTTATTCGGTGTTACGCTTGCTATAGGGACCACGTTGATGATATGTTGTAGATCCGCTCCGTTCATTCGTTTTTATAGCCCATTTGATGATGTCATCTCAAAAAATCAAACACACTAAAATATCAGGTGGACCGATATATATACAGCAAGGTGGACCCCACAAGACTGGCTGATGTATCACACAGGTTGTGTGGTAAGAAGACGAGTGCTGATGCTCCGAGTTATACAAATGGTTCAAATGAGATCAAAGTTACATGGGCACATAATGATATATTTATTATATCCACACCGTTCATCCATCTTTCATGATCATTTTAGATTATAACCTAAAAAATCATTCATATCCAAATCTTAAGAGGACCACACCACAAATAGTAGTAGGACAATGATTCTTACCATTAAAATATTTGTAGGACCGACCATAAATTTTATTCTCCATCCAATCTATTCATAAGTTCACACATACATGGATGAAGAGGAAAACAAATATTATATTCATCCAAAACTCCACTTGATAATTGGATTTGACTTATTTTTCAGCTCAAGTGTTACGACTAGCTTGCCAAATGGACAGCCAGTTTGGATATAAAATATACCTCATGATGGGACCCACAAAACTTGTTGACATCAACACACCAAGGTGATGTGTGGTACACAAGCCGATCCACTTATGCGGATTTCCTGGAAAGCCTTTGGCAGGAAATTCGCATTGGAAACCTAGGTGGGCCCACCATAATGTTTGTAAGAAATCTACCCCGTCCATCCTTTTTGTGAGCTCATTTTAGGACTTGGGACCAAAAGTGAGCAAGTTCCAGGACTCGAGTGGGCTGCACTAAAGGAAAAGGTGGGTAGGGAAATTTCTACTGTTAAAACCTTTATAATGTCATTCCTACTGAGATGAACTGAGAAGACAAATATTACCTAATTTAAAACTTCTGTGGCCCCACGAATATTTCAATTGTTTACGTTCAATCTTCACATTTTTAGCACACTTGAGTATTTGATCGGCTCATTTTTGGTACCATGTCCTAAAATGAGCTCACAAAACAAATGGGTAGGATGGATTTCTCACAAACATCACGGTGGGCCCTATCTAAGTTTCTAGCGCATGAAACGGTATAGGCCACAACGTCCCTATCATTTATATGTATATTTATCCATTTTTATTTCTTTTGTTTTTCAATAAATTGGTTGTGTTTTCATACATGTCTTCCATACATTTATAAATGTCATGCATTCAATTTAAATATAGTTGCATTAGTTCAATTAAACATCACATAACTTAGGACCTTATACAAAGAAAATTTATTATGTGCACCTTTTTTTTTGAGATGTTATGATTTAAAAGTGTGTATTAAGGTCCTTTTTAACAATCCATGAAGTTTCATTGAAAAATTCAACCATTTTCTCAATGTTTCCCCATGTTTCCCAAAAAGTGCGATACATTATGCGATACAAACGATATATCCCGTGCGATAACCGATACGTATCTGTATCCCAAGGGTGCGATACATAGCACGATACCGATATTTCGAACACTGCTGATTACTACCTACTATCTGCTCTACTATGAGAAACTGAGTACCCTTAGTCCAATTAGCACTATATTCCCTCACAGAGTGTCTCCATGCAGCTCTCATGCCATGTTGCAGACTTCAAATTCCAAAGTGCTTGAAGTTTTGTCCACACAATCGTTTTCAGAACAATATTCTTTTTTTATACAACAGTGCTGAAGTACTGTATCAAAATAAGAGCATATGATGAATGAGACTGGAAATATTGTGTTTCACCATATACACCTGCTCTATTGCACCTATCTGCATTCAATATTAGAAAATGAAAAATTCTGAACTAAAAAAGTGCTATTAGTGTGAATAAGCTTATTGCAACTAGATGCATAAAGGAAAAGATAATGAGTAAAAGCAAACAAAGAAAAATAACTATACAACCCCAGTCAAGATTTAACTGAGGGATATAAGTCATAAGAGCACATGCACAAAACCTTTTAATGAGAATCTTTACATAAGCATCAACATTGGACAATTGAACTTACCTCAAGAGCCTTCTCAGCATTTGTTTCCGTAATTACACCTACAGCTGCATTTGCCGCCAATATCATAAGGATGACCTGTACATGTATCAAAACCAAGTATATGAGAACGAGACCCATTATACAAAGTGTAAGCAGAATTCTTGACGCCGGCCCTCCCCCCCCCCCTTTTTTAATGGTAAAGAAACTGTGCAAAGACATCACATTTAGTAGCCAACAAAAGAAAGAAAGAAAAAAAAAAGCCTTGCGTGCTTCTGGACATCAGTCATATGAGAGTTCTAGATTCTCCTCCTAGTCTGTGATTTAAATATCAATAGCATTGGCCGATGCTATCCGTATCGCTTGTGGGTGATACAAAACCCACTTGTAGTTAACAGACTTCCAAATCTATCACGATATTTCGCAAAATATCACAATGTAATATCGTAGTTAAAAAATGATTTGTATCATCAAAACTGTCAATACATATCAACAAAACCCAACATCGTGAACCCCCTTTGCAAAATTTTTGGAAAAAAATCACCAAAACTCCCAAAAAATCCATATTTTTCTCAAATTTTTTCTTTAGTTACCCTTCTAATCTGATTTTTACCACACCTCCTCCATTGTTTGGAGAGGAAATTTGGGTGCAGAAACAAGATCGAAGAGTGGGTGGGCTGGAAACAAAAGTGGTGAGTTTTTGCAAAATTAAACAGTTTTTTCCTTTAAATCACTTGGAATCAGTGGGATGAAATTCGTAATCCATGATTTTGCATGTTTTGCGTGCTTAATCATGGATTTTGACCTTGGATTTGTGAATTTGGAGAAAACTAAGGAAATTGGGCAAAATCCAAGATTTCCCCCATTTCACCCATTTAACATACAATTAGAGTGTGGAAAAAATCACATTAGAGTGTTTGGAGCCTAATTTGCAATTGGTGAAAGAATTTATCTTTAATTAAAAAAATCAAAAATTAATAAAAAAGAATATTTAAAAGGAAAAAAAGATCAATCATGTATTTCTAAGTGTTGACTGATCTTAACATCAACCTCACTCCAATTCTCAAATTTTGGGGAAATGGGGAATTTTGGGGGAATTTTGGGGAAATCCGAAATTTCCCACACTTCACCCAATTAACTTGCAATTAGAGTATGAAAAGATTACATCAGAGTGGCCGGAGGGTGATCTACAGTTTGTCTTCTAAGCAAAGTTTAGGACCTTATACAAAGGAAACTTACAATGACACAGTTTTTGTAATCTTTTGAGTTCCAAGTGTGTAATAATGTCTTTTTCAGCATCCCCTCAAGTTCCGTTGAAAAATTCAACCAATTTCTCAATGTTTCCTAATATTTCCCAGAAACAGCGATACGTTACGCAACACGTGATATTTCCCTTGCTTTACCTGATACGTTCGTGTCCTGATGGTGAGATACATGCGTCAATACCGATACTTTTCATCAAACTTATCTCTCATGCATGTTATTAGCTTACCGACTTGCTGGAAATTATTAGAAAAGGATACAAAAGAAGGCCCCAAAGGTAGAAATGTGGATTTGCAAAAAAGGTATTCTTAGCAGAACTTAGGGCTTCAAGCTTTAGAAACACTAAGTGGTACTTCTTTTGTTCGACAACAAATAGTACAATGTGGATTAAGCTAAAGATAGATTGATGAAATCATGGTAGCAATAGCTTGTGCGATGAGCATGAGAAGGCCAAAAAAGGGAGAGCTGAAACAGGAAGGAAGAGCCAGCACCCTGGTTAGACAGTTACCGCAGCTTAGATCTAAACTGACAACGCCCGATAAAACACAGTTACAACTCGAGGATTCAAAACATTGCACAGTATATGTTGGTAAGGGCCTCAGCCACTCACTCAAAATTAGGACTTGTCGAAGCTGTACCAGGCCACTTATAGACAAACTTTACATGTTACTCAGCCCAAGCATTTGTCCTATGTTGCGGCAAAAACGGGAATACATCCCTGTTTTTATATTTTCTTCCATGCTTTTGGATTTCGAGCTGGGGAAAAAACTAATACAAAGGCTTCGCATTTCTGAACATTTTGACTCCAAATTGAGAGAAGAAAACACTAACCAACACCCATTACGAAAATCAAGCATATATGATTAAAATAGGCCCACTCTTTTTGTATAGATATATGTATGTGCTCCTTTGAGTTTTCCAGTTATTTCTGATGTATTTTTATTTTTTATTCGATCTACTTTGTTGTTTATTTCACAAGTATGCAAGTATTAAGCATGTTTAGAATTGTAATGGTCACGTATGACACAAATATGCAAGTATTAAGCATATTTAGAATTGTAATAGTCGCATATTATTGCTGACCCCAATTTATTGGGACAAGGCTTATATGATGATGACTACGATGAATAGTCACATACAATTATGTATATAGAAGAAATGTGATTTTCTTTTGCTTTTCATCATTTTACACTATTCACGCTTTTCATTGTTGTCAAAATCCTACGATTTAAGTCGAATCTTTTTTTTTTCAACTTTGAATTCCTTTTCAGATGAATCCTACGATTTACAATTCAAATTATATTTAGTATGTTATTTTTTAAACTGTACTTGGCTTCCATTTCATGTTTTTAAATTTGTGGGGGCTTTAAGAATCTTTTGAAACATGTACATTGTTTTATTTTATTCTTTATAAGAGATAAAATGATTGATCTTTTCTTTAACCTTAAATTGTAAGCTTTTTTTATGATATCTTACCTCTTAACTAGTCAAAACACCAAATTGATCAATGACTTATAGGGAATCTTTTATGAATGATTTTGATCATATTTACCTATATTTATTGTAGTAATGGTGTTTAGGATTTGACCCCAAATTAAAGATGTATACTTATTTTATTTATTTTTTCTGCATACCCTAAATTTAAATTGTTTTTCCAAAGTTCCATTATGTGATTTTAAACTCAAAGCATTATTCATTCTTTATATAATAACGAATAATAATAAAAGATTTTTTAAAGGACTCGTTAGGAACTTGCACTTTATGATTTGACTTTAAAACATACAACGTTTATGCTTTGAGGACAACAATCACGATATGTTACTTTCTTGGTGCATATTGATGGAAAATGAACAATTGATTTGTTTTCTTAGTTTTTTTCCTGATTTATTTACAATTTGTTCATTTTTTTCTAATTTTCAAGAAAATTGGGAAAAACATCTTATGATTTGCGATACAATTTGATTCAAACCCTACTTCGATTTGCACTAAAGATTATGATAACTTTGGCTTTATTTGAGTATATGAGTAAATCCTTTTGAGTTTTGAGTTTTTTTTCCTTTTTCTTCTTTTTTTTTAGGAAGGACTCATTGATTGCAAATAAAGATCGATCGTAATCAACCTATGTAATAGGCTATTACATTGTGCCCATGGGAGTTTTGTGCTCTCATTGCCAGTCCGAAGCCCAAATAAAGGAGGGTCGCATCAGGTTGGCAGCTGATGTCAAAACTTATGCTATAGCTTCCATCATCATGGAATGGTGGGATTGGAGTTATGTATTCGACCAAATTAGTTTGGATGAGGCTTAGATGATGATGACTATATTGTCAACGCATGGTATATAAATTTATGATTTTCTTTCTATGCTACTTGAGATGTTCCTAAATGTTTATTATTTTATTATATTTCTATTATTACTCTCTTGTGCCACTTTAAAAAAGTAAAACAATGTACATATGGGTTCCTTTGAGTTTTCCCAGATATGTCTTGTTGTTTCTGTTTTCTTTTGGGTTCTTAATTGTTTATTTTACAAATATGCAAGTATTAGCATGTTTATAACTAAAATAGTAAATTTATATAGGCGTACATTAGAGAAATGGGATTTTTTGTGGTTTTTCATCAGTCTTCCACTCTTCAGTGTCAATGTTTTAAATATCAACAATATCGGCCAATATATCCCACCTGTGCGATACGAGTGGGATACCAAATGCACAGGTAGGGCCGATATATCCCACATGTTCAATCCAGTAAGAATTCTCAATTTCCTATCCCATTTTTGTTGAAATTATGCTAAATCAATGTCAAATGGTTACAAATCCATTGGTTCTTCATGTTTTGCATGAAAAATCATGGAGTTGGAGCTTTGATTTCGATATCCATTGGTTCTTCATGTTCTCTATGCTTTTTTCAAAAAATTTCTTCAACCAGTTGTCAATTGAGACTAATTTCAAAGTATTTAGGAGTGTTTGATAAAATGATCATCACATACACTCTAATTTCGAAATTTGAGTGTGGGTGGTCCGATTTCGGGAAAATTGAGGAAAATTCGAAATTTCCCCAATTTCTCCCAAATTGCTTGCAATGTTGCACTCCAAACATGAAATCAAGCATGTATGATTGATCTACTGATTCGTTAAGTCCTTGTCAATTTTCAAAAAATAAAAATCATTTTTTAATAAAATATTTTTTTTTTCAAAATTTCCCTTTAACCAACTGCCAATTGAGACTAATTTCGAAGTATTTAGGAGTGTTTGATGAAATGATCATCACATACACTCTAAATGTTAACCATTCAATTTGAATATAGTTGCATTAGTTCAGTTAGACAGTGCATAGCTTAGGACCCTATACAAAGGAAACCTACTATGTGCACTTCTTTTTTGAGATGTTATAATTTAAAAATGTGCAAGACCGAAACCCACAAAGAACAAAGATATTGCCAGCTATCCAACGTTGTTCGTTAAGGGATTTCCAGACGGATGGCTACCAATCAATTTCTCCAGAGTTTTTGGCAGAGCGGGTGTAGTGATGGATGTAGTTCTTCCAAAAAACAAGCTTAATGGCACAAACAGGGGCTTTGCACTTGTTAGAATGAGTTCGGAACAAGAATTGTACAGGGCGATCCACTCCCTCCATGGTGAAAGTTTTGGGGGAGTTAAAATGACGATGCAATGAAGTTCGGAACGAAGAGTAAAACAAGGGCGACGACCTCCCATTCCGACTCATGTAGTCCAACAAAACCCTACGTTGGGTCCTTTGTCCATTTAGGGCAAATCGTCATTTAGGGACGTTCTCCTTCGCCCTATAGGCTCTTCCCATGCGAAGGTGGTGGAAGATGAAGAGGAGGATGGGGAAATACACATCAATCAAACAGTATTTGACCGATCCAAATCGGCCCTTCAGGATTCGGTGGTCGCTATTACAAAAAATGGAGTCTCAATAGTTGAAGTCAGGAGATGACTGGATGAATGCTGGAAATTCTCGGCGGAACTCTTCTTATCAAACCCATCAGTTTCAACGAGTTATGGATTAGATCATGCCCAAGTTTAAATACAGACCTCCTGATCATGGCAAGAGTGCTATACAAGGATGGCCCGGTTACAAGCATACAAAGCTGGGAAGAATTTTCGATGTTTGGGCATGAAGAAGTCTGGGTTTTGGTTTGGTGGGTTCCATTAGAGCGATGGTATGAGGAGTTCTTCATCTCAGCTGCATCCAAACTGGGAAAGTTCAACGAGCTAGATCCCAAAACAAAGTTGGGAAAGGAGATGGGGGTAATTAGAGTAAAGATCAGTAAGAGGAAGGGTGATATGTTACCCTCTGCCATCCAAGTCTCCGTCGATGGTTGGAAGATTCATCTCCCGGTACAACGAGAGGGTAAGGAAGATCTCATCCCTAGATGGGGTGACCTTTGGAGGTCAAGAGAAATGATTCCTGCTTCAGCGCCCAGGCCAACCAAAGAGATGGAAGAAGATGCACACTTTTAGAGCTCCGGAGGACCACAGTTCCAGCAGGAGTTGCCGGTTCCATACGTCTCAGGACTACCAAAATCCTCTCTCAACAAGTGCCACATTCTCCCAGATGACAGTGCTACCGTGGCGGAAGCAAATCACCCTCGCCAGAGAAGTCAGATTTCCAAACTACACACGCCAGCGGGTGCGACGTGTCAAGAACCCGTGAGACGATCCGGGTTTTCTTTGTCCACGCGGACGGACAAGGAGAATCCACGTTTCCTATCCCTTACTTCGAGAGATGGAGACAAACGTTAGGCAGCCGCATCAGTCATCAACAACAACAGCCTTGGAAGGCCACATGTCCTGCATCAGGAGGCTCGGGTATCACTCACACGTCTTGTACCACACTTCGGGTCCCTCGAATCCATCGGGGATTTCGATTTCTAATCCAGACCGTTCAATACATGGGACCCGATACATCGTATCCAAGCCTTTTGCTTCGGATTCTTTGCCAGAACCTGAAACTCTCCTCGCTCTGGAATTGGGAGACCCCTCCATCACAGATAACATCCCTTCGTCTTCAGATGGGATAAAATCCTCTGCCTATTCCATGCCCATTTCCTCGCCCCATTCTCAATCTTCAGCCCAGAAAGCCCTGATAGCCCTGTTCCAGGAAGATCCCGAGGAAGACATCATAGAAGTTGAGCCCCTTCAGTCCAGGATGGGGCCTTCTTTAGAAGTTATTGGTGTGGAAATAGCAGCTCAAAGGGCTATTCTTGTCAATTCCATCCAGAAGAAGCAGTGGATCAAGGACGCCATGGGCCATATCGGGAGATCCATTGGTCTCTCATTTGGTGATCACCCGGAGGACTTCATCGCCCTATTTCAATGCATTGAAAACCACAGCCGACCATTGTCGAGACCTAAATCTCCCAGGAATACTTCTTTGTCCAAGCCAGGTAGAAATAGGGAACTCAAGAGTCTGCAATCTAGCCCATACTCTGCAGAGGTGCTAGAATGGGGTCAACCAAAGGAGGAGGACGCCGGGGTAGATCAATTTCCTAAATGAAAGTCCTTTCATGGAACGTGAGAGGAGTGGGGTCCAAACAAAAAAGAACTATTATCAAAGATACATGTGGCAGAAGTAAGACAAACATCATTTGCCTCCAGGAAACAAAGGTCCAGACCTTTAACGACAAGTTAATAGGGTCTCTTTAGAAGGCGCCTGATGCGAAGTGGGTGACTTTGAATGCGACGGGTAATGCAAGGGGCGTTCTTGTAGCTTGGAAATCGTCACTTTGGTCTATGGCGGACAGCTGGTCTGGAGCTTTCTCCATTTCAGTATCTCTCAAGGAGGTATGCTCTGACTTCTGTTGCCTCATTACCTCTATTTATGACCCTAACCAAGAATCCAGCAGGATAGATTTTTGGAACGAATTGAATGTTGCTAGGCAAATTTCTAGCGCCCCCTAGTGTATCAGGAGATTTCAACATTACGAGGTAAGCGGAGGAGAAATCCAGCGAAGGCAAAGTCACATCTGCTATGCGCTCATTCTCCAACTAGATAAACGACTAGGAATTGGTGGACCTTCCTCTCATCGGTTCCAAATTTACCTGGACCAATGATCGGGCGCACCCGACTCTCGCTAGGCTGGATAGATTCCTAGTCTCGGCGGATTGGTTAGAAGCTTTCCCTCTCCTTTCACAATCCCTCCTCCCGAGAACGACTTCGGACCATTGCCCTTTGTTTCTCTCTATCGTTGAGGACAATTGGGGCCCGAAGCTGTTCAGATTCGACATCTCTTGCCTAAAGATTGAAGGTTTCCAGCAACTAGTCAAAGAATGGTGGATGGGCTTCTATGTAGATGGGTATGCGGGTTTCCGCTTATGAAAAAAGCTGAGTCTTCTGAAGATGAAGATTATCGAGTGGAAATCTTTTGAGCTCCATAAAAGGGACCAAGAAACTGAAGCTATTCTCGCTGAGTTGATGATTGTTGATTCCATAGCTGAACCAGACACAAGGGACCCTCGCGACTGGTCCAGGAGAGCTCAGTTAATTCAAAAATATTCAACCAGGGTCCTCGAAGATGAAATATCTTGGAGACAAAAATCTCAGAGCAAATGGATAAAGGAAGGAGATAAGAATACAAAATTCTTCCACTCAATTGCATCGACGCGCAATTGAGTAAACAAGATCAACTCAATGATTATCGATGGGGTCCGCACGGAGGATAAATCCAACATTTCGACCGAAGCCATTCGATACTTCACATCTCTTCTGCAGGAAGATGGATGGCACAGGCCTAGTCTCGATTTGCTTCACTTCGATAGTCTTTCTGAGTCGGATGTCAGGGCCCTTGAAGTCCAGTTTTCTTCAAAAGAAGTGAAGGCAGCGGTGGATGCTCTAGGTGGAGATAAGGCCCCTGGCCCAGATGGCTTCCCCATTTAGTTTTATCAATCCTTTTGGGAAACCATTAAGGATGATGTTATGGCTTTCTTCACTGAATTTCATGACAGAAGTCGTCTGTCCAAAGAGCTCGGGGCCTCTTTCATCACTCTTATTCCTAAGTTGCCAGGGGCTGACTCGATGCATGAATTTAGGCCGATCAGCCTAATTGGAGGGCCATACAAAATCCTTGCCAAAGTGTTAGCCTCTCGGCTGAGAGGGGTGATGAACTCAATTATTGCTGAAAATCAGAGCGCATTTATTCCAGGAAGACAAATTATCGACAGCGCTCTCATAGCCTATGAATGCCTAGATTCCTGTCATAAAGCCAGTTCTAAAGGTTTGGTTTGTAAACTAGATTTTGAAAAGGCCTACAATCATGTAGACTGGAATTTTCTTTTATATATGTTGCGGCGGATGGGCTTCGGAGTCAAGTGGCAGAGATGGATAAAGGAATGTGTTGGCTCAGCTTTCTACTCAATTCTTCTCAATGGTTCTCCAAAAGGTTTCTTCAACAGCTCTCGGGGTCTTCGTCAGGGTGACCCACTGTCCCCTTTCCTCTTTCTCATTGTTAGTGAAGCCCTCTCTAGAATGTTGAGTCAAGGAGAGATTGAAGACATTATTAGCGGGTTTAAGATCACAAACATGGACACTCGAATCTCGCACGTTCAATTTGCAGACGACACCCTCTTATTCTGTGAAGCCGACCAGGAACAAATTAGCAATCTGCGAACAATTGTTCAGTGCTTCGAAGCAATCTCGGGCTTGAGGGTTAATCTAAAAAAATCGATGATGTACGGCATCAACATGGAGGTCTACGAGACATCGGCCCTCGTTGATTTTTTCGACTGTGCGTTGGGTACTTTTCCAATGACGTATGTTGGTCTACTTTTATGTATAGGCAAACCTCCGACCAATCTATGGGACAAGGTCATAGATAGATTTTATTAGTACCTGGCGAGATGGAAATGTAGATACCTATCATTGGGTAGTCGTCTAACTCTCATTAAAGCTACCTTGTCGAACCTGCCCCTATACTTCATGTCCCTTTTTAAGTGTCCGACTCCAATTTTGGCTACTCTGGAAATACTAAGGCGAGATTTCCTTTGGCACGGTAAGGAGGATAAGAAAAAGTTTCACCTGGTGGAGTGGAAAGTGGTCTGTCAACATATTAATGATGGAGGCGCTGGTATTAGAAATCTCCAAACCATGAACCAAGCCTTGCTAGGGAAGTGGATCTGGAGACTTGGCTCGGAAGATGGGTCTTTATGGAATAGGCTAGTCAAGTGTAAATATGACCGATTAGAAGGTGGTTGGTGGACCAAGGATTCTACCTCCTACCTGTGGAGAGGAGTTCTCTCCCTCAAAAGGGAAGTTCTCAAAGGTAAAAGATGTTTTCCCAAGAATATATCGTCTTACTTTGGATCGATCCATTTCAGTTGCCAATTGCTATTCCTATAGCAGAAATGAAACCACTTGGAACCCCACCTATAGAAGGAACCTCCGTGAATGGGAAGTTGAAGACTTCAATGCTCTTATCAGCTGTATCAAGACCTGCAGAACTCGGTGGACAGCCTCATCTGGAAACCGAACAGAAAAGGTTCCTTCTCGATCAAGTCCTTGTGCAGTTCCATTGATAAGAAAACAGATGATGTTCGAAGAGGTCTGTTACACAAAGTATGGAAATATAAAGTTCCGCCAAAGATATCGTTCTTCGACTGGCTAGTAGGAAAGGGCAAAGTTCTTACTGTTGATAATCTGCAAAAAAGGGGTATGACCCTTACTAATATCTTCCTGTGTTGCATGACCGACGAAGAATCAGTGGATCATCTTTCATCCATTGTCCCTTTATTTCCAAGATCTGGGGAGCGGTCTTATCCTCATTTGGCGTATCCTGGTCCTTTCCAAAATCGACGGGTGGTCTGTTAAATGCTTGGCATGGTGTTGGCCTAGGAAAACAATCCTCAACAGTTTGGAGAATCTCCCTTCTAGCCGTTTGGTGGGCAGTATGGGAAGAACGAAATGGGAGGGGTTTTAACAATGTGACAAATTCTATACTTTTTGTTCTTTCTAGAGCCTATGGGTTTATCATTGAATGGGCTTCTAATGTAGTCAGTCCTAACCATTGTAATTTGTTGTTTCCTGGAGGTTAATTAGTCTGCTATCTCAGCGGTTTAATCCCCTCTCTTCCTTTTTTAATGAACTTTCTGTTACCTCTCAAAAAAAAAAAAAAGTGTATTAAGGTCTATTTTAACAATCCATGAAGTTTCATTGAAAAATTCAACCATTTTCACAATGCTTCCCGATGTTTCCCAAAAAGTGCAATATATTACCCGATACAAACAATATATCACGTACGATAACCGATACGTATCTATATCCCAAGGGTGAGATACGCAACACGATATCGATATTTCAAACATTGTTCAATGTCTATTTTTGCAGTGTGAGATTTATCCTTCTGACCAGTGTTCTAAATATCGACGATATCAACCGATATATCCCACGATATATGTTGTATCCCACCAGTGTGACACGAAACGCAGAAGTAGTGGGACATATCCCACATGTTTGATCCGGTGAGCATTTTTTTATTTTCGATCATTTTTTTCCTGTAAATTATGTTAAATCAGTGTCAAATTGTTACAAATCAATGATTTCTCATGTTTGGCATGAAAAATCATGGATTGGGAGCTTCGATTTCGAGATTTGGAGGAGAATGACCGAGTTGTGGAAAATTGAAAAAAATCAAAATTTTCCCAATTTCTCGCAAATCGGTTGCAATCTGTATGTCCAAACATAAAATCAAACATGAATGTAACCTGATCTAGTGATTTTTCTTTTGCTTTTGAATGTATTGCTTGTGTTTCCACATGTCTTCTTACATTTATAAATTATATGAGTAAACTTGAATATATTTGCATCAATTCGGTTAGATAGCGCATAGATTAAGACACCATACAAAGAAAACCTATTATGTACACTTGTTTTTTTTGTAATTTTTGATTTGTAAGTGTGTATTGATGTCTTTTTTAACAATCATTGAAATTTCATTAAAAAATTCGACCAATTTCCAATGTTTCCCCATGTTTCCAACAACAGCGATACATTACGCGATACAACCGATATATCCCATGCGATAACCGATACGTGTCTGTATCCCAAGGGTGCGATACGTAACACGATACGGATATTTCGAACACTGCTTTTGACTATATTTATGAGTGCTATCACTCTAAAGAAAAATTATATTACGAATGCATAATATATAATTTTTTGTTTTTTTCTTTGATGAATGGAACTACAGTTTTTAAAGAAAAGAAAAACGAAACAGAGAAGGACGGGCTAACTAGCCCCAAACAGCTGGGAAACTCAGATTTGGATTTGATTTATTCATTTAATTGACTTATTCCTAGCTGTTTATTATTTTATTATATATCTTATTATTTCCTCTCTTGTGCTGCTTTAATTACTTGTATTAATATGTATTATTACAGCTCTATGCGTGTTTGTCACATGACTCACATCTTAATTCCTTTTCTCATACAATCACTTATTTCATATTTTACTTCTGTTTTTCTATTGTATTAAATACACGCGAGGATGTATTCTTGGATTCTGAGGTTCATAAGAGGGGCAGCATTGCATAATGATGAGATTAGGCAGAGATCATGTCAGGTGAAGATTTTGTCAAAAGGTCATGCACAGGACAATAACAGATGCAAGATCATCTTCCAAAAGTGGAGGTGATGAATATAAGACCACTGGTAAAGCAAGAAAACATAAAAAGAAAAGGGGAGATTTTTTAATCGGCAATGAACTGCGAAGATGAACACTCAAGCTTAGATCAGGAATGGAGACTACTACATGGAAACACCACAGACAGACTTTGCATGAGGATTGAGAAGCCCAGAGGCTTCATCATAGTCAATGAGCTGTCGCAGGCAGCCATAACAGTATATGGCATGGTGCTAGAACTGGGAGCATACACTTCACTGCTATAGTGCATGATAGGGAAAGTGTGTTCACTTTGACCCCTCGAAAGAACGAGAATGCACCAAGGATATGAAAAAACTTATAATGATAATCTGTTCTTTTTTACATTTAAAAACAAACATTACATCTGGCGTGGCTGCATGACATTAATGTCAAATCATGGTACGTATGAAAAACAAAAGCATATAATGGTGTATGTATAAGCACCAATTTCCTGTTAATACAGTCACAATCAATAACAAGAATTTCTAAGCATCTGAAAAACTGTTGTAGGAAAAAGCAAGCTTGTTAAATAGAGTCAGAATTAATGCATCATCAACCAAGCAAAACAAGGCACAAACAAAACAGAGAAGATCAAATCATTTCCACATTTTCATGCTCAACTCTGTTGAAAAGGTTTAACTTTATCCCTGGCACTCACAAAGTTGCACCCATGCAGAAAATATAGGAAAATAGCTATGGGAATTAAGCACTTGAACAATTCACAAATAATATAATCGTGCAAAGCAGTGAAGAGTCATCAACTTCTTACAGAAGGTTCTAAGAATGCAGCCAGGCCTGTCTCGCCATCAATCAACGCCAAAACAAATGATACAATCGCAGCCACAATTAATATCTTAACAAGCAAATCATCAAATTGCTTCAAAATTAGTTTCCAAAAGGGAGTGCCTGCAGCAAAAAAGAAAGATTAAGATTATATTTAAATAAAGTGGGTGAACATAAACATCAACAGCATTCAGTTCACAAAACTAGCATAGATCCAGATCAGTGTTTTAAATAGCTATACTATGTAGCATAGCTTAGC
The DNA here is from genome assembly GCF_029962835.1 of Magnolia sinica. NCBI lineage: Eukaryota > Viridiplantae > Streptophyta > Magnoliopsida > Magnoliales > Magnoliaceae > Magnolia > Magnolia sinica. The sequence continues at coordinate 19,584,184 of NC_080583.1, read as the reverse complement.
CTTAACGCTATGTAGCTCATGAAAATAGCTTAAGTCACATGTAGCCTGCGCTACATGATAATTTGCATACGCTATACGCTACATAAACTAGGCTACATGCTATGTACCCCATATTACAAGTTATTTTTCATTACAACATTAAAATCAAATAATATTTTCAATGATTTGTTACATGTTTCTATTTTCAATATTTAATGCTTTTAGTAAAAATAATATAAGCAACAGTATTAAATTAGTTTTGTTGCTCTTTCTTTAGCTTTATATTTAATGATTACCCTTTTCTATTACATTAAGTCATGTTTGGTTGCACCAAATATCATGAAAATTTGTTAAATTTCATAATTAATCAGTCTAATTTCATGAATATCATGGAATTAGTGCAACCAAGTACAACCTTAATTAAAAATCTAGAAGTAATGTGAAGCTTACGCTACACGCTATGTAGCTTATGCCTCGCACTTCAAAAGGTGAACGCTACGCTACACACTATTCGCTATTTAAACACTGATCCAGATGAAGTAAATTGCAAAACCATACTGACAAGCAGAAGACTATAGAAGACTTTTTTCTTACCAATAACTGAATATCATAGCAGATCAAAAGAACATAAAATACGCTTCATGATGGTGGATAATAACTAACACAGAAAATCTCCCACGTGCTGATGCAGAAATTCAAGAGAAAAACTGAGGTGGTAAAGAGCAGAACAATGAAGAGGTATTGTAATGATAAAATACCCATAAAAATAGTGCATAAGAACTACTCTAGAATACCTCACATACTCATGCAGGAATTTGAGACAGGGATAGATGGATGTGGTAAAAAGGAGAACATTGCAAAGGAATTGTTATGATAACACACTAAAGAAAGATCCCATGCACCCTATAGGGTGAAGGGATAGGGAAGACACTCAACCTGCACAAAAAGAACATGCATGAAGTTTACTATCTCCAATACTTCGTGTCTCTTTTATCCATGTATACGAAATGTAGAAGATTCACATCCAAAAAAGGAACAACAACAAAGATCATGGTAGATGAGAGTCATGACTCATGATAGGGTAGGGAATAAGATAGTGCAAAGAATAGTTACCAAATTTGACCAAATCCCTTTGAACTGCAAACCAGTTCGATTCACCTTTAATTCGAGGATCTGGATTGAACTGGTTCAGTCAAGTTTGAGGGATTCAAGGCTGATTTCATCTAGTTCACGGATTGAATAGGCATAGTTAGTTTAAAGAAGAGGGAGGAAGAGGAGGAGCCCTGTCAAAGCCACTATCAAAGTTGCTTACATTTAGACTTTGAAATGAGAGTCGTGGGAAGAAGATGAGATAAAAGCTCTAAATCATCTCAGTATGTGAGAAAAGCTTTGCTACTCTGGCACAGAGTGATGGTTCATACACATGAGCTGAGGAATTGCACACATTGGTGGCATGTGTAACTCAAGTTAAACCATCCAAATCATCAGCCCACTTTATATCGGATGTAAACCAAAATTCCACTAAGCTGATGACTTAATTAAAATCGTCATGGACATCTAATGAATGGTGCCTTATCTTATTCTTTTCTTTTCTTTTTCAGAGGTGCATCTAACATACAGTTGCAACAAAAACAAAATAGCAAACAGTCCAAGATAGCTAACAAACGTCCTTTAACCAAAGGTTGTCATTTAATCAATTTATTTTTTGGGTTCTAAAGTGGGCCCGTTGCCAGGGTATCAAAGAGGGGGGAAGTGCATACCATGTGTTTTTTTTTTTTTTTTTTTTGTCTAATTTTGATGGAAGCTGGATTAAAAAAATAGGGTAGATTAATCTTAAACTTAGCTTAGAGTGTTCATCATCGGACTTAGCATAGTTTGCATCTTGCTGATTTTTGTTTTTTTTTTTTTTTTTTGAACTAGTTATTTCACTATTTGTACAGCTGAAATTTGTGGTACTAGTTAATTCACATGCCGCATCGCTGGAATTTTCTAGTGCTAATTATATCTTGTGGTATATTGCTGAATTTTAGTGCTAGTGTTTCTTTTGACCAATTGCTGAAAAACTAGCACTATTATTTCCTTTATCCCATTGCTGAATTCTCCTAACACTCATTAATTCTTCTTGCTACTTTGCTGAATTTTAGCACTAGGATATTGCATTAGTTACATTGCTGGATTTTTAGGATTAGTTGTCTCCTTGGCTATATAGAGTCGCATAGGTTCATCTAGAGTTCTCTGGGTTCGTATAGGGTCATGTAGGGTCTTCACATTAGGTTTCCTTATGCATGCCCACGCGAACTGGGCTGTTAGTGCACCGATTTGTGCATCTTGTTTGTCAATCATGAGAGTCCATGTGTCATGTAGTCGGTTGAGCCCTTGGAAGCTGAAGACCGAAGATACAAGTAAAGATGAGCATCAAGGAGCAAGAACAGGTAAATGCAGTGCCTTGGTAACCCTAACCCTTGACCTAAAACAACCCATTGAACCTCTAAATGATCTTAAACATAATAGGTAAACCTTTTATTGATCATCCCTTAAGCCATAGGAGCCTAAATTGGTCATCCTTAGATTGGCTTTAGAGGTCCCATGTTGCTAGAAAAACTGCACAATTTCAGGAAATCTTCGGTCCCACCAAACCCACCTTCGGTCCGACTGAGAATGGCTGAAACACGATAGCGGGCTGGGACAGAATTCTGGGTAATTTGGCTGTAACCAAGTGCTACCTTCGGTCTCACTGAAGACCACTTTCGATGTGACCCAAGATCACTTTTAGTGTGATTGTAAGTGCCCAAGTCAATTCAGCAGCTTTCCTGTCAAATTCGGTGTGACCGAAGACTAGCTGTTTCTGCCCGTTTTATGATCATTGGAACTCGATTTCTTTATAAAGGAGATCCAGTATTTAGGCATTTTAGAGAGTTTTTGGTGCAAATGAAGCTTAGGTAAATCCCTAATCATATCCCACATCCTAAGCCTCATATTCCATGAGATTTGATTCATCTTCTTGAACTTTACCACTCTAATGAGGATTCCAACCTCAATGTTAAAGATGAACTCAATCTCCACCATTCTCTAGAGTTTAGACCCAACCTCTATAAGTATATCCTTGTCTAAATCCTCTAAAAGACCATTCTTATAGAATGCTATGTATTGTGTATGTGGTTTGGTGGTTAGTGTAAGTGCATGTGCACACTTCCCTTTTTTCCTGCGGTGTACTATATGCTTTATTATAATAAAATATTATGTGTTTGGGCAAGCAAGCCTAACACAACATCTCTCCCAAACTCTCCTTCTTCTTCTCTCTCAATATTTTCCTCTCTTCTTCACATTATCATCATCAAATCTTTCTCTACTTGGTATCAGAGCATACATCCAGGCATTCCACATCCAACACATTGAGAGGCGACACGTCACCTTGCTGACGTCAGCAGTCGTATGGCTAACGTCAGCGTTATACGGACACATGGACTTCATTTAAGCTAAAAGTTTAGGAGTTTGATAGATCTTGATTTTAGAAGATTTGTCATGATTTTTTCAGAATTTATTGGATCTCCTTTCATGGTATTTTGGGCGAAATAGAGAAATTCGAAAATCGGCCCCATCTTCCGCTTTTCTTCGATCTACCTCAAATCGGTAAGCTTTTCTTTGGTTTCTTTGCTCAAGATGAACCGAAATCTTCCTCCCAAGCTACCCACGTTAGATTTTTACTTAAGATCACTGTTTGAGAGGTTTTTCACCTCAAACGGACGTGCGGCTGGGCCGTTTTCACTCAGTTAGGGCTTTTTTGACTGCGTTTCTTAGTATTTTTGGATGATTGATATTTGTTTGAGGTTTATCTCTTATTATCTTGAAGGATTGAGTGAGATAGAGTTGTTTGAATCAATCTTACTTGGCATAGGGGCTCTCTTGGCATAGATTTATCTCTCTTGGACTCTCCTATTGCTAACAAAGGGCCCTCATCTCTTGGCATAGGGTCTCTTGAATCCAACCCCTTACAGATTACCTCCACTAAGTTGAATGGTAACAACTATCTTCAATGGGCACAATCTGTAAAAGTATTTTTAGGAGCCCGTGACAAGTTGTCGTATATTTTAGATGATCCCCCAAGCTCTACAAATGTTACTTACAAGTCTTGGACAAAGGAGAATTATCAAATTATTGCATGATTGTTGAATAGTATGGATTCCTCGATTAGCCACTCAGTGATGTTTTTATCCTCGGCTAAAGGCATTTGGGATACGCTTCATGATATATTCTCGGAATCTCAAAATTTTTCACGGGTATTCCAGCTTATTCAAGAAATTGGTCGGTTCCAACAAAACTCAAGATCCTTAAAAGATTATTATTCGACACTTCAGGGTATGTGGGATGAGTTGGATATGTATCAACCTCTTCCTTCCAAATGTAAAGAGGATCATGAACATGCTCAAAAGCAGCGGGATGATACTCGTATCATGCAGTTCCTAGCTAGGTTGAGTTCTGATTATCTTCATATTCGAGATCAGGTTGTTATGCAGAATCCTCTTCCCCCATTGACGACAGTCTATGCCATATGTTAGCGTGCTACTGTCTCTACTCTTCCTTCTCATTCATTTGTGCCACCCGAGCATTCGGCACATCTTGCTGACGATCAGTCCTCTTTTGGTCTTCAGGTACCATCCTTGAGTTTAGGGCGCATTTCTGGTTTTGGTGGTCGTGGTAGAGGCCGCGAGGGAGATCGCAGTCATGGCGGTCGTAGTCTTCGTGGTCGTGGCGAACGTGGACGAGGACGTGATGGTTCCCGCATTTGTTCACATTGCGGTGGAACTAATCACACTTTTGATTATTGCGGGCAGATACATGGTCGTCCTACGTATGCCGCTGCTTCTATTGCATCCACTGTTGCTTCTGAGACACAGTCTTCCAATCCGACAGCTGAGCAATCTACGTCAGGGGAGTCTTATCATTTCTCGAGCTGCATATGATGCCCTATGCGGCTTCACATTCGTGATATTCCTGAGCCTTCTCACGCAGCTTCGACCCAGTCAAGTATTGCCTTTCTTGCGTCATCCTCTCCTACCTCCTGGGTCATCGACTCTGGAGCTTCCTCCCATATGACTAGTAAGTTTCAATTCTTTTCTTCTTATTCTCCTTCTCCTCTCACTCAGTATGTCACAGTCGCAAATGGAACCCAATCTCCCATCTCTGGAATTGGTTCCATCCCTCTCTCCTTCCTTGTCTTTGTCCTCAGTCTTGCATGTGCCAAGTTTTCCATTAAACTTATTGTCTGTTAGCTCTCTTACTAAATCACTCAATTGTTCCATTACCTTCTTCCCTTCTTATTGTTTGTTTCAGGACCTACAGACGAAGAGAGTGATTGGTGGGGGGCATGAGCGAGGAGGTGTTTATCTTCTCGATGATACACTCGTTGCCGCTTCTAGTTCCCTTTCTCTAGATCGAGAGTCCATGACTCGGTGGCATTGCCGCTTAGGCCACCCATCCATAGCTAGATTGAGACTTTTGTTTCCCTCATTATCTGTCACTAAACCATTATGCTGTGATATTTGTGAATTGTCTAAACATCATCGCGCTACGTTTCCTCCTAGCTCTTCTGGGAGGAAATCTCAACCTTTTATCTGGTTCACTCAGATGTCTGAGGACCAGCTCCGGTTACCTCGACTTTTGGATTTAGATATTTTGTTACCTTCATTGATGATTATTCACGCATGACTTGGATTTATCTTTTGAAATCTAAAAGCGAAGTGTTTGATGCGTTTAAAGTGTTTTATCATGAAATGTGCACTTCATTTCATTGTTCCATCAAATGCCTCCATTCTGATAATGGGGAGAATACATGTCTACTGCCTTTCTATCCTTCTTGCAGGAACGTGGTATTTTGTCTCGGACGTCATGTGCTCGCACATCTCAACAAAATGGTATTGCAGAACGAAAGAATCATCATCTTCTTGACGTTGCTCGCACCCTTCTGCTTGGTATGCATTTACCTAAACATTTTTGGGATAATGCTCTCCTAACTGCTACTTTTCTTATTAATCGTATACCCTCACGTATCTTATCTTACAAATCTTCATTTACTATATTGTATCCTCATGATAATCCATTTCCTCTACCACCTAAAGTTTTTGGTTGTACATGCTTTGTTCAAATTTTGGATGGGAGTAATGATAAACTTAGCCCTAGGGCAATTAAATGTGTCTTTCTAGGGTATCCTCGAAGTCAGAAAGGGTATAAATGCTTTGACCCATTGACACGCAAGAAATATGTCTCTGCCGATGTAACTTTCTTTGAGGATATTTCATTTTTCTCCGCTCTCGGCCGTTCCCTTTGTGATCCTCTTGCGAGTCAGGGGGATTATGACTCTTATCCTCTTTCTACTAGTGATCATGGGAAAACTCATCTCCCCTCTATTCAGCATCCTGTTGGTGACATGGGTGAGCCTAAGCCTCTACAGGTGTATCATCGTCGAGATAAATCTTCACACGCTCAACCATCCACCCTTCCGCTCACTTTGGATGTTGGCTCAGGTGACTCTCCTACCTCGAGTTTAGATCTTCCCATTGTCTTGCGCAAAGGGTCACGATCTTGTACTCAACACCCTATTAGTAATTTCGTTTCATACGATCATCTTTCACCGTCTTTTTAGTCGTTTGCAGCCTCCCTTTCATCATAGACTATTCCTAGGTCTCTCACATGCTCTTCAGAGTCCTGATTGGGCGAAGCCAATGATAGAAGAAATGTCTGCTCTGGAGAAGAATCATACTTGAGACCTTGTGCCACTTCTTTTAGGCCATAAACCTGTTGGCTGTCGATGGGTTTATACGATCAAGTTTCTTCCAGACGGCTCAATTGATCGTTATAAAGCCCGTCTTATTGCTAAGGGTTACACACAGACTCATGGTATGGATTACTTCAAAACATTCTCTCTGGTGGCTAAGCTTAATTCGATTCGCGTTGTGCTCTCCTTGGCCGTTAATTTATCATGGCCCTTGTTTCAGCTTGATGTTAAGAATGCATTTCTCCATGGGGATCTTGCAGAGGAAGTTTATATGCATCAATCTCCTAGCTTTGTTGCTTCTCACAACCCTGCACTTGTCTACCGGTTGAAGAAGGCTCTTTATGGACTCAAACAATCCCCACGTGCATGGTTCGATAAATTTAGTCAGGCTCTCTTGGAGTTTGGCTTTGTTCGTAGTCATGCCGATCATTCTCTTTATATGTCGACGATCGACGGGCATCATGGTTTTCATTGTCTATGTGGATGATATTGTTCTGTCCGGTAGTGATTCTGCTGGAATGAGGGAGGTCAAAGATTTTTTGAAGACCAAGTTTGAGATCAAGGATCTTGGTCCTCTTCGCTACTTCCTCGGAATTGAAGTTGTTCGCTCATCATCCAGATTGGTCTTGTCACAACGAAAATATGCGCTCGATCTTCTCATGGAGACCTGCATGTTAGGGTACAAGCCTATTACCACTCCCATGGATACTTCACAGAAGCTTCGACTAGATGATGGTGCTCTCCTTACTGATCCCGAGATGTATCGACGACTTGTAGGCCGGCTTATTTACCTGACTATTACTCACTCAGATCACTCATTTGCGGTGGGGGTTGTTAGCCAATTCATGCAAGCTCCCCGTACTTCCCATCTCACGGCTGTCTACCGCATACTTCGGTATTTAAAATCAGCCCCGGGTCTTGGCCTCCACTTTCAGTTCCATGGCCATCTTCATCTTTTTGGATATTCCGATGTTGATTGGGCAGGTAGTACTTCTAATCGCCGCTCTACATCCGGCTTCTGTACCTTCCTAGGTAGCAATCTTATAACATGGAAGAGCAAAAAGCAACCGGTTGTTGCTTGGTCCTCGGCCGAAGCAAAATATCATGCTATGGCTCACGCGATGTGTGAACTCGTGTGGCTTCACAACCTTCTTGAAGAACTTGGCTATCCTCCTTCGGATCCTGTTCCTCTTCACTGTGACAACCAAGCGGCCATCCATATTGCTCGTAACCCAGTTTTCCACGAGCGAACCAAACATATTGAGGTCGACTGTCACTTTATTCGGGAGAGTCGCTTCTAAGGAAATCGTCACTCCTTTTGTTCGATCTGAGGATAAACTTGCTGATGTTCTTACTAAGTCCTTAAGTCGAGATGCCCTTCATTGTGTTCGTGCCAAGTTGGGCATGATCAACATCTATGCTCCAACTTGAGAGGGAGTATAGAATGTTATGAATTGTGTATGTGGTTTGGTGGTTAGTGTAAGTGCATGTGCACACTTCCCTTTTCTCCAGCGATGTACTATATGCTTTATTATAATAAAATATTATGTGTTAGGGCAAGCAAGCCTAACACAGCATCTCTCCCAAACTCTCCTTCTCTCTCAATATTTTCCTCTCTTCTTCACATTATCATCAACAAATCTTTCTCTACTCTTCTTGGTGAATCACCTAGGCTTTACAACTTCCCATTAGTTATCAGAGATTCCACCCAACCTCACATCACATTAGCCATCGCATCAGAGCATCGCATGCAAGGTGTTTGATCCTAGAGCTGAAGTATTGGCACCGCATCGGCATCAGGATCAAGGGAGCAATTAAGGAGCGGATTCAAATACGGGAGAGCTTTGAAGAAGCGACTCAGGAACGGCGCATCAACAGGGCTCAATTCGACAAGTGTCATTGAGTGAGTTCATACTCTCTTTCCTTGTGTTAGATTGAGGGTAAGAGTTTGTGACTGAAACTCGAATAGGTTCTTGTGTAAGGTTTATCACCGGACACGCGTGTGTACGTGTTAGTTTCTGTGGGAGTTTCTGACAGGAGTAAACGTAAGTCATTGGATTAGGACCGAAGTTGTTAGTTAGCCTATAGAAAACTAACTCAAGTCTCTTGAGGGAGCCTCCAACAGGAGTGTACGTTAGTAGGTTCTTATGTAGGACCGAGGTTCATGGTGAGCCTATAGAAAATCACGTAATCTCTTGTGGGAGCCAGTCCTTGTATAGGATTGTAAAGGTTAGAGGTGAACCTGAATTAAAACTTCCGATAGCGAAATCCGGTATACTCATGGGTTGAGTGCATCCGCCGAGAGTGAAACACTATACATGCTTGTGTTTAAGATTGTATTTGAGAACTTGTTTAATTATTCTTATATGATGTTTAATTATATGTATGCATGATTAGATGAATGTTGAGAGTTGATAGGTAGCACATCCCATACACACATGTACACTATCATGTTTATAGACTATTTGCTTTATTAACATATCATTTGTAGTCTATGTGATTGGACCCTCTAATGGCTTGGAAACCTTAAAATTAATTGCCTTGTTTAGTTTAATTTCTATATTAGTTTAAGTAGGCAATTGTGTTTTAAAATGCGAGAATTGATGGGGACATCTCGCGCACATGCACGCCCCCCTACGCACGTATGTAAGGAAGAGGGCCCCACTATCGATTTGGATCGATGACAACGTCCAGAGAGGGCTTCCTAGTCAGAGGGCTGCGTTTTGGTTCGTTGGGGTGGACCCGATAGTAATGTGAATCCCACCATGGGTTCTCATGATCGTGGCCTACTATTCTAATTAATCTAGTACTTTGGGTTTTGCTTATTATTATTATTAGGAATATCATGGACGGTTTAGATTGTTTTGATTAGTTGTTATTTTTTATTACTTCGTTGCCAAGTAATACATTGCGCACATGGTGCGAGTTTTGGGGTATAGGGTTTTATTATAAATAGGCACCCCTTGTAGTCTTTTTCATTCAATGAAGATTAATAAAATTGTTGCATTTTTCTGCTCCTCTAAATTTCTGAGTTGTGGAGATTCAACTGGGTGCAAAACCCTCCCTTCCTCGAAGGGCTGACTACCGTGGTGCGAAGCCACACCTATCCCGATTCGCCCCCACATTCTTTCATCCATATTTCTCCTCCTACAATCACCTACGCATTAAATCCATCCTCAATTACAGCCGTTTTTCTCTCTACAGCAGATTTCCAAAATCTGGCTTTGCAAGAGGGCTGAAACTTCGGCGAAGCACCACGCACAAACCGTGCATCGGATCGAGGTGAGATTTTGGGGTTTTGGAGTCCATCCCTAGCCGACCAGGGCCAAGGTGGCATTTTTCTAAATAGTGGGCCCCACACACGTGCGGCCGGGATCACACACACGTGCGTCTAGGCCATTGTTGTTGTCCACATGTGCGGTACTTCTCTGGTTCGTCTCTTTCCTCTCTTTTACCCAAAATCCCTAAATTACTCAAATTCCCAATTTTATCCCCTTTCTTCAACCTTAAGGTTTCCCGAATTAAAATTTCTGAATCCCTTGGATTGGGGGAATTATTTTTGTGCATGTGTGGATGAATTTACCCTCTTCTGATTCTTGTTTGGTCTATAATTTTGATTGTTCCGGTCATAACATGTGTAGGCCTGGACCCACATAGATTCCCCTTGTTGAATGCTTGACTTTTATGCAGGATGTGGAATTTTCTGTGATTGTTTTAAAATTAGTGGGATCTAAAGCCTAAAATCTTGCATATCATATTTAATTTTCATGTCCTGCATCAAATTGAGATTGGGCATCTTCCCCAATGGTGGGGTTTGCCCTGGCGGAGGTCTCTAATTGGGTAATGCGCACATCAAGCTATTCAAAGCGTTGGTCCATACGTTGTTCTAAGCGCCTACTTAAAGATTCAAACTGCTAGGTCAACTTGTTCATTGACTCCTGCAATTGCTCCATGTTTAGTGTAGGGTGCAAGCTAAAACCACGACCCGTACGTATGGGCATATAACTACTAACTCAATCTAAGGACTTTCTACTACAACTATATGCGCCTAGATAGGACTAAATGCTCCTATAGGACTTTATATGGAGAAAACGACACAATACTACTCAATTTCCAGCAACCTATCTGTCCAAAAAATCTGTCAACAGAAAATCCAACAAAGAGATATGCGGATTTTCTGATAGTAGAAAATTCAGCAGCCTATATCAAAAATTACGGACCTCTAAACAACTCTATATGATGTTACTTAATGCATAATGGACACAAATAAATTAAACCCTAAACATGCAATGCATTCCCCTACAAGAACCCTAAGCTCTGATACCAAAATTTATGCAGGACATGAAAATTAAATATGATATGCAAGATTTCGAGCTTTAGATCACACTAATTTTAAAACAATCACAAAAATTTCACATCCCACATAAAAGTCAAGCATTCAACAAGGGGAATCTATGCGGGTCCAGGCCTACACATGTTAGGGCCGGATCAATCAAAATTATAGACCAAACAAGAATCAAAGGATGGTAAATTCATCCACACATGCACAAAAATAATTCCCCCAATCCAAGGGATTCAAAAAATTTAATTCGGGAAACCTTAAGGTTGAAGAAAGGGCATAAAATTGGGAATTTGAGTAATTCAGGGTTAAGTTGAGGGATTTTGGGTGAAAGAGGAGTGAAAGAAAGGAAAGAGACGAACCAGAGAAGTATCGCACGTGTGGACAGCAGCAATGGCCCAGACGCACATGTGTGTGATCCCGGCCGCACGTGTGCGGGGCCCACTATTCAGAAAAAGGCCACCTTGGCCCTTGTCGGCCAGGGATGGCTCCACCTTGGCCCTGGTGTGCGTGGTGCTCCGCCAAAGTTTTAGCCCTCCTGCATAGCCAGATTCTGAAAATCTGTTGTAAAGAGAAAAACGGCTGCAATAGAGGATGGATTTAAAGCGTAGGTGATTGTAGGAGAAGAGAAATGTGGATGAAAGAATGTGAGGGCGAATCAGGATAGGTGTGACTTCGCGCCACGGTAGTCATCCCTTCGAGGAAGGGAGGGTTTCGCACCCAATTGAATCTCCACAACTTAGAAATTTAGAGCAGAAAAACATAGCAATTTATAAATCTTAATTGAATGAAAAATACTACAAGGGCTACCTATTTATAATAAAACCCTATACACCAAAACTCGAGCCATGTGCGCAACCTATTACTTGGCGACGAAGTAATCAAAAATAACACTAATCAAAGCAATCTAAACCGTCCATGATATTCCTAATAATAATAATAATAAGCAAAACCCAAAGTACTAGATTAATTAGAATAGTGGGTCACGATCATGAGAACCCATGGTGGGATTCACATGACTATCAGGTCCACTCCAATGAACCAAAACGCAGCCCTCTAACTAAGAGGCCCTCCATGGACGTCATCATCGATCCAGATCAATGGTAGGGCCCTCCTCCTCCTTGCGTACGTGCGGGGGGAGGCATGCATGTGCGCGAGATGTCCCCATCAAAGGGGACTTCAAAAGTGCTTTCTATTGGTCTCCTAGATCCATTCAGTCTCCTAGGAAGAGGTTCTTTTTAGTGCAAATGAAATTAAAGCTTAATTGTACAACTGTCTATTTCTACTAGCTTAGTTCCTAGGGTAATTCTGTGGAGGATTACCTGGCAAAAATGGTGAGGCTAGGCATTCCCTTCTCTATGGATAGCTCAGAATTTTATTTAAAATACCAGAGTTCGATACAATAGCCTTGCACCGCAGACTACAAGAAAAACATCAAACAAAACAACGAATGAAACACACAAGAAACTAAAACTCTCCCGTTACTCAAATGGTAGGCTTCCCTAGCAGCTCACTCCTTGCCAAGGCAATCCATCTTTTCATTTGCTTCACAATGAACGTAAGAGGGCATCCCAATGAGCCTCTAAAGATCCAAGGCTTCGTTGATCAGGTTGGATCTTCCCCGGACATCTCCCTGATTTAGCACATCTAATCACATTTTTGGAGCCCCCTGACCAGAGAACTCCAAAGATTCAAGAACCACTTCTCATAATTCCATGAATAGTAGCCTGACTATGATTCCCAAAAGAACACCCATCAAAGTTAAGATTAAAAAACTCAAGAGGCAAACTCCACCTTTCCTTAACCTTCCAAACTCCCCAACCACTTGTGGTAAAATCAGCCCAGTTGGAGCAGAAAAACTGACTCGGAAAACCTTTCAATTTTATGCCAGTTTTACCCATTCAAGGATCACCAGAAAGATCTTCTTACAGCTATGATGGCCAAGCTAGCTTTACCCCGAAAATAATGTTATTTCAGTCCATACAAAGAGACCACAATCCGCCTGGATAGTGAGCTTCCACAAGAACTGACCAACAGAAGCCCAAGAATCAGACCACCAACTCATAATGAGATCTTTCACAGAACCAAGAAGCACTCACCTAATCCCATTTGGCAAAGATAGACAACCAAACTGACCAATCATACCGGCAGTGAAGTAACAGATGGTGCACTGTCTGAGTTGGCATCTGTCAGGAATACCCGCGCATCTAGATGATCTAGTGTCAAGATCTTCTCCATCCATGCAGTCCAGCAGAATGTGTTTTACCTAACCAGATATTCAAAACCACATCCGTGGCAATTCTGGATCTATCTGCAAGAGCTAGAACGAACAACCAAAGTAAGAAACATCCATCAGTTCCGAGGTCCCAAATTTGCCAATTGGCTCCTGAACAAGGAATATAGACAGACTCCCTCTAACTAGCCATCAGTTGCGCTGTCGTCTCTAAGATTACGTCTGAAGGTTGGTCCCCACATTGTTAATTGTTGCTACTTTATTAGCTATCACTGAATATAGGAGACCGAACCTTCTACATATCGAAGAATCCGAAAACCAAGGACATTCCCAAAAGTTGACTTTATCTCTTGCACCAACCCTATATCTGATATAACTTGAAAAGCCACCATGGAAAACAGATATAGATCTCTAAGTTGCTCAACCCATTCACCAATTAGCACAACTAACATCCTACCATTCCCCGCTAAACCATACCTAACAATCAAAATATCTCTGAGAATAGTCTTCGGCATATCCAATTCTCCACCATCATTTTCCTAGTAAACTTGAATTTACTTAGCTAATATTTCCGATGCCAAGAATAGCTTACTTTGTGGGCTTACAAACTTCTTTACACACCACCAAATGATATTTTTCAGCCTCCTCCCTATCGTTCCAAAGAAAACATTTCTGAAAATACTCAAACCTGGCTTCAACTTTGGAGGGACATTTCATGATAGTCAAGCAATGTTCATGATATCAGCAATACTGTCGATAATATTGCCGATATTATCAGTGTGGCGAGCCAGGGATACCAAAAACGTGAGCTATTCACTGGAAAATCGAGAAAAAAAAATAGAAATTGGGTTTTTTGGGAGATTTTCTTCAATTTTTTTCGACCATACCCATCAAATTTTTGGAGGAAGGAGGTTCGATTTGCAGGAGATTTTAGCAAGGACTGTGAAAATGGGCCAGATCTTTGAATGTGAGTTGTTTGCGGAGAAAAATAGCTTTCTTTAATTGAGCTTCAACTGAAACGAATGTCTATATATGATTCTCATTTTGTATGATATGAACTCCTTTTGGTTAATCCTTCAAAAAAAAAACTCCTTTTGGTTACTTTGCACTGATTGTTTACGATAAAACATGCTTTAAGCCTGTATTAAACGGAGACTTATCATGTATATTTTTTTTTGCAATTTTGTTTATTCCTAAATATGTAAATATGTGTATTTTAGAGTCTCCTAAAGTTTCACTGAAAAGTTACACCTTTTCCCCATGCTTCCCCAATGTTTCCCTCAGTCAGATACATTTGCTGGTATTGGTGATATCGATTCATGTTTCTGTATCCCCGGTCAAGGACACATGTAACGATACCAATATTGCGCACATAAGGCAAAGAGGCACATTAGCTAGGACAGCCTTGATCAAGGTTATCCTACCCAGTGTTCGAAATATCGGTATCGTGTTACGTATCGCACCATTGGGATACAAATACGTATCGGTTATTGCATGGGATACATCAATTGTATCGCGTAATGTATCGTTGTTGTTGGAAACATGGGGAAACATTGGAAATTGGTCGAATTTTTCACTGAAATTTCAGTGATTGTTAAAAAAGACATCAATACACACTTACAAATCAAAACATTACAAAAAAAACAAAAAACAAAAAAACAAAACAACAAAAAAAAACAAGTGTACATAATAGGTTTTCTTTGTATGGGGTCTTAATCTATGCGCTGTCTAACTGAATTGATGCAAGTATAGTCAAAGTTTACTCATATAATTTAGAAGACATGTGGAAACACCAGCAATACATTCAAAAGCAAAAGAAAAATCACTAGATCAGGTTACATACATGTTTGATTTTATGTTTGGACATAAAGATTGCAACCGATTTGCGAGAAATTGGGAAATTTTTTATTTTTTTCTATTTTCCACAACTCGGTCATTCTCCTCCAAATCTCGAAATTGAAGCTCCCAATCCATGATGTTTCATGCAAAACATGAAAAATCATTGATTTGTAACAATTTGACACTGATTTAATATAATTTACAGGAAAAAAAAAAAATTCACCAGATCAAACATGTGGGATATATCCCACTGCTTCTGCGTTTCGTATCGCATAGGTGGGATACAAGATATATCGTGGGATATGTCGGCCGATATCCTCGATATTTAAAACACTGATCCTACCATAACAGCATGGTCTTCCATAAGGCTCAGTTCCTACTGAAAGTTTCAATAATGGAGTCTCGTCTCTCAACTCCTAGTCTTCTCATCCAAAGGAATCCCTAGATGTTTCGGCGAAAACACCATGAATGCACAACCCCCACAATTAGTTTTCCTAGGACAAAGAAATTTGAATATTCAAAGGATATGAGAAGACATTCTAAATGAAGTTAAGAGTATTTGGGGAACTTGAAACTGTAGCCATGTCTCACGTGCAGTTCAGATTTAACCTACAAAAGCCAGGAAATGGCTTAGATCTCACCCTTGAGCAGCATTTGGCCAATTTCACCACTGCAATTAGTGCAATGAAGAGGTAAGCTTTGGTTTTTCCAATGGCATTTTTGTCATTTCACTTCCTTCTTGCGAATAACCTATCCTCCTCTTTGCCCATAGCCCACACAAAAGATGGATTATTAGGAAGCCTGTGCAACAAAGGCTTTGTGGGGCCCACCATGACGTGTATGAAAACCACTCTATATGCATGTTGCTCTCCCTCCCTCCACTAAGCATTCGTCTCTCTCCTTTCCTCTCTCCACGTCGCGCATGCCATACCCCCTTAGTTGGGCAATAATACTTGTTTACTCAATTGTCAAGGTTGATTCCCGTAAATATTGTCTTTCAATAAATTTACCTTAGCCCACAAACAACTTCAAAATAGTGGAGCATATTCCTATAGTTATGGGCTTCACGAAATGAACCATCACCAAATAGGAGTGACTTCTGTGTATTGAACATTAGTAACAAGGATATTCCCATTTTCAATTTTCGTCCCCCAAATGGGGCCAGCTTCAAACTCTTTCTTCATGGTCCAGCTAAAGGGATTTAGCAACAATTGCAAACAAAAGAGAGGGAAGGGAATGCTTGATTCTGCTACTGATTTTGGGAAAAATAAAAAACTTTAGGAGTTCCATTGATTAAGATCTAGAACCATGACAATGATATGCACACACTAATCCATGGGCCTCACCTATTATCAAACCCATCCTTTCTAACAAATGCTTGAGGAACTTCCAGATCATATGCTTTTTTCTAGCTAGCTAACCTCTATGAAGGCTTCTTCCGAATTTACGAAGATCAGGAACCTATCCAACCAGCTCATTAAAAAGATCATCTTGATATTTTGTGCATGTGAACATAGCACATTTCAAAGGGAGGTCAATTAGCTCCCATTTATCAACAAACTCCATGAAAACTCTCGTATTCGAAGTGATCCTTCAATCACCATGCTTCTCATCAGCAAACCTAATCACACTACAGTCACCACCAACGAACCAATGAACCATAGAAAATTCCAGCGATTAGGGATACTGTTCAGTTCCTCGGAAAAATCCGATCTTCAGACAGAATCATCAGGACCATATACTATCATTAAACACCATTCCAACCCCCCAACAACCAATTTTGAATAGGATAAACAAAGTTCTCCTAGATATCAAATCCAATTTAAACATTAATGATTATTTCTAAACCCTCCAAATCTGCCAACAGCATTAATACATTTCTAATCAAAAACAATTACTATCGCCCAATATGGAATTGAACATCTGAAGAAGCTAAGAACTCCTTAGTATCCTGTAATATAACAATATCCGCCCCATTGCTTCGGACAAGATTTTGATTACCAATAATTTATCATCACACACATTCCACATGATTAAAATCATTTAACCACAATAGCAAGATCATTATCTCCCCTTCCAGTATCATTATCCCCTTTCAATCATCGTACTTGAAATTTGACACACATTTTAGAGTTCCGACAAACCCTTGAATTTTTTGAGTGCTCCTTTCCCCACTTCTAGACAGCAAAATCTTTCCTTCGGCTTCTATCCTCTTAAGAATCCCTCTGGAATTATCTTCTTCCCTTCAATATACACCCACATCATTTTTGCAGCCTTTTCTAGATTTTTCTTCAATGAAGGAGGTCCTCCTAAGCCAGAGATTACCCCAATCATAATTGTCTGTGCCAACAGAAACCAATGGGATTGTCTCCACCTCATCCACACACGAGGGCATACTTCAATGATGCAAATCTCAGAAGTCTGGTAAACCTCAAAGGGGGCTGTGTGTTGAGGTGCGTGTAGACCTTGCAAAATGAATCTGATTTTATAATACAGCAGCTGTATATCTCTCGCATGCAGCCCTATCTTTCCCACTGACGTGTCACTTTGTTTCAACATCCAATCCATGGAAAATATGGCCAATACCATGATGAGCACCTGGTATGAAAATCAGACCACATATAAGGATTTCTGAGAAATAAATGCAAGCATATACGACAATGCTTCCAAGGAAACTTCGACTGTCCTTGATGGTATTTTGTTCAGCAGTTTTATCAATGATTGCATCTATAAAGATGATATATGTGACAACACACCATGCACGCACGCACATATAGTATATGTAGAAATACTTGAAAAGGCATACAATAACAAAATCTACCCATCCATTAAATGAACAAAATAAAGGTTAATTTAGAAATAACAAATTTACAATAAATAGCATAAATTCATTCATTCAAAGACAGGAAGCATTCATCTGTGAAATGACCAACTATTTGACAGGAACTAGAAAAATATGCTTGTCAATGTACTTACTTCCCTCTTGAGGCAGCACTGCATATCATAAAAGAAACATGCAGAAAAGAGAAAAAAGAATAATCAGACTTTGTTATTGAAGAGCAATCAAATAACAAATTGACTTTGATTTTCAACTTAAAAGATGAAACTTTAGCAAAAAAAATCAAAATCAGCAAGTCAATAAAATTTGCACCATCACAATTTAGGCATCACTTGGAGAAGTGCACAAACTATTTTTAATGACAAAAATTTTAAATCGTAAGCGGTGCTTGTTTGGAAAGTGCAAAACCCCATTCCACATTGAGCATAATGGAGAGAATGTCCGCCAAACTAGCTCCAAATGGCATGTTAGCTTGTTTATCCAAATAGGAGAAATAAGCACAATGGCCATTCCACATAATACAGAACTACTATCATCCAAACAAACTTAGCTTCCTATACCATCCCCATTAGGAAGTTTCTTTTACCATCATCATATGGAGAAATACTCACTTGTGCATATCAAATACATTACATTTCCACAATCATGTTAAGAATTTCCATTGGTGCCATGGACAACAAGAGCATTGCCAAACTAATGCTAAAGCAAAATCATGTCGTTTTTTTTCACAAAGCAATTCCAATACTCAAAAGCACAACAGGTTCAGGATTTATAACATTCTTAAAGAGGTAACTAGTAGCAAAATTAATTATACAATCACATATTTCAGGGAAACAAAGCCAATAGGTAATAACATGAGGAAAAGTAGACATCAATGGTTTGTCTATGTGCAATGGAAACCAAGAACTACAGCAGGTACAAGGAGTGAGTTGGTTCAAGTTGAAGACTCTAAAAGAGCAAGGGGAATGCCTAGAAGGGCATGGGTGGAGGTAGCAAGAAAAGATTTGATGACTTGTTGTATAACCAAGGATATGGTCCTCCTGCAACTACGGTGTACACGGATCCTCGTGCACCTACAGTATACCATATTTCATATTAGACTTAGATTTCCTAATTGCTCTTATCTTTTATCTCTTAGTTTCCTATTGGAATCAGTCCTCTCTTCCTATAAATCATCTCTTCTATAAATAAAGGATTACGGAGAGAGGGAGGGCAGGACCGTAGGTAAGATCTCTTCCTAATCTCTATGCTGACAAAGATTGCAAATGCCCTGGGTGACCGTAAATAGAAAGCAACTATGATAGAAGAGATATTTTCCCTTGAAAAACAGAATACTTCGAAATTAGTCACTCTTCCACCAAGCAAACATATTGTCAGGTGCAAATGCGTGTTTAGCATTAAATACAAGGCAAATGGATCAACAAAGCACGACTAACTGCCAAGGGCTTCGCCCAAAAGTATGGTGAAGATTGATTAAACTTTTGCTCAAATAACAAAATTAAACTTTGTCCGCATCATACTATTTATCGTCGTGAACCATAATTGGCCCCTCCATCAATTGGATGTCAATAACAGGCTTCTATATGGCGATCTTCATGAATACATATGGCCCTTCCTCTCGGTTTTCAGCCTAAGGGGAAACCTAGCAAAGTTTGTCATCTTCAAAAAGCTTTGATAGTCGCCTTAGGCCTGGTTTGAAAAGCTTGGCAATACAATTTCCAATATCTAATTTAAAGAAGTATCTTTAATCATTTTGTGTTTGTCAAATATATGGATGGCAACACAACAATTCCTGTTGTGTATGTTGATGATATTATTCTAACTGGCACAAGCACAACTAAGATAGGCAATATTAAGAAATTCATGGGCTTGTCATTTGAAATGAAAGATTTAGGACTACTGAAGGTACTTCCTTGGAATTGAAGTGGCTTGCTCAAAATGTGGAATCTTTTTATCCCAAAATAAGTATGTTGTAGATCTTTAGCCTAATGCTGGTTTACATAGTACTCACCTAGTTGACATACCTATTGAACTAACTTAGAAATTACATAAGAGACAATTGGACAAAATTGATAATTCGAGCATATATCATCAATTAGTTTGTCGCCTAATTTATATCAACTTTACTTGTTCAGACATCTCTTATGTTGTTGGAATTGTAAGCCAATTATACAACGACCTTGTCATCATCATCTTGAAACGGTCCGTCAAATCTTGCTTAAACGTTGTAGCTAGTCAAGATTTCTACAATGTTGATTGAGTTGGCTCTCTCTCTAATCGACGCGCTACTACAAAGTACTACAAGTTTGTCAAAGAAAATCTAATTACACGGAAAATTAAGAAGCAATCCGTTGTTGCTTGATCCTCTACCTAAGCCGAATACCATGCAACATCTCATGCAGCTTATGAATTACTATGAGTGAAAGCCATCCTTTAGGGTATGGGATTCACGGCATCTTCCCCAATTCCATTACATTGCAATAATTAAGCAGCAATTCATATTGCACCCAACCCAAATCTTCCATGAACCCACGAACGAAGCACGTTAAAGTTGACAACCACTTCATTCAGGAGAATTGGCCACCAGCTTCTACATATGCCCTTTGTTCGTTTAGTAGATCGGTTGATAAATGTCTTCACCAAAGCCGCATTAACATTGCGCTTCAAGACCATCGATATCAAGCTCAGCACGTATGATATCGACGCGGGAACTTGAGAGGGAGTGTTAGTGTACACAGATTGTGCACACCTACAATGTACACAGATCCTCATGCACCTACGGTGTACCATATTTTGGATTAGGCTTAGATTTCCTAATTGCTCTTATTTGCTCTTAGTTTCCAATCGTAATCAGTCCTCGCTTCATGTAAATCATCTCTTCTATAAATAAAGGATTAAGGAGAGAGGGAGGGTGGGAAGGGTGGTGGAGGTTTTTGGTAGGGTTAAATTGCATGTGATTTAATGGGTAAAGGCTTCAAAGCCTATTGATCATTTTTCCAATAGTTGGGCTGCGCTATAAATGTTTTTTCTCTTGTTTTTGTAGTGTGTATCTTCATATATTGTGGCTGCGACCTTTTTTTTTTTTTAATAAACTATTTTGCAATGTTCAAAAAGAGAGAGAGAGAGAGAGAGAGAGAGAGAGAGAGAGAGAGAGAGAGGGAGGGAGGGAGGGTAGGTAAGATCTCTCACATTCTCCTCTCTTTCTCATCTCTCTTCTCCATCTACAAGAATTAACACTGTAAGTCTATAACTAAGTTTGCTAGATTTGGTACCGGAAGAGAAAGTTTGCTAGATTTGCTAGATTAAGGAGAGGGAGGGTGGGAAGGGTGGCGGAGGTTTTTGGTAGGGTTAAATTGCATGTGATTTAATGGGTAAAGGCTTCAAAGCCTATTGATCATTTTTCCGATAGTTGGGTTGTGTTGTAAATGTTTTTTCTCTTGTTTTTGTAGTGTGTATCTTCATATATTGTGGCTGCGACCTTTCTTTTTTTTAATAAACTATTTTGCAATGTTCAACAGAGAGAGAGAGAGAAAGAGGGAGGGTAGGTAAGATCTATCCCTTCTCTCACATTCTCCTCTCTTTCTCATCTCTCTTCTCCATCTACAAGAATTAACACTGTAAGTCTATAATTAAGTTTGCTAGATTTGGTACTGGAATAGAAAGTTTTTGGTGTTACACTATGATTTTAACCATGCATGTATCAAAACACAAGGAGCAAATATCAATTACCACGATGAAGCTCAGCTGTTCTTGCCATCTAAAATGCCATAATTAGACTTTAAATCATGTTATTTCATTAGTCCACCAAAAAAAAAAAAAGTTTAAACTAGACAGTATTTATTTTAAAAAAAAAAAAATCCATACCGTTCCTGCCATAGATTTTTGCATTTTCCACCGCCTGCATAAACATAACAAAGACAAGATCCAGAATGAAGCTGTAGCTAAAATCATCAAGAACCCAAATTCCTCATTTAAAAATGACAAATTGAGTCATGGTAATTACAAGGTAGACTCCAACTCAAGCCAATACCTGAAAATCTGTAAGCCCCTTGGTGGGGTCTACTCCAAAGGCTTCCAAAACCTAGCCAAATGAACATGAAACGACCCTTTAAAACCCACACAAAAAATAAAAAAATAAAAAATAAAAATGGTAGATCATGCGTGTGTGGGAGAGGGAGAGACAGACAGAGAGAGAGAGAGAGAGAGAGCACCCATGTTTCTACTTATCAAAAAGGGGGGGCTGTAGATATCAATTCCCATATATGTTGAAACCAATGCAATATGAGAAATGCAGAGCGGAGAATTATAGGAATCGGAGAGAGATTTCAAGGCATTATGTAGAGAGAGAGAGCACCTTTTTTTCTACTTCTAGTAATACAATAGTGCAGCTTTGTACTACTCTATCATCAGAAGTAGGAAAATAGTGTGTTTATCAAACAGGGAGCGGGCAGATATCAATTCCAGTATAGATTAAAATCTGTGCAATATGAGAAATCCAGAGCGGCAAATTTCAGGAATTGAAGACAAATATCCAGGGACTGATATGGTGAGAGAGAGAGAGAGAGAGAGAGAGAGAGAGAGAGAGAGAGAGCACCCTTTTCTACTTCTAGTAATCCAACAGTGCAGCTCTGTACTTTTCAAAAAATACAGTGCAGCTCTGTACTACCTTATTATCAGAGGTTGGAAGATTGGTGTATTTATCAAAAACGAAGGGTGTAGATATCAATGCTAAGACATTGAAATCAATGCAATATGAGAAAAACAGAGCGTAGGATTACAGGAATTGAAGAGAGATGTCCAGGCATTGATATGAAGAGAGAGAGAGAGAGAGAGAGAGAGAGAGAGAGAGAGAGAAAGAGAGCACCCTTTTCTACTTCTAGTAATACAACAGTGCAGCTTTCTACTACCTTATCATTAGAAGTAGGAAAATTTGTGTCTTTATCAAACAGGGAGGGCGCAGATATCAATTTCAATATATACTGAAATCAATGCAATATAAGAAATGCAGAGCAGAGAATTAGAGGAATTGGAGAGAGATTTCCAGGCCTTGATCGAGGGAAGGAGGGAATATTTACTTCCGTGACGGATCTGGCGTAGGCGTCTTCCATGGAGCTGTCGCTGCTGCTGTTCCTGCTGCAGCTGGTTTTTGAAAGAGGGAGAGAGAGAGAGAGGTTTAAAAGGGTAATCAGATCTGAATTTGGTGGGGTTTCATGACACGGTCGTTTTATAGGGTTTTGGAAGGTGGCGCTTCCCGGCGCACGTTTTTGCATGCGTGCCGCTCACGCCCTGAATTTCTTGCAGGAGCGCTGCTCAGGCCTACGCGAGGAGTTCGTTTTGCCTCCGTCGCGACGGGTGCGGATTCGGTGCGGCCCTGGCGTCACCCACCACGGTGTGGTCCTGATCGTGGGGCGCACCTTGATTTATGTATTGTATATCTACGCCGTCCATCCGTTTTTCCAGGTCATTTCACAAAATGGCCCCAACAGAAGAAAATCCAAATCTCAAGTAGACCACACCGAAGGAAAGTTGGCTATTAAAAACTTCTTATATGCCGCCAGAAGTTTTGGATCGAGCTGATATTTGTTTTTACCCTCCTTCAAGGTCTGTATGACCTTATCAGCAGGTCAGATTGCACGTAAACAATTGGGGCATTACGGTGGGCGTCAGGAAGTTTTTAACGGTGCGTTCAATGATCACGGTTTTCCATGGGGGTGCACATCGAAGCGGTCGAACCGTGGAATCAGACAGGAACCGACCAAATAGTCCAATTTGGTCCGGTTCTAAAGTGCATCGGTTCCGATTCCGGTTCAAAAAATTAAAGAACCGTTTAGTTCGGTTCAGTTCCAATTTGGGGGTACATAGAACCGAACCGAACCGTGATCCAAACCGTGGATCCGAACTGTAAACCCAAACCGTAGATCCAATCCATGGAACCGAACCTCGAACTGTGAGTTTACAATGCATTTTAGTTGTATATTTGACTCATAATTTATGGTTTACAATGCACATTTTGATTGTTTTCATAAATACATTTTTTTATATCATATACAATATCTAAACAATTCATCAAATGGATCACAATGTGAATGGACATGAGCTAAATTATAAAATAGAACATACAATTGGGCTGGATTATATAAAGCCCAGAACCGTGGAACCGATCCGGTTTTCACGGTCCAGTTCCGGTTCGATTTTAGGGTGCTAACAGCCCGGTTTCGGTTCTGAAAATCCTAGAACCGTAAGGAACTGTTCAATTCCGGTTTCGCGCTGGAACTGGACCGAACCAAACCGTGTGCACCCCTAGTTTTCTATAGTGTGATTCACATGAAATTTGGAATTGAGCTGGAAAATGGATGGACAATGAGGAAATACGAAAAATACATCAACGTGGAACCTAAGATTAGGGCCGCAAAGTCTACTTAAGCAAATCATATACTTATTTTTTAAACCAAAATAAATTACTAGAGAGCTTGAAACTTTAGGAAGCCTAACCATCCAACTCAAAATCTAAATCCTTATTAATCCATAATAAGGCCTCAGGTCCCATGAATCCACTGAACTCCATAGGCAAATTCGAAGAGCAAACTCCACGTTTACTTAATTCTATTTTTACAGTTCGGGCCCACAATGGGTCATTGTGAAATTTCAAGCTGGTGTAATCAAGTGAACAAAAGTTCACATAGCCCGGGGCCATTTCAGCAAGTTTGAGCATGTGGAGAGTTATTCCAGAGGTTACTGAGCTCCAAAATGTGAAATTTATGTGAGGGCGCCAATAATATGATCACTCAAATCTTTGCAAATATTAAAAGATCCCAAGATCTCCTAAACTTCTTTGATCAATTAGGGTAGAGTAGTCATTTTTCATCCTAGAAATATATCTAAATCGTTGATCAATTAGGCCCACCTTATAAAATTCTTACAATTACTTGTTTTATTACTTATAAGAGTAAATTTATGATATTACGTGTCCCCCGACCGATTAGATCACTCTACATGACAAGTTTGTCCCCTCAAAGTTGTTGCTTATTATCAGAAGACCAGGCTAGCCTCCTATGGACGTTGGGATCCATAGAAGGCAGGTCGATTGCGATCATGAGTGCCTTTTCAGGGCTTTTGCTCGTGTGTTTAAGGTGTGGGGTATCTTGTATTTTGATTGAAATCGTCACTAGCCGATTAGTCCGTCTCAATAGTTGGCTAAACCCTATAAAAATGCTAGGAGAGAGGATCCGGGATTCTCAATCCTAAAGTGACTCATGGATCTGCAACCTAAGATTCAGGGTAAGGGACCATGGTTACAAAGAGAAAATGTATTGAGCACACTCTCTGCTTGTACAAATGTACAATCTCTACTTCACAGGATCAAGCAAACTATTGAGGATTATAATTGGTTTTTGTGCACTAGTGATGCAATAGTGTATGTAATGTTGTGTTAAATGCAACGCCTATGACAAGCTTCGGTTCAGGCCGAATAAATCCACCTTGACTTCTCCACTTGCCGAATCGATTAACTAATTAATCCAAGTTTTTATAGGCAGGATCCGATTATACTGCCAAGCCACAGAGCATACGTTTAACTTGACCGGGTGTTGAACATTACGTGTGTGATACAATGTATAGGGATTATGTATGTATGTTGTGGGTGCAATGTTGTATTAAATCTAACGCCTATGACAAGCTTTGGTTCGGGTTGGATAAATCCGCCTTAACTTCTCCACTTATAAAGCGTAAGATAATCGACCAAAGTTTTCAATGGTCAAGATCCGATTATATCGACAAGCTACGGAGCATGTGCTCGAGTCGATTAGGTTCAAATGCTATGCGATGCTAACAGATGAGATAAGCATGGGGGGTTGAGAAGGGAGTTATGTTGCACAATTCTAATACTGAGATTAGACGAAGCTTATTAGAAGTGGAATGGTTTGATGGACGGAAATGTCATAAGGATTAAATTGAGTGGCCTTGATTGGGACTTGGATGGCTCGAGAGGCTAGGACTATTGCTAGACTAGGTCAGACCAGAGTTGAACTTTATCTTTCACTCTCACTCTACTTGGTGGATGGATGGGATGACCAGGGTGGCTAAGAGATTTTCTGGATCTACTAGATTCCTGAATGTTGAATGATTCAAATGAGAAGGAGAGGCTATTTATAGTCCCCATACTCAATTTTTTGGTAATTTTCATGAAGTTTAGGGTTAGAATAGGGTGGGAAGGTCTAGATCTGAGATTTTCCATATGGCATGATCCGAACGGTTAGATCGACTGGTAAGAGTGTGATTTTAGGCTAACGAGAGGGGTACAGAGGACTTTGCACTACTCCACATGGTTACCCCTCGGAAAAGGGAGATTTTGCATGCATTGGAGACCCCCCTGCCAAGGCAGGAAGCGTGCCACATGGAAGGTCGTAACCAGGGCGCTGCACCAAGCCACCTCACACCTCATTCCTTAGCAAGAGGTCTTCTATAAATGCGTGGGAGCTTCAGTTGCTTTGTGGGTCTACTAGCTGTGATTGCTTCAAACCAATGGTGGGCCTTTGAGTTTGGGCTCTGGACTTGTTTTTTAGTTGGCTTAGGGCTTGACTTAGTTAAGTGAGTCTACCGGGTTTGACCTAGTGAGTCAACTCGGTATGGCTCAATGAGTTGACTTGGTGAGTCAGGTTTTAGGGGTTCCTAGGGTCGAGGCTTCTAGGGCTTTTAGGGATAGGGTTTAAGATTGGAGTTTATGATTAGGGTTTGGACTAGGGTTTTGGATTCCTAGGGTTTAGGCCAATAGGATTAGGTTTTAGCCATCAAGTTTGGTTGATTTGGTCCAATCCAATAAGCTTGTTAGCCTAGGCTGGGGTATCTACACCTCTATAAAAAAAGAAGCTCACTCCTCCAAGTTATCCATACTTGGTTATGGAAAAATATCACTAGAAGCCATACTTTGGAGGCATTTGCAAATACATGTAAGACTTGAGAGTGAGGGTTGGGTGAGAATAAGTATGAGGATGAGGGTAAAGAAAATAGTGAGAGTATGTCTTGCCCATCCAAACCTTTCAAAGATCCAAGCCATCTCAATGGTTCAAGATCGACATAGTGGGGTTGGGATCCGTGATCTACAATTATCTCTTCTACTGAAGAGTGTCCTACCTCTCATTTCCTCCTCCCACATCTCCCTATGCATGGGGGTCATCCAACCATCCATTATATTTTGTCTTTACATTTGCACATCATCCTTCTCATACATCCTCCGCTTATAGTTTACATAACTATTGATTGTATGCTCCGCACCTTTCCAAACTCTCAGATCCTATTGTACCAGAGGTCAAGTGTGGGTTGATTACCCTTTTTATTTTCCCAGCACATTATATTAGTCACTTGTCTCTCTTTCAACTACTAGCTCCTCAAATTCAACCGAGGTGAGACATCAAGATCCCCCTGGCGTTAGCTCGGGTGAGTAGTGATTTGGCTTTTGACAACGTCACCAACCGGTTCATCAGTTAGTGTAAGGCCATCTAGAATCCCAAAAATTCCATAAATTTTTAAAATCTCGTATGGTAGAGCGTTCACGCAAGTGTGAGTGGAGAAGGATGCTTAACCTTTTTTTCTTTTCCCCCATCAAAGTCCTTATTTGGAATCTTCAATAGCGGACCTTATCTGGATTCATCTGATTGGGGAGTCTCTAATTCTCCAACCTAAAGCCATTATATTGATCCTGGCCATATATATTTAGGTTTATATTGACTAGTGGCAACTCCAAGTCTCATAAGTATATCCAAGCGACCCATACACTGTACCACTACATAAGCCGCACCAACCCATGGCATGCAAGCTCAGCCCCACGTGGAGGGCATGAACACAGTAGTGCACAAACCAATGCCGATGCTATGTGGTATAGAAAATCTCCATGTACCCCACCATGATGCATGTGTTTATTCATGCTATCCATTCATCTTGCTAGCTCATGTTAAGACAGGGGCCCAAAAATGAGGTATATCCAGATCTCAGGTGGACCACACGATAAGAAACAGTGGTGATTGAACGCTCACCATTAAAAACTTCCTAAGGTCCTAAAGTAATGTTTGCTTGCCATATAACCTATTGATTAGGTCACATGGATCTAAAGGAAGAGAAAACACAAATATCAGCTTATCCAAAACTTCTATAACCCAAGAAGTTTTTAATGGTGGGCATTCAATTACCAATATTTTATGTGATGTGGTCCATCCGAAATTTAGATCTGCCTCAATTTTGAGATTATGCCCTAAAATGAGTTAGCACAATGGAAAGATGGTGTGGATAAAACAAAAACAGCCTAGTAGGGGCCAACATGCAGTACCAAGTCGGTGTTGTGTGCGATACTATGGAATCCAAGCCCTGTCCTTACTACCATAAGCTGTTAACCCATTATCACCATCTTTGATTTCTAGAATTGAATGTGAGCCATTGAATTGGTTGCATAGGTGCATGAAATCCACCCTTAAGGTGCATCATCACTTTTTAGCAGTGATAATTCACTACTTGGGTGAGCGACCTATTGATGACAAAATCTGGATCACCCTCTGCTCCGTGTTACGTGCCTCTGAAGAACCCTGGTCCTGCGCAAGGTATTAGCAAAGGAGACCCTGGTTAAGCCAGGGGACCCTCCGATGCCTAAGTCAGGTCAAGGGAATCCGGGTCTAAGTTGAAAGATAGAGGGAGAGTGCAAGATGTCATGTACCTGTAGCAATGGAGTTTCATAGTATTTATACCTGACTATTGGACGGTCTGGATCCGTCAATCTCGGCATGATTCACTCAATCAGTGGGATTTTCGGATCATGGAGATATTGCACGCAATCCACGGATCGTGTAGCATATTTCGTGCATAATGCGTATCCGTGAGCAAAGTGATCAGTCACGTCCGTTTATGGTAGCTTCCAACTTTAGCGCACAATGCGCCCACATTTTGCCCCTGCTTCGGCTCGAGAATCTCTTCTCTGAAGGTAGATGAGGACTCGGACGAACCCTTGGTTTGGACATCCGAGGACGAGTCCTGACTCGGACATCCCTCTTTGAATGAAGATGAGGACGAGGATGGGACCTTGGTTTAGGTCTCGACATGGACATCCGAGGACGAGCCTCAGCTTAGACATCCCTCTTTGAATGAAGATGAGGACGAGGATGAGACCTCGGTTTAGGTCGTTAGCTAATTGGTTGAAGCTTACCGTACCCGACCCAGGGTTTGGCTTGAACGTCCTTTCTTTGGCAGTGTTCGTTATCTTGAATATTCCCCTACTTGATCAAATTGAGAAGATGTTTATGCTCGGAACTATAAGAGGCTTGGATCTTCCCATAACAGAAGCCCCCTACTCTTCGAAGTCGGATACGAACTCGGAGAGTAACCACACGGAAGATCAATCGCCTCATCTGTTCAACCTTCCACACATACCAATATTATCATGATTTTCAAATTTTGAAGCGTCACGTCCTCAGGGTTTCCCGCCTATAGGCCATCTTTCAGCGGAAGCGTGGTGACGGTTAAGATTTCGAATCGTCATCCGCCAATGGCCGATTGCCACGTATGCCCCCGTAACTTTTCGGGCGGAGCTTTCCTTACTCGGGCGCCATTTCGTTTATTCAGAGCACGCTGCTCGATGTCAGAGGCATACTGCTTGGTAAAGCCTGAGCCAATAGTGCGTGGCCACGTAAACCCTGAAGTCGGCTCGTGACGATTCGGCTGCGGCCATCAATTCTTGTCATTAATGCAAAGATTCGACAAGGTCTATATAAGCCTCCTTCAGAAACCTCCGTGGGCTTTGCGTTTGAGTTGATACCGGAGGAGGCGATTTCAGCTAATCAAGGTTTTCCCACAGGCGATTCCGACCGACCAGGCATCTCCGGCAGAAGCGATTCCCGGTGATCGTCCGGTGAGTCTCCTTCATCGTGCCTCTTTGCATTCCTTCCTTTCAAGATGCCGTCCGACTTGGAAACTGCCCGAGACTACGATGACTCCTCCGAGTCGGAGAGTTCTAATAGTGGGAGAGGGGCCTCTGAAGGCCCCTTTGAAGTCGTGCCCTTGTACCCCTAGCCCCGTGGACAAAAGGGGGTAGGGGCTCGGACTCAGAGGGTTGGCAAGAGGAGACCTGCTCAAACCCTCCGGGCCACAACTGCCGAGACTGCTAGGATGCCTACAAGTGGGTGGGCCTCGGAGGCCGTCCTTAGAGGCTCCGTGATGGGTCCGTTTGGAGTTTGATATCCTAAACTCTGTTCAGATAAAGGCCCTTGAGCCCCTTGATACTGTTGGCATGCCTGCTGAGGGAGAAGTCGTCATTTTTCTTTATTCTCTCTAATGTGGGCTCCAACTCCCTCTACATCCTTTCATCCGAGCCTTGACCACTCATCTGGGACTGGCTCCCGAACAGTTCACCCCCAATGCTTGGAGGGTGTTAATCTCTGCATTCATTATCTGGCATCCAGTTGGGAACTCGGAGCTGACCCCAGAGGAGCTTATGAGCCTGTACCTAGTCAAGCATGACAGTCAAGAACCATGGTACTACTTTGCAACCCGAGGCAGTAAGGGGTCGGGGCTGGTCATAAATTTTTCGTCCTCCAACAAGGGCTGGAAGAATAAATGGTTCTGGGTTGCTAGTGAATGGGAGGCGGCGACGACGGAGCTTGGGACTCTGACGACTCGGGTCCCCACCCACTTCTCCAAGCCAGGTTCAGAGGAGGCAGGCCACTCCTCGCGGGGAGGGCCCCTCAGGTCCAGTCTCTATAGCTACAGCTCTAGCTAACGCTCTAATTTTCACTGTCGCGACTCCTGTTGTGGTGCCTGCCGAGACCCGAGTTTTAACAATCATTGTTCCGACTCCAGCAACCATAACTCCTTCTCCAGCAACCATAACTCATTCCCTTCCGCCTACTGCTGCCCCCTACCATAGAGGCCCATCCTCCAGCCCCCGAGCCTTGCATCGCAGTACCCTCTTCTTCCGAACGGGATGAGGCCATCCGGATAGTTAATGACATCCTTTTTCTCCCCAACGATGGGAATGATTTCAGAACCGAGACTCAAGGCTCGGCAGGCAGCCGAACCGGGGCTAGGGAAGCAGTGGGCTCGGCCCAGGTGGGGACGAGTGGCGGGAGGTTTGAGTCGGGCTATCATATGTCTTGCTTGGTTCCCTGGGCCACCAAGCATGCTCCGGAGGAGGAGATAACCGGCCTCCTTATTAAATCAGACGATTCTTTTCTGAACGACATGGCTTCCGTATTTTACAGGGTATCTTCTTCTTCTACTGTTTCTCCTTCCATTCCCATTTTTCCATCCGTGTATTCATACTTTTCGTGTTTTCTTCTTATTCAGTCCGCCCCGAAGATTCTTTTGACTCGGGAGTGGCTGCGGAAGCTGGAAAAGAGAGATTCAGAGGTGGAAGTCCTCAAGATCGAAGCAGGGATCTTGCGGGACGAAGCCACTTTTCTCCAATTGGAGCAGGTCAAGCTGCGCCGGCAGCTTGAGGAAGGGAAGGCTAAAGAGCAGGATGGGCGGGCTAAAGAGCTCTAGCTGCAGGGGGTCGTAAGTGATCTCGAGGCCCGTTGTGATGCAGCGGCGGCTGAGCTGACACAAGCTATGGCTCATGCGGATTCATTGGCCTATGAGTTACCCAATTAGGCGAAGTCCTAGTATCGGACTAAAGCGGAAGCGGCAGAAGAACGGAGCCGAGCTGTCTCTCAAGCAATGGAAGCCCAGCGGGCCGAAGATGAGGCCTCCCTGGCTAAAGCAGTGGCCGCTGCGATAGACGCCTTCAAGACTTCAATAGAAATGGACGCCGAAGCCACCAAGTTTTACAACTGTGGCTTCGATGCTTGTATTGAGGCGGTCCAGGATTTGTACCCGGGCCTCGATCTCGGACCTTTGTTGCCCGAAGACACAGGAGAGGTACCAGCTGAAGATGAACGACCGGATCAAGCCCCTAACTCCCAAGCTCCTCTGACAGCATAGTCTTTAATATTTCTTCCGTAGTTGACTTCAAGCCCCCCTTTTTTGTGAATGGATTTTATTTTTTGACTCTTTGGATGATGATGATTTTTGACCCTTTGGAAAGGGCGTCCGGATGATGACTGCTTTTATACATGTTATTCTATAGTTAATTTTCGGATGTTGACTGTTGTTTGTTGATTGCCGAACTGATTCGCTGACAGGTCGGTTTACTTTAGGGCATGGCTGAACTGACCCCTTGGGCGGGTCAGCCCCTTCCAATGCCGTCTCATAGAATTCTGAAGCCTTTATAGCCTAATCCTTGTTGTTCGAGCCCACTAGGGTCGACTCATCCCACGAATGGCGAGAAACTTCCGCTTCATCCTTTAGTCGGGCGATGAGCTGACTCTTATGTTGGGGAGTCAGGTCATCTTTTGGCTTTTCCCCTGACTGAGAGGGGTTGCCTTGTCAAGTTTTCATGGGATAATGCTCTAACCCCTTCTTCAAGGGATCAGTTCGTTTAGTCCGCCTTTGCATATAAGAGACAACTTTTTTTTAGTAGATAATTCGTTCATGTAAATAAGAAGAGGTGAATTTTATTAAGAGCCTCAAAGGCTTGTCGCTCAGAGGCATACACTTGTTGAGAGCTTTTAAGGTTTGTCGCTCAGAAGCATACATTTATTGAGAGCCTCAGAGGCTATTTCGTCACTGATAGTAAACTTTCAGGTGCTCGGCATTCCATGGGTGGGGGAGTTGACGACCCTCGAGTCTTCTAAGTGGTAGGAGCCCGGTTTGGTTGATCAGACCACACGGTAAGGCCCTTCCCAGTTAGGTCCGAGTGCCCCAGCCCCCGACTCAGTAGTGTTATGGAAGACTCGGCGAAGGACTAAGTCCCCTGGTCGGAACCGCCTGGTTTTAACTTTAGAATTGTAGAACTTTGCTACCTGTTGATGCCGAGCTGTGACTCAGAGCCTCGAGATATCTCTGACTTCTTCAAGCAAATCCAGGTTAGCTGTAATTTGCTCGGAGTTCTGATTTTCTTGGTAATTCCTAATCTGAGCAGTAGGAAGGCCAATTTCAACTGGCACCATCGCTTCCGAGTCGTAGGAAAGTGAAAAAGGGATCTCCCCTGTAGATGACTGAGCTGTGGTCCTGTAGGCCCAGAGGACGAACGGGAGCTCCTCGGCCCAGTTGCCCTTTGCTTTCTCCAACTTCGTTTTGAGATGATGTTTGATCACCTTGTTGACAACTTCTACCTGTTCGTTGGACTGTGGGTGCCGAGGAGACTAGTACATGTTTGTGACGCTAAGCTCCAAGCACATGCCCCAGAACTTATCATTGTCGAACTTCTGCTGTTATCGGATACAATGGTGTGTGGGATCCCGAACCGATAAATGATGTTTTTCCAGATGAAGCCAATCACCTTCTGTTCTGTGATTTTTGTAACGGGCTCGGCCTCAGTCCACTTGGTGAAGTAGTCGACTGCGACAATGACGAACCTAACTTGCCCCTTTTCTATTGGTAGAGGGCCGATGATGTCAATTCCCCACTGAGCGAATGGCTACGAACCGCTCATGGGAGTCATTTCCTCCACAGGTTACCTCGGCATAGCAGCATAGCGTTGCCATTTGTCGTACTTTTGAACGTAGTTCTTTAAATCTTCCTTAATAGTCGGCCAGAAATATCCTTGTCGGAGTATCTTCAGGGCTAAGGATCGGTTGCCTAAGTGGTTTCCGCAGATTCCTTCATGAATTTTCTGAATCACGTAATCGACCTCGTCGGGTCAGAGGCACCTGAGGTAGGGTTAAGAATGTCCTTTCTTATATAAGATGTCGTCAAGAACGACATACTGGGCAGCTCAGACACTCAGGCGCCTGGCTTCGAGTTTATCTGAAGGGATGTCACCAGATGTGAGGTAGTTGAAAACTGGGTCCATCCAGCTCGGAGTAGCTTGCACTGGGTTAACTGCTTTATTCTCTGCCTAGTCAATGCTTGGATGTTATATGAATTCGACAGGAACGATCCGCGGGATCTTCCCTTCTGAGGCTGAGGCCAGTTTTGCTAAGGCATCGGCCCATGAATTTTCTGCTCTGGGGATTTGGTGGATCGTACAGTTTCAAAATCTTTTAATTAACTTTCTCGCCTCGGCTAGATAAGCGATCATCCTCGTCTCCTTAGCTTTGTACTCTGTGGAGATGTGATTTACTACCAGCTGAGAGTTACATTGGACCTGGAGAGTCTGAACCCCCAGACTCGCTACCAATTTGAGTCCAGCCAGTAAAGCCTCGTACTCCGCCTCATTGTTTGAAGCTTTAAAGTCGAGTCTGATCGCATATTGGATGGACGTAGAATCAGGTGCGATCAGGACAATCCCGGCTCTGGCTCCCTTAACATTGGATGATCTGTCTACATAGAGGATCCATCCGGATTTTGATACATTCCCTGGGTTGGACGAAGGCTCAGGTGGAATGGTCTCGCCTTCGGTGCTAACCTCTCCTGCACTCGGAGTGGTGAATTCGGCAATGAAATTGGTCATGGCTTGGCCCTTAATCGTCGTCTTCAGACGAAAATGAACGTCGAACTCTCTGAGCTCGATGACCCACTTGGTTAGCTGCCCTGAAACTTCAGGTCTCTTGAGGACTTATTTAAGAGGGGAGTCAGTTAATACAATGACCAAATGGGCTTAGAAGTACAGACGTAACCTTTGAGCTGAAACGATGAGACTGAGCGCTAGCTTCTCCAGGGGCGGATACCTTGTCTCTGCTGGTACCATAGCTTTGTTCACGTAGTATACGGGGTGTTATTTGCCTCCGATCTCTCTGATCAGGGCCGAACTGACGGCGGAGGCCGAGACTGCAAGGTACAGGAACAGAGGCTCGCCTTTTTTAGGCTTGGACAGCAGGGGGTGAGCCCAGATACTGCTTCAATTGCTGGAAGGCTTGTTCGCATTCTAATGTCCATTCTGTCTTCTTATGACCCTTCAATTGTTGAAAGAAGGGGAGGCATTTATCCGTTACTTTGGATATGAAATGCCCGAGTGCTACAACTTACCCTATGAGACATTGTATTTCTTTGACGGTCCGGGGTGAACTCATGTCAAGGAGTGCTTTGATTTTATTAGGATTTGCTTCAATGCCTCTCTGGCTGACCTGAAACCCGAGAAATTTTTCTGAGCCGACTCCGAAAGCGCACTTTGCGGGATTCAACTTCATCTGGTATTCTCGGAGGACGGTGAATGTTTCTCCGAGATTAGTCAGGTGATCGGATGCCTTGATACTTTTCACCAGCATGTCGTCGACGTATACTTTCATGGTATATCCGATCTGCTTGGCGAACATCTGATTCACTAGTCTTTGGTACGTGGCCCCAGCATTCTTCAGGTTAAACGGCATGACCCGGTAACAGTAGAGCCCCTTGTTCGTGACAAAGGTGGTCTTCTACCTGTCAGGGGGATGCATTGTGATCTGGTTGTACCCAGAGTATGCGTCCAAGAAAGAGAGTAGTTCGTGTCCCGTCGTGTTGTCCAACAGCTGATCGATCCGAGGTAATGAGAAACTATCTTTCAGACACGCCTTGTTTAGATCCGAGTAGTCTACATAGACTCGTCATTTTCTGTTGGCCTTCTTGACGAGGACCACATTCGCAATCCAGACGGGGTAGTATACCTCCTCTATGAAACCAGCATTGAGCAAGACGGAGACCTCGTCGACAATGGCCTTGTACCGCTTGGCATTCAATGGTCTTCTCTTTTGCTTTACCGGTTTGTGGTCTGGGTCCACGTTCGGCCTATGGACCAAGACATTAGGAGAGATCCCCGGCATGTCTGCATGTGACCATGCAAAGACGTCCCTATGCTACGTAGAAAGGTTAGCATTTCGGACCGCTACTCAGGGTTCAGCGAAGTTCCGAGCTGAACAGTCCTACTCGGGTCTGCCTTGTCGAGCGGTACTTTCTCCATATCTTCCACGGATGATTCTTCCGCGGGTCCTCTCGAGTCCAGCATGTTGATGGTAAGTGTTTGCTTAACCAACCCCTTCTTGACTGCTATACCATAACATCTTCAAACCCCGCGTTGATCACCTCAGAGATATCCTATCCCACCCTCGGTAGAGAATTTCATCATCAGATGATAGGTGGAGATAACTGCTCTCATTGCATTGAAGGAAGGTCGGCCCAAAATGACATTATGCACTAATGGTATGTTGACAACCAAGAAGTCTACCATACGGGTGACTTGGTATTACCCTTCTCCCGCAGTCACAGGGAGGGAAATGGCTCCTTCGGAGATTTTTTTTCTCCGGCAAAGCCATGCAGGGGGTCTTCACAAGTCTAAGGTGGGACCTTGGTATCCCCATTCTTTTAAAGGCTTTGAAATAGATCACGTCGGCCGAGCTCTCGATGTCGACCAGGATGCGGTATACCTTGTGGTTTGCTATGGTCATAATAACTACCAGGGCATCATCGTGCGGATGCTGGATTCCGCGTGCATCTTCTTCCGTAAAGGTCAGAGTGCATGGGCTGACCCGGAGTTCCTGCTATGCTGCTCGGTCAAGTGAACATAATGCTCTGACTCGAATTTCCGA
The DNA here is from genome assembly GCF_029962835.1 of Magnolia sinica. Taxonomy (NCBI): domain Eukaryota; kingdom Viridiplantae; phylum Streptophyta; class Magnoliopsida; order Magnoliales; family Magnoliaceae; genus Magnolia; species Magnolia sinica. The sequence goes on along the minus strand of NC_080583.1, from coordinate 19,547,668 downwards.
GAGCGGGCTTTTTGCTCCCTGTTCGAGTCCCCTCCACCGGACGAGCCCCCGAAGATGGTAGGGATTTCAGCGAGCTCTTTGGTAGTATTACTCGGTTGCTCCCGCTCTTGCTCTTCTTTTCGAGCGATTTTTCCTTCCTTGGTGTATCAGTGTAGATGTCCCTTCCTAATAAGGGCTCATCTTTGAGATTTACACAGTCGGTCGTGTTATGGCCGTGATCTCGGTGAAAGTGGCAGTACTTACGCTTGTCTCGTGATCCGGGTCGGCCCTCATACAAACGGGCCAATTCAGCAGTTTTTCTCCTCAGATGTCCAATAGAATTTGCTCGATGGATGTGTTAAGAGGGGTGTAGGAGCGGAACTTTCCCTCCGGCCTTCTGCTTGGGCGACGATCGGGAAGGGCACGGTCATCAGGCCCTTTATTGGACGGCTGAGATTCCTCGTTCCTAGGCCTCTTCCCTTTACTATTCGGCTCTGCCACTTAGACATTTTTGCGGGCATTGGAGAATTCTTCGGCGTTAGTATATTTCTGAGCTGTGGCAGCGAGTTCTGCTAACATCTTTTATGGGTTCTTTCTAATGGAGAAGGTGAATTTTCCTTCCTTTAGGCCACTGAACACAGCTTCAAGTGTCATCTTGTTATCGTAATCTTCTATTAACAGTGCTTCCTCATTGAAGCGAGCAATGTAATCTTTCAATGACTCCTTCGGCTCTTGTTTGATAGCAAATAGGTAAGTGTTGGGCTTCCGACTTCTCTTACCACTTATGAATTGGGTAAGAAATAGTCGACTCAGCTCTGCGGAGGAACTAATGGAATTTGGCTTGAGCTGCCAGTACCAACTCCGAGCGGAGCCCATGAGCGTGATCGAGAACCCTCGGCACATCATGACATCCGTCACCGTCTGGATTTGCATCCATGAGCGATAGGCTTTTACGTGCTTGGATGGGTCTCTGGACCTAGAGTATTGAATGACGGGAGGTATCTGAAACCACTGAGGCATCACCTCATTCATGATTTTCGAGGTGAAGGGAGGACTCGGTCTCTTCTATCATCCCTTAAACAGTGGTGGAAACTAACGTCAGCTGTTATTTCTTTTCCAGAGCTAAGAATTTGTCGTTGAGCTCCGCGAACCGTTTCTCCCAAGGGTCCTTGTTCTCTGCTACAATTTCTTGGGCGTTTTCTATTTCTGGGGTCCTCCTTCCCCTCCTTCGTTCTAGCCGATGACGGAGATCCGTCGGTGGCAGGGCTGAAGTGACTGAAGCATTGGTCGGAGCTCGAGTGGTTGTGTTCCGAGCCGAGACTCGGATTTGGGTCGGAGGAGGATTCTGACCCAAAACTGGCATCTGGGGGTGTTGAGGCTCCTCGGGCCTCATGCTTCTCGGCGCGGAGTGCGCTTCCATGACAAGACCGATTGGCTTGGGAACAGGATTTTCCTGAGTCGGGCGGGCTAAGGCTCCTGTTGCTGCTTCATCCGGTTTACTTCGTCGCGCAGGGCTTGTATCTCGTTCTGCATGGCTCGGTACTTACTCGCCCGATTGCGAGAACACTAGGAAGGCCCCGGGGCTGATTCGGCATGAAGTGGTGAGGAGGAGTGAGTTTGCTCATTTGGATCTGGCTTCGCAGCTACTACTTTCTTCTTTCCTCTAGCTATTATGCTCGAGAATAGGAACCTGACCTTTTGTATCAGATTTTCACAGACGACGCCAAAAAATATTGATGACAAAATTTGGATCACCCTCCGCTCCGTGTTGCGTGCCTCTAAAGAACCCTGGTCCTGCACAAGGTATTAGCAAAGGAGACCCTAATTAAGTCAGGGGACCCTCTGATGCCTAAGTCAGGTCAAGGGAATTCGGGTCTAAGTTGAAAGGCAGAGGGAGAGTGCAAGATATTTCGTACCTGTAGCAATGAAGTTCATAGTATTTATACCTGACTGTTGGACAATCTGGATCCGTCAATCTTGGCATGATTCCCTCAATCAGTGGGATTTTCAGATCATGAAGATATTGCACACAATCCACGGATCGTGTAGCATATTTCGCGCATAATGCGTATTCGTGAGCGAAGTGATTGGTCACGTCCGTTTATGGTAGCTTCCAAGTTTAGCGCACAATGTAACCACATTTCGCCCCGGCTTCGGCTCGAGGATCTCTTCTCTGAAGGTAGATGAGGACGAGGACGAATCCTCGGCTCGGACATCCGAGGATGAGTCTCGGCTTAGACATCCCTCTTTGAATGAAAATGAGGACGATGATGGGACCTTGGTTTAGGTCTCGGCACAGACATCCGAGGATGAGCCTCAGCTCGAACATCCCTCTTTGAATGAAGATGAGGACGAGGATGAGACCTCGGTTTGGGTCGTTAGCTAATTGGTTGAAGTTTACCATACTTGACCTAGGGTTCGGCTCGGGCGTCGCTTTCTTCGGCAGTGTTCGTCATCTTGAATATTCCCCCGCTTAATCGAATTGAGAAGATGTTTATGCTCGGAACTACAAGGGGCTCGGATCTTCCCATAACACGACCCATAAATATATCCCCAAAAACCTCTAAATTGACGTAGCATGGCTCATCTAAATTTTAAAATACCGTGATTTTTAGATAATTCTTTAATCCCAGTGAAGCAAGTCAGATGTGAAAATCAGACGAGTGGATTGGTTACCCTGCTTCAACACAAGGTAGTGTACGGACGTAGTTTGGCTGTTAACCCCAACACCAGCCAGCTAACTGGTGCCAGAGCTCTGTGGGCCCTACCATGATGTTTCTGTTGTGTCCACGCGGTCTAAACATTTTGCCAGCTCAAGTTAGGGCATGAGCCCAAAAACAAGGCTGATCTAGATCTCATGTGGACCACACCATAGGAAACTGTGGGGATTGAATGTGTACGGTTGAAAACTTTTTGAGGCAACGTAAGTTTTGGACCAAGCTGATATTTGTGTTTTCACTTCATCCAGGTTTGTGTGACTTTATCAGTAGGTGAATGACAAATAAACATTACAGTCAGCCTTGGGAATTTTTAACGGCGGACATTCGGTCAACACTATTTTCCTGTGGTGTGGTCCATGGACTCTTCTTCACCGAGCTTTGCCGAGCATACATGCCACACATGTGCAAGCGGGCACATGGATCCATCAGGTTAGTCAGACCTTGTACATGGTTTTCAAAATATAGTTCTTCTCCACCAGCATATGTCCCGTATTGGAAGTTGGTGGATCAGTTAGGAAACTTCAGCCAAGTTTTCAGTGTACTACTTTTTTTCTAATTTTATTTGTTTCTTTGAAAATTGTTGACCATCTGGCTAATGGATCATTGTTTATTTATTTATTTGTTTTTAACGGTCGCTCATCGCCCATCTGCCAATTTATCAACCTAATTCTTGGTCTACAGTGGTTCCTTTCTGATTAGGACCATTAACTGGTCGCACTTGGGTTTCGATTGGCCCCGATTTTGGAATGCTCAGGAAAACCTGACCGGCAGGTCTATTTTAAATTTTGATTTTGTGTGGCTGAAGTGTAGCCCATTGGCAACACTTTCTGAGGGATGGATTTTTTCTTGGACATATAGTTCCATGCAGTCGCATATGGGACTGGAGATAAGCTTTATTGCACATGCGTGTCGGCCTAGAGGTGTACACGAACCGAGCTAGCTCGACTTGACTCGAAAAGCTCGATTCAACTCGGTCCAAAGCCGAGTCGAGCTGATCTTTTTAGCTTGAAAATGAGTTCGAGTCAAGTTCGAGCTGGCCCTAGCTCGACTCGACTCGGATCAAACCCAGCTCGAATCGAACGCAGATCGAACCAGTTCAGTGACTAGTCGCTTTGATATTGATATTGCTCACGAAGTGTTTGATGAAATGACTCAAAGAAGTGTGGCTGGTGGCAAGGAAGGTATGTATATGAAACCAACACTTTTTGAATTCTTAATTTTTATGTTGCTTAAAAGTGTTTGATAAAATACTTATAAAACTATTACTGCTGTCTCAAATACAGTGATATTTTGAAGGTGAAGTCTAGGTGTTTATGAAAATGCTGCAATGGCGAACTTGGTTCGATCTTGGCTCGAACTCAGCTCGAACTGGCCCGAGCTGCTGACCGAACTGAGCCAAGCTGGCCAGTCAGGCTCAAGGACCGAGCTGAGTCGAGTTTGAGCTGAGGTCAACTAGTGGCCGAGCAGAGTCGAGCTGAGGCTAGCTTGACTCGGTTCAACTCGACATACACCCCTATGTAGGCCTAGCAAAGTTATCTTTCAAGACTTTGTGGTGTAGCGGATTGTGTGGTGTGCGGACCTAGTAGTGTGTTGACGTCACCAAGTCCTAAGGACCTCACCATGAGGTATGTGCTATATCCACGCAGTCCATTTATTTTGCGAGATGATTTTATGGCATTATCTAGACATTCCATCCGAAACAAGATTCAAACTAGTTCTTTGATCATGGTTAAGCTTCGATAAAAATACTTTCATAGAAATTGTCACATGTCAAGAGACTATGCAAGTAAAGCATGATGTGTTTTGGGTAGGTCTTAGAAATAGCTGACAGATTAGATCCCTGGGAAACCCAAAAATGCATATTATTAATAGAGCCATCTCTGACTGGCCCCAAAGGCCTAAAAAACCTAGATGATTCGACTAGAAAAGGTCAACAACACAACCCAAAGATGATTAACAGGCCTGTAGCATGTTCATCTCAGATGACAACTGATTTCTCAAGATGCTTGCACGTTTCAAAGATGTACAATGATGGTCAAGCCACATTTCCCCGGACTCCTACGGTATTAAAAGCCCACAAAAATTAGGCCGAAAGGGTCCCCGGTGCCTCCTGGAAACAATGATTAGACCCGATCATCCACCTGTGGCAGATTAATAGATAGAAAACCTCGTAAACCCCAGATACACAAGTTACATGGTAAAAAATAATAAAATTCCATGGAAGGTATCTGAGGTACAAATTATTAAAAGTAACAGTGAACCAATATAATGATAGTCATCTCGAGAGAGCCTACTAAAGCTGTAAAAAGTAAAAGGTATGGATCTTCAACCGGTGAAGGTCTATTTAAACCCGCTGCAACAGATCATCCATGGGGGAGTGGTGGACGCCATGGTTGCTTAGGAGAGTCATTATGCTGATTCAGAGGAGTCCAGTGTTGTTGAGAGACCGTGCGCGACTGCGAAACAACATCATTCTGCTAAACTAAAAAATGCACTTAATTAAAGGAAAAAAAGCTACTGTAGTTAGAAGAGTAGTATTGGAACCGGGACATCTTATCATCCCTTCTGTTGGAAAAGATTGTCTGATTTTTCCATTCCCTTGTCACATTTTAAATCAAATAAGGCTCCACTCCACACATCCTAAGACACTTATAAAGCTCACATATTCTCACACTCCTTTTTTACTCTTCTCTGCACTTAAAAAGGAAAACTTCGGCCTACTCAGGGTTTAGATGGCTTGCAAAGCATGATTTGATGTAGCGATAGTAAAGTTCCATTGAATCTCTCCAAAAAATTGAAATATCTCATAAAATATAGACCACACATCGTGCCTGTGGAAAAATAATATTAACACTTTTCTTCTTCATAACTAAAGCCCACACTCTGAATTTACGGTGCATCTCAACCTGAGTAGTATATAAATGAGAGTCCCACAACTTTTCAATCTGCGAGTAATTCTATAATGTTTAAGATTTTATTTAGCCAGTGGCAACTCAAGTCTAAAAACGTATTTAATAACTGAGCTAAAAGTACATTTCAATCTGCGAGTAATTCTATGATGTTTAAGATTTTATTTAGCCAGTGGCAACTCAAGTCTAGAAACATATTTATTAACTGAGCTAAAAGTACAACATACTTGCTCTGGCACAAATAACAATCTTTGAAAGTGTGGGTAGTGGGCGTGCTTTTCCTGCGGTGTTCACACATTAGTCTAAAATTAAAGTAGATCCAGAGTTCAATTGGACCACACCACAGGAAGCGGTTGGGATTGAACAACTAACATTGAAAGCTTCTCAACAGCTGTGAAAGTTTTGGATCAAGCTGCTGTTTGTGTTTGCCAAGTACTCTTAACCTTATGAACAAGTTAGATGGCAAATAAATATTATGGTGGGCCTTAGGAAAGTTGTAATCTACTTATTTTAGAGTGGTCCACTTAAGCTTGGGTTCTGTCTCATTTTCAGGCTCATGCCATAAAAATAATCTAGCCAAATGATCGGACTGTGTGGATATAACATATACACTATGGTTGAGTGTCCAGATCTTAGTGAAGTCGGCACACCATATCGTACACTATGCTATTCGGGCGGCATTAGATATATTACGATGAACGGATGATTGTTGTTGATATAGAAATCTGGTTAATTTTTGTTAAACCTTTGAATAACTGAACATGAAAACCACAAAGGAGACCCGGCTATAATAGGAGACCCTCCGATGCCTGTCATCAGTCTAGCCTGTTTATGCAACAATAGCTTAAACACAGCAGTAACGAGATTGAATCATCAGAAATCTCAGCATGTGGGCCCCGGCATGCAAGACGACGTGTAGCGCGACTTCCGTGGATGTGGCCCCCTGTCTGTGGGGCTTACAGTGATGTATTTGACTTAAATCTACACGGTCCAACCATTTTGACAGCTCATTTTAACATCTTATCCCAAAAATGAAGCTGACCCAAATCTTATGTGGAACATACCATGAGAGTCGTGATTGAATCCCCACCATTAAAAACCTCATGGATTCCACCGGATTGTTTATTTGACATCCAACCTGGTCGTAAGGTCACAAAGACCTGGACGAAGAGACTACACAAATATCATCCTGATGCAAAGCTTTTGTGGTTCACAAGAAGTTTTAATGGTCAATTAATACTTTTTCCTGTACTATGGTCCATCTTGGATTTGGACCTTCATTTCTGGATCATGACTTAAAATGAGCTTTCAATGCGGATGGATGGCGTGGATGTAGTCATAGGGATCGGATTGGCTACTCCCCCCACCAGTCAATGGCTAGTAATCGGTGCTCTGTGCGCCCCACAATGAAGTATGTGTTTCATCCATGCCGTCCATCTATTTTTTAAGATCATTTTATGGTATGAGACAAAAAATTAGGTACATTACAATCTCAAGTGGACCACATTATGGGAAACAGTGTTGAATGAGCGTTGACCATTAAAAACCTTTTGGGGGCCATAAAAGTTTTGGATCAAGCTGATCTTTGTTTTTTCCCTTCATCTGGGCCTGTATGACCTAATAAACAGATTGGATGTCAAATAAACAGTACAGTGGGCCTTAGGAGGATTTTAATGGTGGATATCCAATCATTATTGTTTTCCTATGGTGTGGTCCACCTGAGATTTATATCCCTTTAATTTTTGGGATGAAGCACTAAAATGATCTTTAAAAGTGGATGAACGGAATGGATGAAACACATACATCATGGTGGAGCTCACAGAACACCGACGACCAGCCACCGGGCTGGTGGTAAGGGGAGTAGCCAATCCGTTTCCGTTTCTGTAGTCATATACATTACGTTGGGCCCACAGTCAGGGTCCCACCCACCTTGGTGGATCCGGGGATCCACCGAAGCCGCGCCCGAGGACGTGACGCTTTACTTACTCCACGTGGAAGTGTCGAGAAGCAGATGCACGTGAGCGAGTCGGGGGGCACGGCACTTGAACGAAAGAGAAACCGAAAACTGTTTCTTCACGCCCCATCTCAAGCGCCAACGCAAACTTGCAACACACGTGCCTCCGGTGAATTTTTCTTTTTAGCCCACAGACTCGGCCCGCCGATTAGCAAGGCCAGTGACGTGGTTGAGTCAAACTCCAATAACTTGGCGGATTTGTGTGCCGTTGGCACCATCCGATAAACACCTGTCTCACAAGCAGCGTCTTGCTTGGCACGTGTCAGGACATCTGTAATGAACGCTTGGTTGTAGGGCGCGTAGAACTAGTGTTTAGCCTTTTGCGTTACAGATGACCGAAAATAAGGCAAGAAGCGGGGAATTCTCGTGCCAGCAAATGTCGGTACACCTGCGACGCACGTAATGTCCTGACCCTTCATCCTCTGGGTCTCAGCATCCTCGGACCCAGCGGTCAGATGATTCTCACTCTTGTCGGAGGACGTATAAAATGTGGAGGACATCTGACACGTGACAAAGTTGGATCTAACCGTGAATTCCACCCTCCTCAATAATCAGTCTGATCCAACCGTTTGTTGTCCCACAACTTACACGGACTGAGATCGTCCGCCATCCATTTTTCGATGGTGTGGCCCTTGTGATACTTTTACTGACCAGATTTTCGCTCCAACTGTTCCCAATGTAAGGGCAGACAGCTTACATGGGTCGGATTCCAAAAAACCACCACACATGGATAGGATGGGACAAATGTGGTGATTTTTTACACGTACACTATCCATGGGAGGGCCTGTTATATGGATGGAACTGATTGCTATATGACCTTGCCACGTGAACAATGCAGTGATGGCCCTTCCTGTGTTCCTATTGAAACTCTTGTGAGTCTACCACTTAAGTGGCTACCTGACATGATGCTGAATGTCCACTTTTGAAACATTCACGGGGATATAAAAGTTTTGGATCACTGCGATCTATTCGTATTTTAGAATAATTGCTACTTTTGGAGTAATTGATATTCTTATAAAAACTGTTATTTTTGGAATGACTATTATTTTGGAAAAAAATTGTTAGGGAAAAAACACCAAGTCCGGAGACTCGATTATGGAATGGACCAACTCTATTGGCACTGCCCGAGAGTTCAAGGCAACGTGTTGGACCAAGACAAGACAAAGCTTAAAGGAGAGACTTAGGTCGGATTTCTGAGAAACGAATCCTGACCGAGACCTTAAGAATCAGGAGCCATAGGCAAAATAAGACACATAAAGTTGGCTTGGCTAACGAGGCAACAACATCTAGAAGAGTTGATTAAGACCCGAACGCTAGATGTCACCTGACCGACTATAAAATCGACCCATATTGGGCTGGTTATAATGTTGACTATCGGATTGAGAAAGTACTTCGGCCATAAGTTGGTCCTGTTTTGTCCGACAAGAGGCGAAAAATTTTATCCTTGCAACCAGCTGAGACTCGTCTGTTACTTGAGTCGGTTAAAGCCGAGCCGAGTGAGGAGGAAATGGTGTAAGCTTAAATACCGTTTTGAAAATCTTGTGAAAGGATTCTCGATCTCGAGGATTTCGAGATCGGGAAGCATCCGTAAGCAGATTACAATCAAATCAAATCTCTTAATATTGGGGAGAGAATCCCTATACAGCGGCATCCTCCCTCTCCTATAAATGGGAGACACTCTAAGGGTGAAAGGTACACAAAAACTCTCTCCCAAATCCTCTCAATACTATAAGACCCAGATTCCTAGCTTGACTTTGGCATCGGAGGGTCCCCTGCTCTAGCCAGGGTCTCCTTTGTCTTCTTCCTGTGCATGTACTCGAAGGTCTAAAGAGGGTGGACCAGATTTTTGCATCAACAGCATTTTCCTCCCTAAAATTTCTTGTTGTGTGGCCCACTTTAGTTTTGGATCTACCTCACTTTTGGGCTCATGTTGTAATGTGTGTGGAAAAGTTAATGGATGATGTAGATTTCTGACAAATATCATTATAAGCTCCGCAACCATGATACCAAAAGTTAGATTTCGATGAGAAGTATTTCCCTCTCCACCTTTTCTTGTCACGTGGATAGTTAAACTTGGGTCTGCCTCAAACAAATAAACAAGATGAATTTCTCCTAAACAACATGGTAACCTCCACAACTGTGATGGCCCGTTATGATTTTTACGTGAAATTGACCCTCCATCCATTTTGCCAACTCATGATTAGGACATTGTAGCAAAATTAAGCATTTCCAAAGCTCAAGTGGGTCGCATAATAAGAAAGGGTGTGGATTAAAGATCATAGTTTAAACATTCGTGAGGCCACATAAGTATTGAACATGATAATATTTTTATGTTTTATATTCATCTTAATGAGGATGACCTTATCAATAGTTTACATAGCATATAAACTGTTGGGGAAAAATATGACAAGTCCGGAGACCCGGTTATGGAATGGACCAACTCTACTGACAAGGTTCAGGATCTCGAGGCAATAAGCCTGACCTAGTCAAAAGAAATAAACGCCTCAAGGAGAGACTTAGCTCAGATTACAGGGAATAAAAATCCCGACTGAGACTTATAAAGTCATGAGCCAAAGGTAAATTACATAAGATGTATGAGTTGACTCGGACAACGAGGTAGCAACATCTAAAAGGCCGATTAAGGCCTAAAGTTCATAAGTCACCTGACCGACCATAAAACTGACCTTATAAGGTCGGTTATCGGAGTAAGAGAGGATGTGGATTATGGATCAACTCCATCTCACCCGACAGATAGCGAACAACTTGATCTATAAAGCCGGCTCAGACTAACTCGTTATTAGAGTCGGTCAGAACTGGGCCAAGCAAGGAAAAGACGGCGTGAACGAAAACGCTGTCCCGAGAATCTCGTAAAAGGATCTCCGATCCCGAAGATCTCAGAATCGGATAGAGACAAAAAATAGATGAAATCAAATCTCCAAGATATCAGGGGAAGAATCCCTGCACGGTGGGACCCTCCCATTCCTATAAATACAGAGAACTCCAAGCTAAAGAGGTACGTAGAAAACCCTATTCAAAAGCTCTCCTATACGACCGTATCACTGACTTTGGCATCGGAGGGCCCTCGGCTCTAGCCAGAGTCTCCTTTGTTTCATTCCTGTGCAGGTGACAGGTTGAGGAAGACGCACCAGTTTTTTGCATCAACATAAACATCAAGGTGGACCTTGAGAAAATTTTAACAGAATTTCCTCTCTGCCTTTTTCCATCATGTGATCCACTTGAGTTTTAGATTTGCCTTATTTTGAGGCTCATGTTCTACCATAAGGGGACAAAACAAATATAGGGGGTGGATATTTGTAACGCCTCAGATTTTTGTAAGCTCAGAATTTGGATGTCCTTGGGTATTACCTTTAATTTCTTAATTTTAATTTAAGTCCATGTGTGTATTCGCACGTGTTTGGAAGAAAAATGAGTGACCTTGGGTCCACCAAACCTGCTCGATAGAGTGAAAGTATGAAATTTGGGGATTCTAGAGAGCAAGGTTCAGTTACACCACGAAAACATCGAGCAATCGAGCAAATATGGACAATAGGGTTTGGTTACATCGAGTGGAACTTGATTCCACCGAGCAAATCTGGAGAGCAGGGTTCAATTGAATCGAGTAGCCCTGTACAATAATGTACAACTATGTATATTATTGATAGTTTCAGTATGTTAACTTCAGAAATTCATATCTCTTTCAATACAACTTCGACTGAGGTGATTCAAAATTCAAAACGAAGCTTGATAAGTCTAGCTTTATAGAAAAATAAAAAAAAAAAAAAAAAACTCAAACAAGGTTGATTTTAGAATATTTTGGAAAGTATATAGAAAATCATTGGTTTCAAATAATTGGTACTTCTAAAATTTTCAGAAATTTTATAGAACTCAAAATTGATAAATTTAATGATTGCAAAGAAGACTTGATGATGAATTATCAAAAAATTATAAAAATAATTCAGTAACTAAAATTGTCAAAACGTTACATGCAACCGACCTGTTAAAATTAAAGCTTTCTGCAACTGCATGTCACCGATGGACCAAACATTTCTTTTTCATATTAGAGTTTTAGTATTTGATGTCTTCTTAAGAATTACTTCTAATAATACCGAAAATCATCCTCTACAATTAAACTAGAATTTTCTATTTTTAGTATATTTTAGTATTTCAGAAATTTTTTAGTTTAATTGAATTAGGACTCTTAATTAGGGTAATTAGTGCCGAATAGTCATTTACGCTTATTACGAAAAGACTATATTATGAACTTAGTTAATCCATACCCTGGTTGCAGCGCACAAGAAATCTCATCACCCAGTTTATTCCAGAAATAATCAGACTAACCAAACAAGGTATAGACCGCTGGTTGGTGGGTCACTAAATTAGGAACTATAGAAAGATTTTCATCTTGATGTCCAATGCGAGACATTGAGTCAAAATCACACCTCAAATCGTTCAACTTGGAAGCGCAAGGCGAATGCATGAGATGTGCGAGTTTTCGCTAAAATATTTAGAAACTTAAGTTGATTGTGCATGTCTAAACTTTATCGAAGTTGTGGCTTTGGGATTGTTAGATCATGATCAACTTAAGGACACTAACCTAAGATAATATATTACACATGTCCGTAAAGCCACGACCCCAATCGATGATCGATAACCATCGAACCAACTTCTAATTATAATCAGTGATTGTCGCATCTGAATTGTTGAGCGATTAAAGTCTTACGTAGATCACCACTAAGGGTAACAATCTTACAATATAGATCGACCCATACATCCTCTAGTGAATCTTAAAAGCTAGAATTAACCTCCAATAAGGTTATAATACCAATTTTCTAGTCTGTAGGGCCAAAGAAACATGATTTGGCACTATAAATACTTAGATTTGGGTACCCCATCACCTTCATACAAATTTACCCTAGGTTTTGAAGACGGTAAAGAGGATTTGAGTGAGAGAATTGTAAAAGGAGGAGTGTGAGCTTGTGTGGGAGCTCAAATTCTAGTTACACTAAGTCGTTCTTCGTCGATTTTGATCTATACTCGTTGTTTTGTGCCGTCTTCGGTCGTGGAATCCATCGATTTGAGATGTATGGAATCTTCCCTTACCACATGTACATCCTTCCCTTGATTTTAGCAACGCCTTACGGATCATGATTAGAAAACCCTTAATATTTCTCTATTTTTCATAAACCCTATTGTTGCGGTTTGTGTATGTTAGGGTTTTGGGTCTCGATTGTCGATTGGGATGGTCCATGCTCTTGCGAGAGTCGTAATCGAGCTCGGCTCCATTAGAGTTCGCATGTGCATCAATTTTGAGCCCCAATTCATTAGATAGAGTTAAGGAACCATTCTAATCGAGTTGGGTAAGCCCTAATCCATTGTTTAACATTTAATTAAAATTAAATCCACATCATTAATGATAATCTTGTACTTTAATTTAGGTTTGGAGTGTTTTTCTCAAATTTTCAACGCATTTTTTACTTTAAGGTGAATTTCAAATCATCACCGATTCATAATGAGCATAACAAAAGCCTAACCCACAAACAATAACCACAAGAACACCACCACAAAATCCACTATGATCAAAAACTTTTGAGTACAATGCGTCTGAAAGGAAAAAAATACAAGATAATGTAAAAGATAAAAACTCCAAAGCTCAGCTGCACGCTCCAACTACAGCGAGACTATGGCTGCGACTGCGTCCTGGCGTCACCTGCACGCATCAATCGTGCATAAGCTTATAGAAATCTTAGAGGGTGGTGTAAGTTTGTGCGCAGTATAAGCGTGCTCAGAATGCAAGGTCAAAGTAATGTAAAATCATGCTGATGGGTACATGAATACAATCAGCCGTACCAAGGCTATGCGGTGCAAGATATGAATGCTATCGGCCATAACACGGCCATGCGATGCGAGATGCAACTCAAGCATGCCAATCCTCATCATGAATCAGTACAGTTCTCATTCTGTATAATCACCGGGGTTTAATACACTCCAAGTGGCACTGCCGTTCTCCTAGCCGCACAGTCCAAGTCAGTGTAAGAAACCTCATTATCCGCATGGCCAATAGTCTGTCAATACCTATCCGGCATGTCGATAGTGAACCCATTCATGAGCTGGTCAAACTCAGCCTAGTATTGCTCCCTACCCTCGGGCGAGTAAGGCCACACTCCTTTCCAACCAACCACGACATAGTGGGAGACGCGGCCTCTTGGTATTCGGCCCTCATGCGCTCATATATCCACTTGGTCTCGACATTAGAGTCATCCTCTGGTACCATCGGCTTTAGAAATTTTCACCCAGGGACATCTATGGCGCCTCGATGCTTAATAACAATATTTTTGGTATCCAATCCTGGCCATCCACGATGTATCTGTGGAGGCTATGGCCCCGATGTCGCTAGGGCATACAAGAACTACAATCACACAAATGCAAGTGCATGAATCATACTATCACTCATGCAACAGCCCTGTATATACCATACACTTATATGAGGCAACTCCGCCTATCAGGAGCCCATAAACAATCTCCATCCAAAGGTATATGCTATGATCGGTCATTCCTCACATCGGCATACATATGGTGCGAATGATCATGAATCATGCATCTATACTAAACATGTAATAAGAGATGGGTTCTAAGTATAATGGAGATGGGCCTAGACGGCCTACTTACCACAAGTTTGGGCTGTAAGATCCGTGTCCTAATCCGTATTGTTAGCTTCCGCGGTCCTTCCTGTCAAAATTTAGGCAACCTTCGCACCGTATTCGGTGTTTGCGCACGATCCTAAGCTAGGTCCGCGCACCGACGTCGGCTTAGTCTGAAAGTTATATCATAGCGACCGCGTCGTCGCCGCGGTTCCAACGCCGTGACTTGCGCACCGAATCGATACCCAGGCAAGAAGATGCCGATCAGCGTTTATTCCGAAGAAACACCGCGCGTTGCGGATTTCGAGGGAATCTCTACAATTAGTCCCATCAATCAACCATTAAAGCATCCCATACCTCAAGTACAACAACCCATCTCCACCTTTTACAAAAGTCCACCATTCTTTCCACCTCACCACTCCTCTTTTCCTAATTTCAACAACAACCATACACCTTTTCACAAATTTCAACCCAAACCATCCCCCATCACTCCATCACCCATCTCTTTCTCTCTCTCTCCCTCCCTTTACAACTATCTCTCTTATTCTTTTTTTTCAAAAGAAAAATTCAATCCAAGAGAGAGCACCATGAGTCCCCCATGGTGAGAAAACTTCATTTGTGAGGTCCACCTTTCCCACCCCCTTCATCTCTCATCTCAACCATCCATTTCTCATCTTCCACCATCAAAGAGGAGCTCAAGGAACCAAGGAAGCCTAGGGAGCGAGAAGATCAAGTGGTGGGTGTCTTAATAGGGTAGATTTTCATTTTTTTAAGATGGACCAAGTGAGGCCAACCGATTAATGGTTTGGATCTCACTTTGGACCCTAAGATGTGGCCGATGGCCCACTTGGATCATCATGATCATTCCATGATGGGGCCATTCTCCATGGACCCCACATGATGTTTATTTCCTTCCATGTTTAGGGTCATCTAGACCATTTATTTTAGTGGAGAAGGGATCTCCACCGTTGGATTTCAATTCCATGGACCCACTTGTAATGGGACCCACTTCATGTATGATTTAGTGCAAGGGAGGGCCCATAGTGCCGGGGTCCCTCCATCATACGGTCTCACTCTCTATATCTCTCCCTTTTTGTTTTATTTTTATTTTATTTTATTTTTATCTTGTTGTATGATGATAAGGTTGTATGGCCCGCTTGAATGGACCCCACCATGTAGTAAGTATTTTATTTGAGTGGGGCCCACCTTATATGTGTACTACCCACACCACTCATCAGTGGTGGCCCACCTGATCAGGCCCACCTCAAATGTCCAGACAGTCCAGCGTCGTCCCTGGACGCTGGACGTGTAAATGGGAAAAACACAAATATCAACTTTTTTCCAAAGTTTTGGGGTGGCCTATTCATGTAGGCCCCACCTTGATGTATGTATTAAATCCACACCATCCATTCCCTTCCCAAGCCCTTTTTAGCCGTTGACCTGAAAGAAGGGATCCATCAGACCTTCAGGCGGGCCATACCATACCAAAAGGTGGTTTTCACCATTGAAACCTCCCCTGATGGGCTGTACACTGGAATATGTCCAATATTGGACTTGTTTTGCTCGTAGTGAGCCATAGAAGAACACTGGACGGTGTGGATTCACTAGATGTGGACCCCACCTGTAAAATCTGTGATTTTTCAAAAAAAAAAAAGAAAGAAAAAAATCAACACAGCAGCCGTTGCTGCTGTGTGTCAGAAGGCAGCAGCGCTGCCTGCGCCAGCGGCGTCCGGGCGGACGGGCGTACCAGCAGCCCCTCACGGCTGTAACCGTGGGCCCCACCTTGATGTCTATATGCTATCTCAACCGTTCATCGGGTGGGCCATTACCTGACGTGGGCCCACCCCAAAAATCGGCTTGATCCAAGACTCGGGTGGCCCACATCAAAGGAAACAGTGGGATGGAACTTCTACCTTTGAAATTCCCTTGGGGTCCACAGAAGTTTTGGATCAGGGTGAAATTTCTTTTCACCCTTCACCTAGGCCCGTGTGGCCTCATCAACCGGTTGGATGGCATATCGACATTACAGTGGGCCCCACATGGAGCCCACATGGATGTATATGTTTGACCACCACCGTCCGCCTGGACGGTGGACGTAGCCCACTGTTATAAGTGTGTGGGCCCACTGTGATGAGTGTGTGGGCCCACTGTGCTGCGTGCGTGTGTGTATGTGTATATATATATATATAGATATATGTATATATATATATATATATATATATATATATATATATATATATATATATATAATATTATAGTTCATGTAATATTATATGTATATTATATACTATATTATATATATATATATATATATAAATATTGTACTTATTTAGGTGAGGCCCATTTCAATTACTTATGGCCCATAATTGAGGCCCACTTTGATGTATTATGGGCCCATGGGTCAAGGCCCATTTGAGGTATTAAGGGCCCATGGTTTAAGGCCCATTAAGACATATTGGGGCCTATGTGTTAAGGCCCATTTGATGTGCATTTGGGGCCCATTGGTGTGGCCCATTTGATACACATAAGGCCCATAAGATTAGGCCCATTTGATACGTTCTAAAGCCCACAGTTTATAGTCCATTGCAATGCACATAAGGCCCATTGGTGCGGCCCAGTGATGTGGCCCACTTGATGAATACAAGGCCCATATGATATGGCCCATTTGACGTATTTAAGGCCCAATGGGACGTGCCTAAGGTCCATTGCAATGTACGATCCCAGCATGATTTATGTAATGATGTTTACGCCGGGACTATGCCTTGGGAGCAATGGTGGTTTCGACGTCCACATTGCAAGTATAGTGTGGTTAAATGTCCGCATTCGACATTCCCTAAGGCCCATTGTTAGGCTCGTGCGTAGGCCGTCTAGGCCCACCTTCGTTATGTACATCATCCATCCTATATAGCATGTTTAATTTCATGATTCATGATCATATGCATCATACGTATGCTTGATATGAGAAATGACTGATCATAGCATAGCCTTCGGGCAGATTGTTTAGGGGCTCCGTACAGGGGGTGTTGCCTACATGAGCGCACGATACGCGCAGGATTCCTGTATTGGGTAGTGTGATTCATGCATTTGCATTGTGTGATATTGTCCTTTGTACGCCCTAGCGACATCGGGGCCATAGCCTCAACAGGCATATCGTGGTTGGCCAGATGGGACAACGGAAATCTTTCTACATGGGGTGCGATAGATATCCCTAGGTGAAAGTCCCTAAACCCTTATGGTACCAGGAGGTTGCTCCAACGTCTAGACCGAGTGGGTGCATGAGCGCTGGGTGCCGATTACCAGACGGTTGCGCTTTCCACTGTGTCGTGGTCGGTTGGAAGGGGGTGCGGCCTTACCCGCCCGAGAGTAGGGGGCAATGCTAGGCTGAGTCTGACCAGCTCGAGGAATGGGTCCGCTATTGACGAGCCGAGCCCGATGTTGGCAGGCGGATAGTGAGGTCTTTTCCACTCACCTTATTGCGCGCGATGGGGCGGCAATCTGGCTTGGAGTGTACTAGACCCCGGTGATATTCCAGATTTGAGCCGTATTGACATGTGGACTTAGATGAGGATTTGTATGCTTGACTTGCATTCTGCATTGCATGGCCTTGGTATGGCCGACATCATTCTTTGCACCGCATGGCCTTGGTACGGCTAATGGGATTCTTAGCATTCATCAGCATGTTCCGCATTACTCTGATACTGCATGACTACATTATCACCTTGAGCATACACTTTCACCACCCTCTAAGCTTTCTATAAGCTTATGCACGACCGTTGCGTGCAGGTGACGTTGGATCGCAGCAGCGCTGAGGCTTGGACGCGTGGCTGATCTTCTTTTGGAGTTTTGGTCTATCTTCATTGTATTTCCCTTACGCTCATTTTACCTGTAAAGTTTTTGATTATAGTGGGAATGTGATGGAGTTTTTGGTTGTGTTTGTGGGTTATGCCTTTGGTTATACTTATTACGAATCAAACTGATGTTGAAAATCCTCCTTGTAGCATCCCAGGATCGGAACCTGGCGAATGAGCGCTGGGAGCCGAGAATGGGGTTCTACGGAGGCTGTCGGTGCCGGATTCGGTGATGGGCCTAGACGGCCTACTTACCACAAGTTTGGGCCTATCAGTGGGCCTTAGGGAGAGCTATAATGCGGACATTTAACCAACATTATCAATGTGGACGTCAAACCAACATCGCTCCCAAGGAATGGCCTTCCATGAATCACATATTGTAATGGACCTATTTACATCTTATTGGGCCTCGTCCCAACGGCCTTAGGTTCATTAAGTGGGCTGCCTCATGTGGGCCTTATATAAGTCAAGTGGGCCGCATCAATGGCCTCATGTACATTGCAATGGGTCATACTCCATGGGCCTTTGAAAACATCACAATGGGTCTCGTAACATGGGCCTTATATATATCAGAGTGGGCCTCGACAACGGGCCACCAATACGTCGAATGGGCCTAATCTCATGGGCCTTATATATATATATCAAGGTGGGCCTCCCCAACGGCCAGAAATACATCAATATGGCTCCATCACATGGGCCTAGGGCCCACCATAATATTTATTTGAAATCCAACCTATTCATAAGGTCACTTGGACCTTGGATAAGGCCCACTGAAATGTTCATTTGAAATCCAACTTATTCATAAGGTCACGGGACCAGGGGGCCCACCAGGATGTTTATTTGCCATGCAGCCCGTGGATAGGGTCACGTGGGCCTAGCCCACGGTAATATTTATTTGCCAGCCAACCTGTTTGTAAGGTCACGTGGACCTGGGGTCCACTGTAATGTGATTTGCAAATCCACCACCCATCATGTTTGTCCCACCTGGTTGACCATCCAAACCAAGTTTCAACCGCATCCAAATTTCAGGTCGGCCCCACCAAATAATTTTATATGTTTTAGGCATATATTCACATGATTTTTGGATGGTGTGGCCCACTTGAGATCAGTATACGGCCGATTTTTGGGGACAGACCATAATCAAAGGGGACCCATCAAATGCTCGGTGTTGATGATCGAAACTCATCACCGTGGGGGCCCACAGCTGGAGCCGTGAGGCCCCAGCGACCGCCCGCTCGTCGCTGCAGCAGCAGCAGTGCTGCCACTTTAAAATTTTTTTATTATTATATATATATATTTTTGTTTTGGGGCCCACCGAGATGTGATTCACAATCCAGCCCACCCATTATGTGTATCCCACTGTTCTACCCATCCAGAACTAGTTTCACCTGCATCCAAGACTCAGGTAGGCCCCACCAACGATTTTATATGTTTTAGGCATGTCTTCACATGATTTTAGATGGTATGGCCCGCCTGAGTACCGGATTCGGCTGATTTTTGGGATATCCCATAATTTATAGGGGACCCATCAAATGCATGGTCTGGATGGTCGAAAGGCGTCAAGGTGGGGCCCACAGGAGGGCCGTGACCCATGCCCGTCCGCCCGTCCATGTCTAGCGCCTGCGTAGCGCTGACAACAGCAGCAGTAGCTCTGCTGCTTTCTTCTTTATTTTGTTTTTTTTGAAAAATTCGTTTTTCTACAGTTTTTTCCAGGCGGGGCCCGCTTCAGTAAGATCCACACCATTCATTGGCCCCTGCGGCTCGATACAAGTCTATTAAGACCAATATTGAATAATTTTCTGATATACAGAAGCGTCGGGATGGATTTCAATGGTAGAAAACTTGTTCGCTATGCTATGGCCCACCATCAGCTCATATTGAGATCATTTTTCGGCTCAACGCCTAAAATGATCTGAAGAAGAAGATGGACGGCTTGGATTACATACAAGCATCAAGGTGGGGCCTACATGAGTGGCCCACCTCTCCCTTCCCTTCTTTTTTTTTTTAAAGCACACACACATGACACTCCACTGTTTGCAACGTCCAGCGTCCAGGGACGCTGGACGATTTACATTTTCACAGCATTGTGGTGGGTCCCACGGGGACGTGGCCCACCAATATATATATACATATACATATAGTATTTATCTTATATTATATATATATATATATATAAATACATATTATATTATACATTATATACATATATTATATAAAATATAACATACATATATATATACATATAAAAAGATGCATTGGGCCCATCCAAACAGTGGATGGTGTGGATCATCACCTGTAATAGAGTGGGCCACACCGTCTGATGTAGATGGACGGGGTAGATGTAGCACATATTGGTGGGATCCACACCATTACAAAGAGAGAGAAGGAGAGAGATAGAGGGAGATATACGGTGAGATAGAGGAACCTCGCCACTATGGGCCCTCTTGATTAGATCACATCATCCAAATGGGTCCCACCAACAAGTGGGCCCTAAAATTTAAATAATGAAAAAATCACCCACCTTATCTTCCTTCTCCTTGCTCCCTTGGACTCCTTAGCTCCTTACCTTCACTTTTAATGGAGGTTGATGAAAGATGAATGGTTGAGATTGGAGATGAGAGGGTGGGCCACACTTGAAGTTGAGAGAGTGTGTTGGATGTGTGAAATTTCTCATGGAATTTGGAAAAATTGCTAGAGAATGAGAGGGAGAGATAGAAATAATGGATGGAGGGATGGGTGGAGTGATGGTTGTAAGAAAGGAGTGATGAGAGGTATGGTTTAGTTTGAAATTGGTGGAGAAGAGAGATGGTTGTGGTTGAAAATGAGAAAAAGAGGAATGGTGAGGTAGAAAGATGGTGGACTTTTGGAAAAAGAGGGAATGGGTGAAGTACTTTGAGGTATGGTTGCATTTATGGTTAATTAGTGGGACTAATTGTGTAGAGATTCCCTCGAAATCCGCAACGCGCGGTGTTTCTTCGGAATAAACGCTGATCGGCATCTTCTTACCTGGGTATCGGTTCGGTGCGCAAGTCACGGCGTTGGAACCGCGGCGACGACGCGATCGCCAAGACATAAGTTTCGGATCGAGTTGACGTCGGTGTGCGGGACCTGGCTTAGGATCGTTCGCAAACACCGAATACGGTGCGAAGGTTGCCGGAATTTGACCGGAAGGAACTATTCTAATCGAGTTAGGTAAGCCCTAGTCCATTGTTTAACATTTAATTAAAATTAAATCCATATCATTAATGATAATCTTGTACTTTAATTTAGGTTTGGAGTGTTTTTCTCAAATTTTCAACCCATTTTTTACTTTAAGGTGAAAATCTACTTTTAAACTTCTACCGGTCGTTTTAGATGACTAAATTTGTTTGTTTGCTATTTGGTTAATAACATGCTTGATGAAATGCTTGATTGATATAAAATTCATAATATTAGAACTCTTCGATGTAGAATGTTATGTGTTGATGCAGATGAAACTGTCCTAATGTAGATTGAATTATACTGAATTGTACATGTATTCAATTGTTATGTATTTATATAGGTCGGATTGTGTTGATGTTGGTTGAATTGTATTAATTCATACATGTGTTCAATTTGTGTACCCTAAGGGCATGTTTGTTTTCGTGGTGTTGGGTGAAACACCTGTGATTTGGGTCATAATGACCACTTCCCTTGTTTGAGTGACGGAAAGACGGCGTGCATTGGGAAGAAGGGAAATCCCATTTCGAATAGAGGGGGATTCGCTGGGAAATCTCAGATATTTCTGTGGTCTGCAAGAGCATCGATACAAACGCACCGCCTCGTCTATATATCGGTGGAAAATCTCAAATGGAGGTGTGTCTCGCGCAAACCTCCTTTGCAGGTACGTATTCCAGCAAATCTTCTTCCTCCGATATGATGAATTTCTCTTATCTTCGAACTCGCAGACCCTGCATTTGCAATCCCGCCGGACTTATCTTCTTCCTATTGACAGGTTTACTTTCGGTGCATTTCACCTGTCGTGCTTCCTCGGAACCCGGCCGGTCGCGAGGTAGAGACGTCCAGCACCGACCACCTTAGTCCAAACCTCTCCACCGCAGACTCAGGTATGTGGTGTGAGAATCTATCACCTACTATCCACCTTAGTTCGAACCTCTCCACCGATGGTTCATTTTAACCCAAGATCAGTGGAAGATCTTGGTCTCAAGTGGACCACACCGCATGAAGCAGCGTTGAGAAACCCATCACCGTTGAAACCTTTTTACGTCCCACAGTGATGTTTTGCCTTCATCCAACCTATTAATAAAGTTATATTTACCTGGATGAATAGAAAACAAAAATATCAACTACGTCTTCCACCTCTGTGGCTGGCAAGAGGTTTTCAACGGTAAGAGTTTAATCCCCATTGTGTAGTACACGTGAGCTCTGGATCTGCATTTTTTGGGCTTAATACCCTAAAATGATAAGAAAAAATGGATGCACGGTGTAGAAGACGGGCCACTCAAAGCTGTTGAAATGTTCCCAGAAGAAGACGGGCCATTGCAGGGGGAATGGATTGCCTACTACCCCCGCCACCAGCCAATGGCAGGGGGTCGATGCTCTGTGGGCCCCACTCTGATGTATGTGTTTCATCCATGCCGTCCATCTATTTTTTCAGATCATTTTATAGTATAATACAAAAATTGAGGTATATCCCAATCTAAAATGGACCACGTTATAGGAAACAGTGTTGAATGAGCATTGACCATTAAAAACCCTTTGGGGCCATAAAAGTTTTGAATCAAGCTGATCTTTTGAATCTTCCCCTTCATCTGGGCCTGTATGACCTAATCACTCCGTTTGGATGTCAAATACACAGTACAGTGGGCCTTAGGAGAATTTTAATGGTAGATACCAATCACTATTGTTTTCCTTTTGGCGTGGTCCACGTAATATTTACATCACTCTCATTTTTGGGATGAAGCCCTAAAATGATCTATAAATATAGGTGAACCAAATGGATGAGACATATACATATGGGCCACACAAAAGTCAGCTAGGTGGACTCAGAAGTGACTATGTATAAAACCATCCACACACCTACCATAGAGGTTTGCTAAGCCCTACAGGGATGGAACTCCGTCCTGGCAGGGGCTCTGTGGGGCCCAATGTGATGTATGTGTTTTATCCATACCATTCATCCATTTTTGCAGATCATTTAAAGGCATTAGCCCAAAATAGAGGTAGATCCAAGGCTCAAGTGAGCCACACCACAAGTAGTATGGATAATAATACACCCTTAGATTTAGATTTAGATTAAGATTTAATTCATTTTTTATTTCGTATCTTATACAAATCTGAAAATTAAATGTATTCTGCTTACTTTTACATTGTTATTTAAAATTTTATTTTGAGTTATACCTTGTTTTTTTTTTTTTTTGCTATAAATTTGTTGAGAAAGTATCTTTATTTGCTATGAAATTTACTATTATTTCTCTGATTAATATATATTGTGGCATCAAACAAGAATCATTTCTCCTTTCCATTGTTCCTATAATTGCAAGTGCTAGAAAATCAGAGATTCTTGTAACAAATCCACTCCATCTATCAGATTTGAAAGATCACATTAATGTTTGCATATTAAAAAAAAAAAAAGACTTATGAAAATCTAACGTGGGTCACACTAGATGAAAAATAGGGAATGGAAACGTCCACCGTTAAAACCTTACTAGAAACGTGGATCTCTGACAAGTGTTCCAAGAGTCATGACCCTTTTCTTAAATCCAATACATGGCACAGATGGCCACACCATGTGATCTGGCATCTATACAAGTGGCGCAGTCATCTGACATCTATACATGTCTCAGTCATCTGAGAATTCTTTATTTGGTGGAGTATGCCAAAAATGAGAGAAATATAGATCTCAGGTAGACCACACAATAGGAAAACATTATTGATTTGATGGAGGGAAAATACAAATATTAGCTTTATCCAAAACTATTTGTGGTCCACAAAAAGTATTTAATGTAGATCAACACCACTGTTCCCAGTGGTGTGCATCTGCTTAATTTTTGGGATCCCTTGTTAAAATGAGCTGGACAAACGGATAGACGTTGTGGATATAGAACACATACATCAAGGTGGGCCCCACACGATAAGGGTAATACTCATTATGGTGTTACCTAGGATAAACTTAATCCCCTCCCTTCAAACAGTGGATCCCATATACAGGGCCTACTGCTAGAAAATCAAATTGATGTGGGATAGTTATCACACGTTGCTATTCCCCCATTAAACCCTATAGTATTAAACAATGGAGTATCAAATATCTATCCATAAACTAATATATTAAGATGGGCAGATGGACTACAGTTAGCATGGTCAACAATATAATTAGTCATCCCAAAAATTTTAGTTATCCTCAAAAATTATCATGTCATTGTTCTAATCAAATTCACATGCATCCTATATAAACAGAGGTGAATCACTATGGCTGGGGCGACTGGACGGATGAAGATTTGAAATTTTTTACAGTAATATTGGCTGTGGGATCTGCTGCAATAGCAGCTGGGGAGTATTGTCGCACTTACCTCTTTCGAAACCCTCCAAGGTCTGCTGATTATGACCATGCCCGTATTATCGACGGGATTATTAGGGCAAGGGAGACTGATTGTGTTTCGCAACTAAGGATGAAAAAGACTACGTTCTTTAATCTTTGTTCAATTTTACGAGATAAGGGTCTGTTGGCGGATGCGAAGCATGTAAGTATGGAAGAACAACTTGTCATGTTCCTCCATACATTAAGTCACAATGTCCGGAACTGAGTGATTGGACATCATTTTATAAGGTCAGGCGAAACAATAAGCCGATACTTTAATCGAGTCTTGGATGTAGTCGTTTCTTTATATGGAGATTACGTTACACTCCCTACAATAGAGACCGCAGTGGAGATATCATCGAACCCACATTGGGCTCAATACTTTCAGGTATGATATAACATATCTTAATTTCAGTTGATGACGATCCTTTGTCTTCAAATTACAAATGTCAATATCACCTAACGTATGATAAGTTTAACGTAGGATTATATCGGTGCGATAGATGGGACACACATTCCTTCTTTTGTACCATCTACTGATAGTGCTGTCTATCGAAATAGGAAAGGATTCATATCCCAAAATGTCATGGCAGCCTGCAAGTTCGACATGAAGTTTGTTTACGTCTTAGCGGGGTGGGAAGGTTCCGCATCAGATGCACATGTTTTGAAAAGTGTTTTGACTTACTCAAGCGATCCTTTCATAATACCCCATGGTAAATCTATGGACATCAAGTACTCTGATGGTTTTATAACATCAAATGAACAAGAATTGATATTGCTGAGAAATTATTTTCAAAATGTAGGTAAATACTACGTAGTGGATGCAGGATATGCACACTCACCTGGATTCATGGCCCCATATCGCGGTGTGCGTTACCATCTCAATGAGTATTGTACTGGTCGGAAACCATCCAATGCTCGGGAGTTATTCAATTATCGTCATGCACAACTGATGAATGTAATTGAAAGATGTTTTGGAGTTTTGAAAGCCAGGTTCCCAATTCTGAAGATTGTTCCACAATATCCTGTACAAACTCAAGTGAAGATAATGTTAGCTTGTTGTGTGTTACACAACTTCATAATTCAATTTGGAGACGATGACATGTTTGATGTTGAGGGGTCATCAAGTTGTGATGCCGATGGTGTGACCCCATCACCTACAAAAGTATCCGTCCTCGATGAAGGTCGTGTGCTTTTGAATGTCACTCCACAAGAAAGAGATGAGTGGGCCAGAAAACGCGATGAAATAGCGTCCATAATGTGGAACGGAGCTCATCCAGTGAGTCGAACAAACTAAGTACATTGTATTAAAACGAACATCACCGATGGTTTTTGGATTAACGTTCAATAATGACCCAACTAGATCACCAATGCCGACTGTTCCATATATATATATATATATATATATATATATATATATATATATAATATGCAAGCTCTTTTTTTGAATCTTTTATTGAACAGTCTACGATTCAGTTCATAATATTTAACCATGGGGTAGATTAATGTTTTAAACTTGTATTCATAATTTATCTTCTCACAAATTGAGGTAGACTGAAGTAGGTCCATGTCATCGAATAGACGATCCGGCCTATCTACTCCGACCAAAAATCACCTGGGATCACCTAGTAGTATCCCATGGAGATCACCTAGGAAGCATACACTGAACAGTGGAATTGAGGAACAGTCCTATGGAGGTGTTCTTCAGTGGATGGATGACATGGACGACATCCTCATCGACGGACTAATGGAGCTAGTCGTTTCCAGAAGAAGAAGTGGTGCTGGCTTCAAAATAGAATCATTTACAGGAATCGCAGAAAATATGTTGTTGAAGTTAGGCCTCAAGGTCACTAACGCGAACGTAAAGAATCGCATCCGTACAGTAAAAAAAATTTTCTTCACTGTCAAAGATCTGCGGAGTGCATCTGGTTTTGGGTGGGACCCAGACCTACTAATCGTCGTGGCATCAGATGAAGTGTGGATGGACTATATTAAGGTAATACTCGTTTACCAGTTATATTATATCTCATCATACAAAGTGCGATGTTAATGACTTGAACTTATTTTGTATTGTGTGTAGTCTCATCCAGATGCTGCTCAGTTCCGTGGCAAACCCATGCCCAGATATGATGATCTCGACTTCATTTTCGGAAATGACAGGGCTACCAGTAAATCATGTGCCACTGGCAACTTCCCTCCCTGTGCAACCACTCCTCGACGGAGAGATACAGATGCGTCATCCAACCACACTGTTGATCTGAATGATGATATTAACATAATATCTTCTGAAGATCTTGGCGATGATGCACCGCATATCCATTGGTCTGACAATAGCCCTGGAGGCAACAACATTCCTCATCCGAGTCCGACACAGCATGCGAATGCATCCGGCAACACGAATTCCACAGTTAATTCTAAAAAGAGACCGAGGGGGGAGTGACCTGTTGACATGATTGGCACTGGTATGGTTGATATTGGGGGTGCCATGAAGTCAATTGCTATTTCAATCGATAAGGGTAAGAACTTTGGTCGGATGTCACAAATTATACCGGCTTTGGAGGAGTTAGAGGGACTTACGAATGATGAGGTCTTATGGGCGACAAAGTTGCTATCGAAAGAAGAAGCGTATGGGGCCTCCTTCCTTAACTTTGCCAAAGAGAAGAGAATATCATTCATAAGGATGCTGTTTGATGGGGGTGGACCCCAAGTATGAATAAATATTTTGCCTAGTTTGACTGGCAGGAAGCAGTTAAACGTAGGCTTTGCCTTTAAGACAATTTTTAACTATAATACTTTTTGAAATTGTATAAGTTAATTTTGGAGATTTCTACATGTTTCTTGTCGCACTTTTGGGTAACATATCACACGTTGCTAGTAAGCACGTGCATACTTTTGGATTATTGTAACTAAGTTGAACAACGTGCATGTTTGATGTGCACGATGTATATGATAACTTGATAGGTGCTTCTATATGTGATTCTGTTCTCTAGGTATGATGGGCTAATTACACAATGTTGATTTCTTCTATAGTTGGAAAGAAATTTCGATTATTCATATGAATATGTTATGTCAGTAATACCATTTGATTGATTACAGTATGCTTTATTTCGTTACATGTGCAGATGGGTAAAAAGATTTATATTGTTTTCAATGGACGGCGACCTGGGGTGTATTATTCATGGGAAGAGTGCCAGGAGCATGTTGATGGCTACTCAAATGCTCATTTCCAGGGTTACAAATCTGCGTCGGAGGCGTTCTTTCACTGGTCAGCTTATTGTGAGTCTTTGGAGCGTATAAGTGTACCTGTACGGTCAAACGAGAAGGAAGAGGATAATCCTACGTTGAACAGTGGACTGTATCCCACCACCAATTACATGATCCCTCCAGCTACTGCGCCGAGACCATCCTGTTTCAGTCCGTACACCGATTACATACTGAAACATCAAGAAGTTGTGGAAGATACGCCAGATGCAATTGCAGCACTGTTTCGGATAATCGTTGGTTATCTGGCTTTCATTATCACCGTTCAGGTCATGTATTGGCGCTAGACCGCAGTGGACGGATTGATATGGACTTTGTAGTTTTAGATTATCCTATTTCGGTTGGGTTCTTCTTATCGTTTATAAGTAGTACTGTTTTTGAACATGAAGTAGATGTTTAAAAATGTGCATGTTGGTAGGGAGTACAGTGTCTTCTCCAATTTTGGACATTGAATTTGTGGCTAGTGTGGCTTTTTGCGCTTAGTTGCAGTTGTGTTTTAAGTAGGTTTATGATAGTAGATGTTTTATCAGGTAGGTGTCTTCTCCACTTTTAATTTAATCATGTTTTTTAATTTCCTATCATATTGCGGTCTTGAAAAACTGATGGACAGAATGGATTTTACAATAGGCATCTCTGTTGGCCCCACACAACTGGACCCCACTACTATTGTGACGTCAATACTTGAATGGAATGACCACGCCATACTGATCGATAGTGTTTTTATGATTTTGAAAATGCAATACTTGAATGGAATGAACGCGCCATATTGATGATCTTCCCAAGTGGACTGGACGACTTGAACGGGGCACGGCGAGTAGATACTGTGGGCTTGAGTAGCAACAGTCGCTATTGAAGAGACGTCACATCATTGTGGATCCCACTATAATGCATGTGTTGTATCTGCAACGTCCATCCAATTGGACATTTTGTTTCACCTCATATCGGTGGAGAATTAAGCAGACCCAATGCTTTGGTGGACCTCAGCACTTAAATCAGCGGATGCCACTGTTGACCACCATTGAAATGTTCTAGCAAACCTTTTTAACCTTCAAATTTTTTTAATGATGGTGTCACTCTTCCCCCCTCGATCTATGGTAGGGTCCATTGAAGCTTTGGATGTGATTCAGTGTTTGGATATTACCCTAAAAATGATCTATCCAGACGGATGGACAGCATGGATACATACCGTACATCATGGTGGGCCTACATATCATGCCTGTGACGTCACTTCAATTATTAGGGGACTGCCGCACATCCATAGACGATATCTCCGTACCATGGTGATCGCCAAAAAAACCAAACACGCTTATCTGCATTTGCATTTCCGCCAGTTGTTTTCAAACAAGGGATTCCGTGATAAATACCAGTTACAAACCCCATGCATTTCCGTGAGCATGTAATAAATGCCTAGGGAAACTGTAAATGCCCGTGAAATAGAAAAACAAACAGGCCCTAAAGGTTAAAAATTTCCTTGTGATTATAATTATGTAGTTGATAAATTTGAATTCTTGTATGCTGGACCAAGTTTCACAAATTATTTAAATTAGTGGGTGGCCTACTTTGGAGCGTCTATCTCAGATTTATACAACCAATAGAAGTTGAACATGGATGATTGATAGTAGCTGGAACTACATGAGATGCTTTGCACCCAACACTAGTTTTGTCTGGGGTCCTCCGTAGTTGATCACATCGGTCTTATATAGGGTTTAATCATTCTTATGCTTGTTGATTATATAATTTTTTTATATAGAATTTGGGATATCAATGTTACTATTAATTTAAGTTAATTTATAATTATTATACGTTATGATCCTATAAAGACTCATGAACCGAGCATGGTGGTATGTGATACCATATTCAAGCTCTCGGCCTACACTAGGGTGGTGCCTCCCCGTAGTGACTAGTGAGAATTAATGGAGGTGATAGACTATTGTTTGAACGACTCCCATTAAATACTCAATCAATGGTTTTGTGCCATAGCATCATTCGAACAACCCGCATAAAATACCCAACCAATGGTTTCGTGCCAGAGTACCGTTCGAACAACCTAAGCATGAATGGAATAGGGTGAGGAGACATTTTCTTTGTTTTGATTTATTTTTGAGTGATAAACCTACACCTTTGAATTGATTTTTTTATTTGTTATTTGGGTCTCCATCGACATCAAGTGGTTGTAAAATTCCTGAGGATATGTGGAGTAGTCATGATGCAGACTACTCAAGGCTGTGAGTATTTAGTTGTGATGCTTACTTTCATGTACCGTCAATTAAAAGAGATAAGTTATATTAAATGGTAAAAAAGTGCGCCTTTGTTAGCTATGATGATGGTGTGAAGGGATACATGTGTATGATCGGGTCACACAGAAGATCACGATTAGCCGTGACATAAGATTTGATGAGGATTCTTTATTCCGTAAGGGAGAAAACAAAGAAAAAAAGGTCAACAGTAATTGATGTTGAAATCGATAAGGGTGAAACGTAGGATAAATCGGAGCCGTAACAAGATGTAAAGGAGCATGTTCAGCAACCACCTATGAGGATAAATCTACCGAAAAATCACAAATTACCGGCAAGATACATAGATGACTCGAATATTGTATTCGCCTTAATTACGGATGATGGGGATCCGTCTACCTTCCAGGAAGTACTGGATGGGTACAAGTTGATTTATAGGAAGAAACATGACTTGTAGAATGCGAGACTAGTTGCAAAGGGATATACTCAGAAAGAATGTGTCAACTTCAGTGAGAAATTCGCGTCGGTTGCCTACAAAACCTTGAACTGGAATAAATGAATGTTAATATTACTTTCCTACATAGGAAATTGGAAGGGAAAATCTACTCGAAACAACCGAAAGGGTTCAAAATTTAAGGGATAAAAAATAAAGTTTGCATCTTAAGGAGGTCATTGTATGGCCTAAAACAGTTACTTAGGGAAAGGTATATGAAGTTTGATACTTTCATGGTGATTAAGTGGTTTACCAGGAGTGAATATGATCAATGTATCTACTTCAAGACGCTGAGTGATGAATAATTCATTCTATTAGTATTATATGTTGATGATATGCTTATCCACAGCTATATCATGTCAGAAATCAACTTATTAAAAACTCAGCTATTAAGAACATTTAAAATTAAAGATTTGTGGGCTATAAAGAGGATACTCGACATAAACATATACAGAGATAGGGAAAGGAGCATGTGTAATGCTCCAAATTTCATGAGTTGAGCACAAACTCAATCTCCGATATTCCGAGTGTCACTTTTACTTTGTGAAAGTGTGAATTCCTTGTACAACTAACCTGATATCCAAGCAATCATAGAACTAAACAAAATAGTGTAAAATATTCTGAAATAAATGTATCAAATATAAAGTAACAAGTCTAAAATGTAAATCATACATCTATTCAAAGTGTGGGGTCCATAGTTAGGGCCCAATATACAGTTTTAGAAGAAAGAGAAAATGTGTCAAGTATATAGTTTATCCAATAAAAAGAACATTCATTGAATCTAGCCACGAGGCAAGCTAGCTAGAGTTGTCCATCAGAGAGCTAAAAGTATGAAAACTCATCCTCCGTGTCCATGTACGCGTCCTCCAAGGCGTTGGCCTTAGTTATGCATGCATCTACAAGGTTGGTGTTTTAAAACACCGTCCTAGAATAGGAGTGAGCGATCAACTTAGTGGTACCATTTATTCTAAGTTGCACATATTATCAACTCAATTAGTGAAGGTAATGATAGCACAGATAAACAAATATTTTCTATCTAGTCTTTTTAGGTGCATGAATGTTATTATAAGATAATGTATAATTCTTATAATCCAACATTCCCTCAATAAGAGAGTTCAACACCTATTTAATAAAATGCCAACAATCCCTCATCGTGCGACTCTAATGCCTATTTCACATAACACCCAACCTAAGGTAATGTGGCTTGTCACTAGCATTAGCAACAAGTGCATTTGTTTTGCATGATTAGTCCGGTAGTTATTAAGTCTTATTCAAGTAGCATATTAGAAAATATCGGGTACCACTATTATATCACAGGTCTTAACCCGATCACGAGACTCGTATTGGTCATAGTGACTCTACACCCGTGTCCCTTGATCAAAATTTGGGTTCATCACGTTATTCCAATATACATGGTAGGCCCTTTGCCTCTATTATTGCTCAATGATTACTACGGAGAGGCTTGTCACCCTAGACCCCAGCTATAACATCTTGATTTTTTTATGGCCCGAGAATATATTTATGCCCATGAATTTCGAGTGTTAATAATGTAAAAAATGGATGCTTCAAAATCGCACCTTGTTTTTTTTTTTTATCAAGATAAATCACGTCCAATTACATTCCCAAAGGTAACCATTCACGAGAATAAAATCGACTTATTTATTATTCTATTATATTAAAAAGCGTACAAATAATTTTTTAATGCTCTTTCAATGGGAACTTATTATATTATCAAAATTTGCAATGAAAAATAAATAAAACAATTCGTAGTGTTATCCTTATTTTTTATTCGAAAGAATCTTCTATAGAATGATTATCGTCCGTATCATCAACTTGTGATTCACCTGCAATATTTATATGGTTGAAGAGGGTCAATGCCTTACTCATAGTGGTGGTCATTCTTTATAGTTTACAATGATTCAAGTGATTCATAAGAATAATAAAAGGTCCTGATATATATCATACTCTACAAATACAAGTGGTATCGGTATGTGCAAACATTCTACATGAAATGCATGCTTAGGAAAGTATGAGTGGTCCATCACACTCAGTAATCATCACAATGTGAAAAATAATTCAAAAATACCCGACTCGTCCAGCATCCCATAATACGGAGATTTGTCGGCGTGTCCAACGTTAACGTGAATTTATGTGAACACCTCAAGGCGGCATAACATGTGGATCGGATGAATTACGTGACACAATTTATTCATGGAGCGACTATTTGCGACATCCAAATCCGGAAGTGATGTAACACGTATTGTGAATTACTTACAATGATTTGTACATCACTACCCAAAATTCATGGAATTACATGCTGACCAAGAGGGTCACTACTTGAAACACATTATGTCCATGATGATATATCGATCACTAGGGTGGGATTTCCAAAATGATACTTGCGTGACAATATAATAATGTGATGATTTAAATTATCTAACAGTCATTCATAAGGTGACGATTCACAATAATAAAACTCGAAGCATGTAAGAACAAGATAATTAAATCAATTCAATCACAAATTTTAAAGGAAAAACCCTCACCTTCAATAGTATAATCTTTTAGTACCAAGTTATGTGCCCAGATGCAATTTTTATCCTAAATCACATGGTTTGGATGGTTAAGATTTAACTAGGGTACAATTGATGTTTAGATTTAAACTTAATGATTTAATTTGAAACGTAACTACCTAATTAAAGAGATGGTTGTCTTACCTTATTCGATTCTTTTGTTTCATCCTGATGACCCATATCCAACGGATCTCACCTGTTAAGTCGCTCTTAACCCTTCATTTTCTTTTTCTTCTCTTAGAGGGCTGGATATAAGATTTGGATGACCTAGGATCTCGATCTACTCGCTCTCGATTAACTCATTCCGATGCCCGAGCTCCTCCTCTGTTAGTGGCTGGTCGGAATTACTCCGATAGGCCCTAACAACTAGCATCTCTCTCTCTCTCTCTCTCTCTCTCTCTCTCTCTCTCTCTCTTTCTCGTTCCTCCCTATTTTTCTCTTTGTTACTTGCTACTCAGTGAATGGTGTGGTGTTCTTATAGATCCTCTGAATGGATCCCGTGTTGAAGGTAGAGTCAGTGCATCGTGTAGCGTGCAGAAGTTCCTCCTCACGAGTGTGTCTAGAGATTCTGCCAGATGTTTCGGCCTGTGGTAATTCTCCCTTTCATGCGGGTCCTTTTTATAGTTTTAGAAAAAGAAACTCATAAGAAGGACGATTCCTTGTTTTGTTACCACAACAACTTGCATTGGGCATGTTTGCGCACGGTAGCTCTGTTAGTTATTTGGTTTGATCAGTGATATAGATTGAGAGTTCCTTCCCTCCAATAATTTAAGAGATGATAGGTATTTAGATGGGGCATTAGATGAATGGATTAGATCTTGGAATGGTGTAACCTCCACGATCAATGATCATCATTTTAACGAGGAAGATGATTGTCGCTTTTAATGGCCGATTTGGTTTTGGTTCGTCTCTCTTTGAGATGATCATTGTTGATTATTCAGATGGGCCACAGGGAACTTGTGGGCATTGAAAATCAAAGGTTGATAGAATGTCGTGGCTATTACACCACATGTGATGCAAACCACGCAATCCCTGTTTTTAATTCCAATTATTCTTGAATAGTCGGGTTGGAATTAATAATCTAAGACTTATGGAGTTTGATTAGATGATCTAAATTTATTTCATAAATTCTTAGTTTCAGTTTGAAACGGTGTTTCGATAATAGAGGTGTATATGAGTCGAACCGAGTCGAGCTTAGCATAGCTCGACTCGACTTGGCCACTAGCTGACCCCAACTCGAACTTGGCTCGGCTCAGTCCTCGAACTCAATTTCGAACTGAGTTAAATCGAGCTTTTTCGAGTTGAGTTGAGCGAGCTAACAGAGCTAACTGAGGTAACTCGGTTTGTGTACAGCCCTACTCAGCAAAGGAATAGAAAAAGAATAGAAGACAACACAAGTGGGATTGTTGCTGGTTGTTTTTGGGCTTAAATGACCTATGAATGGCTAAGATCTGATGACAGTGATCATCCATGGGTCATGCTGCCTTTGGGAGAAGGAAACGGAGTAGGTTTCTATCTTGCATGTAAATTGAAAGTGGAAGGAGCTTCCATTTTGGTTTTGGACGCTGTTAGCAGGCTCGATGGATTGCGAATGATTGTCGAGGGCCAAGTGGGATCTATTGTGATAATTTGTTTAATGAAATCTAGTCCATTCATTGGCTATCGTAGGTCTTGGTGGGCTATAGGCCCAAATATGAAGCAAATTTGAGCGTTGGGTGGGCCACATTTTGCAAAAACGTATGAATGAAACTGTAGGTTAAAACCTCCATGAAAACATGAGACGTACGATGTTGACGGGTGTATGAATTTTGGATTTTTATTTACAACTTTGTCGTTCTCCTTTCTATCGTCCGTACCTCCTAACTGCACCGTGCAAATGAGATGAAACTTTACCAATATTTGTTATTTTTTTATGCTCTTTTTGACACCTAATTTGAGCGTTAATCGCTTAAAGCTGACCAAGATACCATTTTAATGGATTATATTACTCTGAGGTTTAATGCAACGTTTATATACATCTAATTAAAACATTATCCGGTAGTTTGGTCATGTGCCATAAGATCTTCGAACTCAATAATTTATTTTGATGTTTGAA
Source organism: Magnolia sinica (assembly GCF_029962835.1). Classification (NCBI taxonomy): domain Eukaryota; kingdom Viridiplantae; phylum Streptophyta; class Magnoliopsida; order Magnoliales; family Magnoliaceae; genus Magnolia; species Magnolia sinica. Next base: position 19,512,351 of record NC_080583.1, on the reverse strand, counting down.
CAACTCATTTGAGCGATTCAAATATGATAAACGGTCAGATGACATGCTAAAATATGAAAACTTGATGGTTAGTACTTTGCTCATGTATGTAGGTGGGTGTATGGTCAGTTTTGTAAACAGATGAACACAAGTAGATTTTTAGAATAATCAAAGGTAGAACATAGGTACCATTAGCTTCGAGTGACTTGTCCGCATGTGTGAGTTTCTTGCATTGTACTTTTGATGGTGGGTTAGGCCTATTCAGATGAACGGATCAGAATCTCAATCCGATGCATGTACAAACGGATGTAGATTGGGTGGTCAAAAATAAAAATGGACGGTCAGATGTCCCCATCGAGCAGTGAATATTTGACTGAGCGGTTGCTTATGATGGATAAGTGAGGATGCTTAGATATATGATGGTCCTATCTTAAAATGAACGGTCAGATGACTCGATTTATGAATGAAGATCATTCCCAACGGTTATATTCATGTTGAAAAATAGGTGTAAGGTTAGGATAGTTAAATTGGTATCATACACATGTACATACTAAGTTAAATTTCATGGTAACACTCGAGAATTTCAATAGTCGGGTATTGAAAAGTTCGGGGTGTTACAATCTATCCCCCTTAAATAAAATTTCATCCCCAAAATTTATTTACTTCTACCATATATACAGATTCATTACGTTTAATTTTTGTTGTATTCCTTACGATGTAGGTATATATGTCTAGGTTTACGTATAATTAGCTACACGAAATTAGGGCGCTACACCAACATAGGCCGTCAGCTCGAATACAACGTTTCATACAACCATAGTCGGGTCATGAGTCTTGGTAGGATCGTAGCACACTAACGATTATGAATTGACTCATTTAAGGGGAACAATGGTATCCTAGATTTAATCGAGTGTTATCCGACACTATAAATAGATAATGATTAACCATGCATTAGATTTATCTGCTTGACATAGGAGAACCCCAACATAACTAACATTGGGTATAAAGCATTCCATGTAGTCCAGCTACTATCGGTCGTTCATGTTTAACCTGGTCAATCGAATAAGCCTGGAGTGGTCGACCTAATGCAGGACACCTCCTAAATTAAACATTTGCAAGTTGTCTTACATCAATAGTAGTTATACTTATTAAACAAGTAAGCAAGATAATCACTAACCAATTTATCAAAGTTATGCACAAACCTTAAAATCATGAATTTCATTCATCCAGGCATTTAATCAAGCATGTTAACAATCAAAAGTAATTAATGATAAGAATTGTAACATTAAATGAAATCTAACGATACTAACTTACAAAAACCTCTCCACAACATGGACCCATTAACTAAGATTCCTAAGGGTTGATAAAAGGAAACCTAGAATGAATGGTCCACACCTTAGAAAGGTTTCGCCCAACTTCAAACACTTTCAGGGGTTAGAGTTTTAGGAAAAACCACCAATACCTGAATAACACAAGCTATTGTAAGATTTATGTAATCAACCCCAGGAGGACATACATCAGAAAGTAGGATTTGTTTCTTACCTCCGATCATCGAAGGAAAGGATTTAACGATGGATCCGAGTGCGACTAAGATTGTGATTGAAGGGATGAAATGGTGAAGTTGCATAAACCTTCACACTTCTGATCTCTCTCTCTCTCTCTCTTTTCTTCTTTTCTTTCTCTCTCTCTCTCTTTCCCAATGTTAAGGCACAAATTCATATGGGGAGAGGGGAGGGGAGGGGTTGACATAATGGACTATTTATAGTACTAGAAAGGGTGCAAATGACTCTAATGGCTAAATATTTGTTATATTAAAACTATGGAATGTTGTTTCTGACTAATGGGGTGCATAGGATGGTGTATGAGTTGATCTATGCCATGAGATAAGTGCCCCACTCAGAGATCTACGTTTGGACATAACCACTCTGATAATCAAATGCAACGATCAATGGAGAAGGTCCCAATTTAGCTCAACGACAACTGATAATCGATTAGTGCCGTGACTATACGGATATGTGTTAGGTAATAACCTACGTTAGTGTCTTAAGTTTGATTGTCATCTAATGGTCAAAATTTTACGACTTTGGCAAAGTGTGGAATGAGACATTTAACTTAAGTTCATAGTATTATTAAGGGCATTCACACCTTCTATGTTCTTGGCTTGCAAGCCAAGTTGAGTGATTTTAGACGTGACCTTGGCTTGAAGTCTAAGATGGACTTCAAGCTCGATAAGACGGATATTTTTCTATAGTTTCGAGTTTAGTGAACCCCGAACAAGCGGTATAAAGCTAATTCAGCTAATCATGGCATTTCTAGAATAAGTTAAGCGTAAGTTAAGCCATGAGATTTCTCATGCTGGACAATTAGTGCTTCAGTTATTTAAGTTCATAGCACTACCTATTCACAATTAACAGAAAATGGGTATTCAATTTTAATTGTCATAAATCCGCCAATTCTAATATAATTAGGGCATTTAGTTGGGTCAGTATGACCTCATGACATTAGTGCTCTTGGACATTGTAAGGTCTAGTACAGAAATTTAAAGGACGTTACAGTTGTCTCGGGCAGAGTACTTTGAGAAAGTATTGGTGAAGTTTATGATTGACAAGGCTAAGCCAATTAGCATACCTCATACTGTTCACTTCAAGCTTTCTTCAGAATAATGTCCCATTACAGATGAAGAAAAGTGAGATATGTCTCATGTGACATATTCCAATACAATTGGAAGTTTAATGTATGCCATGGTCTCTATGAGACCTGATATTTCACATGCAATCGATGTTGTAAGCAAATGCATGTCAAACTCCATCAAGTAACATTGGGAGGTAGAGAAATGACTACTTTATTATCTATAAAATACAATGGACTACATCTTGACATTTCAAAAATCAGACGAAAAACTTATGAGCTACATGGATTCAAATTATGCAGGAAATGTGGATAACGTAATGTCTACTTCCAGTTACTTATTTATATTAGCAGGTGGAGCGATCGGTTGGATGTTAAAGTTTCATTTTGTTGTTGCGTTTTCTACAACCGAAGCTCAGTATATGACAGGACAGATGCATAGATGAATGAACTCAAGCTTCAGTAAGAGGCCATGCCGGTTAATTGTGGAGATTGTGAAGCTATGACAGAGGAGATTAGAGATGGAGCTTGGAGTAATGATTCATAATGATTAAAACCATGGTGGATATCTTTAATTTGTATATGGAACAATGTCTTGATTGATTGAAAAACAAGGTCGATTGATCAAGTGAACCCTGAATTATATAGATTGGTTTGTGGACGGTTTTGGATAGTCTCAATCGATCGACCTGTCTGGTCCATCGATCGAACCGTCAGGTTGATTGATTAATCGAAAATGTTCGGAAAATACACGTAATATCTTTGGACCATCTTGAGCATGTTCGAGCGATCAAACATGTGGTGTTCGATTGATCGAGGACTCTTGATTGATGTCGATTGATTGATGGTTAAATCAACTGCACACGAAATTTTATTTAATTGTGCGATTAGTTTCATATTTTGGATATTATGCTATTTATATATGGGTGTAATTATGGGATTATGATTTTATAATCAGGACTTAAATATTTTTAAGGGTTAAGAAAATAAGGATTTTTTGACTGTAAATTTATCTATCTCTTATACATTTCATTTTCAATTTCATAATAATTCTAATTATTGAATGAGTTTTTCTCCTCAAAAAATTATACATACTTGTTTATGATTTATTTCTGGCTGCTCATCATCGCGTGATCCTTAACCGGTGTTTGCTTGGAGAATCTCGAATTGTCAGGGTATCGGGCTGCGGTGGTGCCTCGTCGACCGTGCATCCAATCCAACCCGTCCCTTAGATACGCCCTTTGATCTTATTTTACAAGTAACAATCAGCCCAAATAGAAACTTAGGTGGGCCACCCAACAAGGAATGGTTGGAGGGTACGTTGAACCGTTGAAACATTTCCATCGTTATGGGCCCACCGCGGTTTTTGTATACTATCCAATCCGTTCATCAGATGCAAAAGACTAGGATTGGGAAACACACCAGAAATGATGCCATTTTAAACAAAGATCGGGCACAACACGCGAATTCAGAGGTCTTAAAAATGATTTTACATTTTTACCTGCTTCGTGGCCCTTGTTATTTCTGTATCGACCTGAGATTTGGTTTCTACGGTGAAAAAGAGGGAAAGAACATAATGGACAGTGTGGATCGTTTTAAAATTTCACGTGGGCCCCACAGCATCCCGGTACCACCGCATGTTGTGGTGATACGGGTTCCACACGGTAGCACCTCATCTACATAAATTCGTGGCTATGCTTGTTTCATGCACTGCCGGGCTTAAACTCCTCTGTTGAGCTACAGAAAGTTTGTAGAAAGGAGAGCCGTTGGTCTATCGGGTCCATGGCACTGGCTGTGGGGTCCACTATACCGACGAAGAAGTATCTCATCTCAGCCTCTCATGTCCTGTGCTGCGGAGAAAGCAGAAGATCGAACGGCTTGGCCAGCTCGGTTCTGATGAAAGATGTAGGGAGGAGGAGCCTTCTTTCTATCCTCTTGCTCGGATCAGTGACAACAGTTCCAGAACCCGACTCAAAGAAGGCCCTCCTTCAAAGTAAGTTTCACATTCTTAGTGGGCCCCATTCGCTGGGTGGGCGGCACGTGTCTGTGTCCGGACGATCCAAACGGTCGATCCGCATGGAACCATCATGGCATGGACATCTTAGTCCACAAAATTCTCCTTCTGTGTGCCAAACTGTTGGCTACTTTTGTTTCTAACCGTCCATTTGAAAGCTGCTAATCGGATGGTCGGAATCATCAATCCGTGCAATCGTTAAAAATCCAAGACCGTTGGATCATTTGAACATATAGTCATGTGGGTCCCATCCAACAGAACACGGTGAATGGGCGGCTACGCATTTTGCATACTCATATCTTATGGGAAGGCTGTTGAATGAACAGAATATCTGAAGAAATCGGAGGAGAACAAGGGGAAATATGACAAGGAGGTAGGCATGGGATAAGGTCTCTATTTAGCTAATTGATATCTACACCCACCCCACTTGATAGGTGCACCCTTTCTTTCTACTTGAAAGGTATGGGTCTAAACTGATCATGGACTGACGCAATAAGGTCCATGGCCCCATCTGACCGGACCCAAGCCCGAGCCTAAACAGTATTGATTGGAACATTTAGGAAAAGAATTTGAATCCCCTACTTGTGATAAACAGAAAATTTCTGCCTATTGTAATCTAATTAGGTCACATCATCATCATCATCATCACACACACACACATATATATAGAATTTTCACCACCTATGGGTACTCGACCCTCAACCAGGTGTTGAAACTCCTCAGAGTCTACCACCGGGTACTCATCACATACTGCATTTAAGGTAGCGCTGATGACAATTTTAATAATGATGTAGATCAATCACAATGCGAATAAATAATAATTTTCTGTTTGCAACAAGCAGAGAATACCTATTCGAAAAGAATCCTTTGGAGAATGTAACCAACACTTAGCATGCAGGTTGGGCTAAAATGACTTGAGCCACAGCCAGCAGGTTGGTCGATCTCAGGGAGGCTGGCTAGGGCCGAACATGCCCACCCAACCTGCTGCCACCTCTAGTGTGAATGGTGGGTTCTGTTTAATTTCACTATCAACTATTAAAGTGGTCTTCCAAAGAACGTGGGCCGCCAACATTGATGCAATTTGTTTTCACCGTTGGATGGCATGGATGCAATTGTGATCAGACCATTCATCAAGTGGCATACACTGTCCACGTGCCATGTACTAAAAATAATATTGATCATGAGAAAAATGAAGGTCCAACTGCACAAATTCAGCATACATGTGCGGCTGACATGATGAGTATACTGTCCTATTTTTTGTACATTGCATATTCACATTCTCATATTGTTCGGATTCATGTGGAAGTTATGACATAAGTTTGATGTCAGCTACCTGTCAACCTGACGCAACTCTCATCTTCTGTTTGGACAATCATATATCTATAGCTCACATTCTATCAAAACCCAACTAATGATAGCTGACTAGCTTTTTCTTCTTCATTTGTGAAAGAGGCTTGAAGAATACTACAAGCGCAACTACAAGGATTATTTTGGATTCATTGAAGGGTCTGTGAAAGGGAAGACAGAGTTATCGGAGTCGGAGAAGGGCATCCTCGAGTGGCTTCAAACTAATAAATGATACCACTTTCATTGCATTTGGGATGTTGGTGTCCATACCACCTAATGAACATTTGTTATTTTTCTTCTTGTATTGTGGAGAAGTTTTGCGGAGTGTGTGCAATCTACCATAGAAGTTCATGAACAGCATCAGATACGCTCAGACAAAGGTGTGGGGCGAACAAATGTTCCACCATCCAGTAATAGTAAACGGGAATCCTAAAACACACTGTATTTTAGGCTTCCTGTTTTTTAAAAATGGCCGTTGAAAATTTTCATATTGAAATGCTTCCTGTATTTCCCGTGACCATCTTTAAATGGTTGGAGATATTGTGTATTGAACTCTCAGGGGCTGTTTGATGCACACAAAGTCATGTGTTAGACATGCTGTGGTTTGTCAAGCAACTTTTTACACACAAAAAGATGAAGATGACACCATATATCATAAATATGAATGGTCTCCTTATTCAAAAGAGTGGATCGACATATATGCTGAATGTCTTAAATGATGCATGTAAAAGCATAATATTTTATGCCAAATGTTTATAAGAGAGTAGATTAGGTGTGACTCGAATAACACCTTAGTGGGTGTTACCCTTTTTGTGAGGCCCACTTTGATGATGTGTTGTATATCTACGCTATACATCTATGTTTCCAGCCCATTTAGGACGTGGTCCGAAACATTAAGCAGATCCAAATCTCGAGTGGACCACACCATGGGAAATGGTGGTGATTGAACGCCCACCATTAAAATCTTTTTAGGTCCCACCATAAGAAGATCTGTAATTTTTATTTGACATCGAACTGGTTGATAAGGTTGACCAGAACTTGATGAAGGGAAATACAAGGATCAGCTTGAACCAAAACTTTTATGGCCTATGAAAAGCTTTTAATGGTCATTCACTGCTTATTACATTGGTGTGGTCCACCAAAGATTTGGATTTGCTTAAGTTTTGGGATAACGTCCTAAAATGAGTGGAAAAAATGGATGGCATTGCTGGTATACAACACATTCATTATGGTGGGCCCCACACAGTAAGGGTAACACTCACTAGCTAATGTGTTTCCTAGGTAACACCTAATCCACTTCCTGTTTTTAGACATTCATATTAAAGCACCCACATGTGTCACATGTGCACCATCAATCTTTAAATATTTCATATATGTCACATGTGTCAATCAATATACATGTGTGAAAATGTTATGCTCCACACATGTTCCACCACTTCATGTTTTAAGTGCTTGAAGGATATATTATACTACAAGTACTCTTGTGGCACTGCATAACCTGCATAGGAGGTGTGGGACATGTGTTGTACATATACATAGCTTTTTGTGCATCCAAACAGCTCCTTGGTGTGCACCTTGCATATTGAGGCTGTGCTTCATCGTGTTATTAATCCAATCCCACCCACCATCTCTAAATAGTGGGGAGGGCTACGGCCGAACTCTCAATTGTCGTTGTTGGAGTCCTTGTGTTGTTCTCGCCTACCATCTTTAAATGGTGGGGACTTAAAGTTAGGGACTTGAGAAATACATAGACTTAAAGTCTCTCAAGTTTGATTTTAGTACGAGATTTCTAAATCTATGAATATTCATTGTCTACAATCCCACATATCCATTTACTAAAGCCAAATCTAACTATAATATATAAGTTTGCAGGAGACCATTAATATATATATATATTAATGGTCTCCTGCAAACCATACTGCAGAATACTTGGTGCGGTTATTGCGGTACGGGATTTCTTAGGAAAGTCTTTTGCTGGTAGTTACTGCACAAGGATGGTAGGTGGGACCCACCACTGTGTTTGTGAGAAATCTACTCCCTTCATCCATTTTTTGAGCTCATAACTCAAGTGGGTCGCATTAGAGGAAACAACGGGTTTTCAGCTAGCACCGTTGAAACATTCTATTGCCCATAAAAGTATTGTATCAGCCTAATTGTACTGTGTTTTTACTTCATCCAAGTGGGAATAACCTTATAAGTGGTTTCGATGACATATAAACATCAAGGTAGAGCCCATAAAGGTTTCAACGGTAAGAATTTCTTTCTCTAATTTTCCATCTCGTGAGACCCACTTGAGTTTTTAAATCTCCTGATTTTTCGTTGTATGTTATGAAATGAGTTTGAAAAATGGATGGGCGTAGTGGATTTCTAACAAACATAGCGGTAGGTCCCACCCACTATCCTTGCGCGGGAACTCAGCCTCCCCGCAAGAGGCCTTTGTGCGGGAGCGGATTCGCTACTGACAGCGAGACTGCTACCCTGGTTACGTCACCAGACTCTGTGGCCCCATCATGATATATGTTTTGTATCCACACCGTCCATCCATCTGGAGAGATCATTTTAGTGTAGTATCCAAAAAAATGAGCCACATCCAAAGCTCCAGTGGACCCCACCATAGAAAACGGTGGGGAGAGTGACGCCACCATTAAAAACTTTTAAAGGCCACCAAAAATTTCAATCAAGCTTATATTTTGTATTTTTCCTTCTTTTTAATGTCTTTGTTAACATGATATGGAAAAGCTGATGGACGGTGTGGATGAACCAAAAATTCAAGACAGCCCCCACACAAGCTCACGCAAGCTACCACGTCTCATGGCTTCCCAAAGAAGTTTCGAGTTCAAGTAGAATCTATCAATCGGGTGTCTTAACAATGTGACAAAAGGAAAAAAACGTCGCTTAATTGACACCATATAAGCAGCCCTAGGTACGTGTCGTGCGAAAACGATCACTAACGCTCCTCGAGCTCCAAGTTGTATGAACAGCTGGGCTGTGGATTAGGCTACTGAAGTGACGTCACCAAGTTCTGTGGGCCCACTATGATGTATGTGTTGTATACACACCGTCCATCCATTTTGAGATATCATTTTAAGAATATGAACCATAGAATGAAGTAGATAAAAATTTGTAGTGGACCCCACCATAGAAAACAATGCGGAGAGTAATTCACACCGTTGAAACTATCCTACGGCACACCATAATGTTTATTTGAAATCCAACCTGTTCAAGATTTAAAAAGGACATGAAAGAAGGGAAAACACAAATATCAAGTTGATCTAACACTCTTAGGGCCCGTTTGGCCGGGTGGAATGGAAGGGATTGAATGGTCTTAGGGTGGATGGCATGGATTTCTAGGTAATGATGGTGTTGTTAGTGGATTGTCTTGAGATCCATGGGATTGCCATATCCCTGGATTTCACTCGATCTGTTTGGCACGCCCGCCAATCCTGGGATTAAACCTTCCCATCCCTTGAATCCCTCAACCAAACACATCAGGCAAATTTGAGCGGATTAGGGTGGTTTGAGCGGATTAGGGTGGATTGGAAGGGATTTAAAGGTAATGATGGTGTTGTCGGTGGATTGTCTTACGATCCATGGGATTGGGATCATATCACCGACTCTGTTTGGCACGCCAATCCCAGGATTTAACTTCCAATCCCTTCCAATACCATCCATCCCTTCCATCCGGCCAAACGGGCCCTTATGGCTGTTCAAAGTTTTTAATGGTGGGCGTCACTGCCCCACTGTTTTCTCTGCTGGGGTCCACTGGAACTTTGGATTTAACTCATTCTTTGGATCTTTCTCTAAAATGATCTCTCCAAATGGATGGACGGCGTGGATACAATGGTGGGGCCATGTACCTTTGATCTCATTTGAGCCGTTCGTATAACTCGGAGCTCGAGGCGCGTACGCGCTCATCTTCGCACGACACGTACAGCCTGTCAGTGCAGCTGGCATGAGGGACGCGGATTAGCTACGTTGGAAGCGGATTGCGTACTGAGTAACCTCTGTGGGGTCCACCATTATTTATGTATTTTATCCACTCCGTTCATCTATATTAACAGATAATTTTAGGATTTGAGCCCAAAACGGAAGCATATAAAAATCTCAAGTGGACCACACCACAGGAAACAGTGTGATTGAACCTTTACCATTAAAAATGTCTTGGAGGCCACGGAAATTTTGGATCAAGCTGATGTTTGTGGTTTCTCTTTATCCATGTTTTTGTAATCTTACCAACGTGTTGGATGACAAATAAACATTACTGTGGGCCTTCGGAAGGTTTTAACGGTGGAAATCATTATTCCACACCGTTTCTTCTGGTATGGTCCACTTGAGCTTTGGATTTACTTCAAATTTGGGATCAACCTTAAAATTAACAGGAAAAATTGATGGATGGTGTGGATAAACCACATACATTCACAGTGGGCCCAACTGAGTTTACTTAGTACGATAAAAGCGTACAGGTGTAACTCAGTACGCAATCCAATTTCTGATAATTACATATACAATAGGTCTTAAGTCCAGCGGGTTGGACCGTAAGTTACGATACAACTAGTAGATAACTTTCAACCTTTCATGTTTGTACAGCATCCAAACCATCCAATAGGTTGGCACCAACATGATGATCACCTTATAAGTAAAAATTCCATATCGAATTATCAGGTGGACCACATTTACATTTTTCTATTTATCAATGGCTACACATTGTTCTCATGTGTGGCCCACCTGAGGAGCATATAGGGTTGATTTCTGCACCAGATGAACCCATGATGGTTCTAACTTCCAACCTAGTAGATCTGATTTTCTGACTTAGGTTAGGGTTTAGAATCATTCAGTTATGGACTTAGGGAAAAGAAATTAAAAAAAAAAAGCATACCTGTCTTCTTTGAATCAGGGACGACCAAACTCGTTGCTGTGGGTTTAGAAGAAGAGAGGATCGAGGGACGGCCGGACTTGTTGCTCTGGGGTTAGAAGAAGAGAGGATCGTTTAACGAGTAGGGTTAGAAAGAAAGAGGGTAAAAATTCATTCGATAGGTAGGGTAAGAAAGAAAGAGCGGAAAGAAAGAGCGGTAAAAGTATGAGGGTAAAAAACTTAAAAGTTATATATACAGTAAGTACCCGTTCCGAATCGGGTAGGATCGGTTCGGGTCGGATCCATTCGGTTCGGGTTCCGGGTCGAGTCGGTTCGGATGGACCACGATCCGGCATCGATTCGAAAGATGATTGGATCTGATTGATCCTACTTGATCTGCACCGATCCAAGCCGTCGGTTCGGTTCTGATCGGGTCGGATCGGGTCTGATCGGGTCGGATCCACCGTGCGGGAGTGGATTTGCTACTGACAGCGAGACTGCTACTGAAGTTACGTCACCAGACTCAGTGGCCCCACCATGATATATGTTTTGTATCCACACCGTCCATTCATAATCATTTTAGTGTAATATCCAAAAAATGAGTCACATCCAAAGCTCCAGAAGACCCCACCATAGAAAACAGTGGGGAGAGTGACGCCACCATTAAAAACTTTTAAAGGCCACAAAAGTTTTCAATCAAGCTTATATTTTGTATTTTTCCTTCTTTTTAATGTCTTTGTTAACATTTGAACATGTTGGATTTCGAAAAGTTACAACGTGGGCATCAATCTTTGGATATTATAACTGTATTTTCCAGACGGTGGGCCTTAGAAAGGTTTCAATGCCGTCCGTCCATCCATATGGGGAGATCAAGCTTATATTTGTATTTTCCAGATGTAAATACTCTATTGATGTGGCCCTACCATGATGGCCCCACCCTAAATACTCTATTGATGTGGCCCCACCATGATGGCCCCACCAAGAGGATAGGGAAGTGGAGTGCACAAGGTAGAGGCGGATTAGATACGAGACTCCCTACGGAAGTGATGTCACCAAGTTATGTGGACACCACTATGATGTATGTGTTGTATCCACAGCGTCCATCCATTTGGAGATATCATTTTAAGCCATGAACTAGAGAACGAGTCAGATCCAAAGCTTTAGTGGACCCCACCATAGAAAACAACGAGAAGATTGATGCCCACGGTTGAAACCTTTCTAAGGCCCACCATTATGTTTTTTTTCAAAATCCAACCTGGCTAAGAGTTAACAAAGACATTAAAGAAGGGAAAATACAAATATAAGCTTGATCGAAAACTTTTGTGACCTTTAGAAGTTTTCAACGATGGCATCACTCTCCCCACTGTTTTCTGTGGTGGGGTCCACTGAAGCTTTGGATGTGACTCATTCTTTGCATATTTTCCTAAAATGATCTCTCCAGATGGATGGACGGTATGGATACAAAACTTATTTCATGGTGGGGCCATAGAATTTGGTGACCTAACTTCGGTAGCAGTCTCGCTGTCAGTAGCCAATCCGCGTGGCACAGAGGCCTCCGATGCGGAGTTCCTGTGTAAGGATGGCGGGTGGGACCCACCCCTATGTTTGTGAGAAATCCACTCTATCCATCCATTTTGCGAGCTCATTTTATGACATGCGGCTGAAAATCAGAAGAATTAAAAACTCAAGTGGGTCTCACTAGATGGAAAATTGGGGAAAGAAATTCCTATCATTGAAACCTTTTTGGGTTCCACCTTGATGGTCATATGTCATCCAAACCTCTTATAAGGTTATTCCCACTTGGCTGAAGTAAAAAAATAATAAATTTAGGTTGATACAATACTTTTATGGCCAGTAGAATGTTTCAACTGTCATTAAAAACACTATTTCCTCTAGTGCGACCCACTTGAGTTTTAAGTCCTCTTATTTACGGCATGGATACAACACATATTATAGTGGGGCCACAAATTTAGTAGCAGCTAGTTAATTTGTGCCCGCACAAGTGTTCTTGTGATGGGAATTGGACCGCACCGAGATATCCTGCAAGATAGTTCGCAGGAGACCATTACTCTCTCTCTCTCTCTCTCTCTCTCTCTCTCTCTCTCTCTCTCTCTCTCTCTCTCTCTCTCTCTATATATATATATATATATATATATATATATGAGAAATGGTCACACACAACTAGTTGGACCTTTTGATTTCGTCCAATTACCTGTGCATTAAATAACAAGAATGTGTATTTTGATTCACTTGTAATGCCTCTTCGTAGGAGATGATGTAATACAATGTCCTACTCAAGTAAGATGGTAATAAGTATTAAAGATCCTCTCCGTTCATCAAATAGGACCCATTACTTAGATGTTATTTACAAAAAATTATTAAAATATACTAATTATTTAAATCACATATGGAAGTTAAATTTTAAATTAATATAACGCATTTCTAACCACTCCAAATTTCTCCTAAAAGAGTGCTACTCTAATCAACTATAGATTAGAAGAGAGAAAAAAAATTAGTGTATCGTATTATCAATAGGTGCCCTGCTTGATAAACAGACCAGATTTAGAACACGTGTAGCTTATCGTACAAATGCATCACACATGTAAAACTCCTAAAATATAGGCAGAAAAGTTCGTAAACAAGGCTCTGCTCTCACTTTCTCTCCCATCATTTATTATTCTCTCACCATCATTTATTATTCTCTCACCATTTAAGCCTCTCCTTTTTTCTCTCCTTTCAGAAGGAAAGCATAGCTTAAAAATCTCTCTCCAAACAGCACGGAGGAAATGTGGGCTTGGCGTCCCATCGTGATATGCATTGGAAATCCACTCCAACCATCATGTGAATGGTAGAAATTTAACCATAGAGCTAAAAATACAAATAGATTTGTGATTAAGTAGGCCAAACCAAGAGGCAGTGGAAGAGGTAGACGTCAACCCTTGATTTTTGTGAAGCCCATAGTGATGTTTACAGACAATCCACTCTCAATTAAGTCAAATATAGCCATGTCTAGATCCCAAAATTCAGGTTGTCATGCAATTTAAGTAGGCTAGAAAAAATAAAACAACTTTGATAGGATGTCCACCATTAATTTTTTACTAGGCCTATCATAATGTTTATGTGATATCCACTCCAAATATTAGATTTATTTTGACAAGTTATACATTTGGGCCAAATATTAGGGCCATTCATGATTTGTGTGTCATATCTACTAAAAAAGTTTAGATGGTGACAGTCTCCGTTCATACTATTTTCACCTGTACAACTTACCTGAACCATAAAAGTTGCTGATTTTGTTTTTTTACCATATGGTTAACATTTTATGGCACACCTTATGGTCAGAGTGGATTTCACATATAAATCAAGGAGAGATACACCATTTGCTAGAGACCACATCATTATTCTCGTGACATGGAGACTAGTGGCCGTATACATGTATCCGTTTGCATGGGATTGCAGAGGCTGCACGCCAGCCATGCGAATAATAGGGGGTGGGCTAGGATGGGCCCACATTGACTTGTATGTAAAATCCACTTTTATTATATGGTGTGTTACAGAGATTTACCAATAAAAATAAAAACTCAGCCACATTCATGATTTATGTGGCCCGCATGAGTGGAAACATTGTCTATGGGGATGCCTACCATTCAAACTATCTAAAATGGTATGGCTTACATAAATTATATATGGGCTTAATTTTTGGTTTCAAGGTATGAATTTTTATGATTTAGGTAATGATTGGAATAAATTTTATATAAACATAACAGCGGACCCCATAAAAATTAACAGTAGAGGTCCCTCCAAATTGTTGCTTTAAGTGTAGCCCTACCTAAATCATGTGTCAGCATAATTTTTGGACCCTCAATGTAACAATGGATCACGTAGTTGTTATTGTTGGAGAGAATCTCAAGGGAGAGAGTAATAACTGAATGGGTAGAGAGAGGCTACCTTTCCAATAAGAGGGATCATAGTTTGGAGTTGTACAAGTGTAATTTATTCAGATAATGGATAAAAAATGTAAGGTATCCAATCCATTGAACAAATATAGTACCTTGTAATCATATTTTGGGTGTGTGTGTGTGTGTGTGTGTGTGTGTGTGTGTGTGTAATTTTCTAATTAGTAGTTAAAATAGTTATAAGAGAAATTTGGACAGTTAAAAATGCATTACAAGAGTCCAAATTTTACTTGTATCCATGGGTCCCATTTGATAAACGGTCTATAACTTTAACATGTGTGCCCATCTTTATTAAGTAGGATATAATATACACAATTTCTTTGGGAAATTCACAACAAGAGATTTTTCACCAATTTAATGCGCAGCTAGTTAGACCAAATTGAAAGGTCCAACTAGTTGTGTGTGAGCATATCTCTCTCTCTCTCTCATATATATATATATGGAAATGGTACTATGAGGTCTTCATCATGGGAACTACCCATGAGGTTGAGCTGTGTGGGCCCCACTATGATGTGTGTCAAACATCAACACCATCAGTTAGATGCACCATTCCATGGTGGCTCATGTGCCATGTGCTTAAAAATCAAGTCAATCCATGATTTGGGTGGGCCACACCACATACAACAGTTGAGAGTGGTTATCCTCCCATTAAAATCTTGATAATCATTTATTGGGCCCATTGAGATGTGGTTCACAAATCCAGCTCATCCATTGTGAGTGTCCCACTGGGATAAGGGGTCATACCAAGTTTCAGCAACATTCAAAACTCAGGTGGGCCCCACCAAGTGCTTTTATATGTTTTAGGCATGTCTTCACATGATTTTAGATGATATGGCCCACCTGAGTTCCATATGGGGCTGATTTTTGGGATATCCCATAACCTAGAGGTGACCCCCATCAAATGCGCGGTGTTGATGTTTGACACACATCACGGACCTCATGGGAACTTCCCATGAGGTCAAGTTGTGTGGGCCCCACCATGATGTGTGTCGAACATCTACCCCATCAGTCAGATGCACCATTCCATGGTGGGCCACATGCTTAAAAATCAAGTCAATCCATGACTTGAGTGGGCCACACCACATACAACAGTTGAAGGGAGTTAACCTCTCATTAAAACATTTATAATCATTTATTGGGCCCACCGAAATGTGGTTCACAAATCCAACCCATCCATTGTGTGTGTCCCACTTGGATGAGGGGCAGACCAAGTTTCAAGCACATCTAAAACTCAAATGGGCCCCACCAAGTGCTTTTATATATTTTAGGCATGCCTTCACATGGTTTCTGATTGTATGGCCCACCTGAGTTCCGTATATGGCTGATTTTTGGGATATCCCATAACCTAGAGACGACCCATCAAATGCACGGTATTGATGTTCAGTGCACATCATGGTGGGGCCTGCACAGCTAGACCTCATGTGAAGTTCCAATGAGGTTGACCTCATAGTACCAACTAATTACATGTGTTTTCATGCAATTTCTCTCAAATCAATATTAAATGTATACATCAAACAACACCAAATGCATTTGAAAGTGAGAGAGTAGTTAACCCCGATCAAATTTCATGATAATTCAAAGCCAAAGCCTAGTCGGCCCCACCATGATCTACATGTTATATCCACTCCATCCATTCATTGGTATAGATCATTTTAGGGCATGGGCCAAAAAATGAAGCAAATTCAAAGATCACGTGGACCACACTACATAAAATACTGGAGATTGAACACTAACCATTTAAATGTTCTTCCCATAGTGTGGTCCACTTAAGCTTTGGATCTATCTCATTTTTGGAGGCATACCCTGGAATGATCTAGCCAAATGAATGGACAGCGTGTATAAAACATATATATCATGGTGGGAACTAGAAAGTCCATCTCATTTTCCATGCCTAAAAGTTGTTGCTACGAATTTCATACAACATCCCTTCTATCACAAATTCCGGTAGCATGCAATTAATGTTTACAAAATGTAAAATACACTGCAATTCCTCTGAAATACATCCAACCAAATATGCATTTGCTTTCTAGCTCCTAAAGCAGCGACTATTGAACTTAGACTGCAATTGCATCTCTCTCCTAACATTTTTAAAAGGTCTAGTCAATTGTAGAATCTGAATAACTAACTAGAGAAGACTCTGGTCAAATATAATAGCCCCATATCTCAATCAAACCAAACATGTTGTTGGGAGCGTTGCACAAACCACCTTAGGATCTCACCTCCCAAAACACTAGAATTATGGGATATAATAAAGCAATGATATAGATCAAAGCACAAACCACACGACACAAGAGATTTTACGTGGAAAACCCTCGAAGAGGTAAAAACCACGGGACCTAGTCCAGAGCAACAATTCACTATGAAGTAGAACGTTACAACCGATTACAAGCACACACCACTTCGATCAAACCTTCTTCACTCATGTAAGAGTGGATGAACAATAAGAGAATAATAAAAACGGAGAGATCTCACCGATCACGAGGATGTAGAAGTGTTGAGACGTCAACTGCGCAGTAGATCACCTCTACGAGTAGAATCTTCCCTTCCACAAGCTTCCTCTCTCTCTTTTCTCTCTCACCTTAGTCGTGAAAACACCTTAGCCTGCCCTATAATAGCCCTAGGGACCTCTATTTATAGTTTAGAAAAATCCTTTTCCGCACCTCTGTGAATCCACTTTAAATTTACGCAGTCTGCACAAAATCCGCACATAATCTGCGTAACCCTCGACTGGTCGAAGGACCCCTTTCGACCGGTCAAGCATGACCTTCGACTGGTCGAGGTAAAAAAATCTAGCTTGTTGGACTTTGAGTCGAGCGAGCCTTGATTGGTCAGGCAGCTTCCTTCGACTAGTCGAGCAGTGCAGTGAAACAAGATTTCAGACATCCGTACTGCACTACCTCTCCTCTGAACTGAGGAGGAAAACTTCATTAAATCTCCCCCTTTTTGACTCAGGAAGAATTTGCCTTCTTCAAGCCAGTCAAGTTTCTGCAAACCTCAAACTTGCCCATGAACAATGCTTTGGTTATCATGTCTGACTTATTATCATCCTAGTAGACCTTCTCAAGCTGTAACACCTTATATTCCAAAGTGTCCTTAATCCAGTGATACCGAATCTTTATGTGCTTCGACTTGGAGTGTTGACTTGGATTCTTACTCAAGTATATAACACTTTGACTATTGCAATAGACCACGTGCTGCTCTTACTTCAAGCTAAGTTCTTGTAGAAACCTGTTTATCCAAAGCATCTCTTTATATGCCTCTGTGACTGCAATGTATTCGCCTTCTGTCGTCGATAATGATATGACCTTCTGTATCTTACTCTGCCAAGAAACCGCTCTCCTTAAAAACGTGAACATGAATCCCGATGTAGACTTCCTAGAGTCCATATCACCTGTCATATCTACATCCGTGTAGCTTTTTAACACAGGTTTTTCATCACCATAACATAGGCTCAACCTGGATGAGCCTCTTAGATACCACAGTATCCATTTCACCGCTGTCCAATATTCTTTGCCAGGATTGGTAAGATACCGGCTGACAATACCAACCGCATATGCCATGTCTAGGCGCGTACACACTATAACATACATCAAACTTCCTACCACTGATGCGTAGAGTATTTTTCTCATCTCATCTACCTCTGCCTTTGTCTTTGGACACTGCTTGTCGCTCAATTTGAAGTGACCATCCAGTGGAGTACTGACCGGCTTCGCTGCATTCATATTAAACTGCTCTAGGACTTTCTCAATATACCGCTCTTGTGACAACCAAATCTTTCTACTGCTTCTGCCGTGGGTGTCTCCATTTCTACGATCTGTTTAGCCAGACTCAAGTCTTTCATTGCAAACGACTTGCCCAACTCCTGTTTTAGCCTGTCAATTTTCTTGATATCTTTACCCATGATAAGCATGTCATCAACGTATAATAGCAAAACTAATAAATCACCATCTGAGAACTTGTGCGTGAACACACAGTGGTCCGATTCCATTCTATCATATCCATGCTTTAACATGAACAAGTCGAATTTCTTATACCATTGCTTTTGAGCTTGTTTCGACCCATACAAGCTCTTCCTAAGCCTACACACCATATGCTCTTTGCTTTTGACTTCGAACCCCTTTGGTTGATGCATATAGATCTCTTATTCTAGGTCACCATGGAGAAAGACAGTTTTAACATCTAACTGCTCTATTTCCGGATCCATGCTAGCCGCCAACCCAAGCAATACCCGTATGGATGTCATCTTCACAACTAGTGAGAATATCTCCTCAAAGTCTATACCTTTCCTCTGACCAAACCCTTTCACCACAAGTCTGACCTTGAACCTCGTTTGTGAATTCTTTTGCTCAATCTTCTTTCTGAACACTCACTTGTTGCTCAGAACTTTCTTGCCCTTAGGCAATTTCACCATATCATAGGTGTGGTTCTTATGCAAGGATTTCATTTCCTCTTGCATAGCTTTCAACCATTCCCCCTTACGCTCGTCGGCTAGGGCCTTAGAATAATCTTTTGGCTCTCCCAAATCAGTGAGCATGTACTCATGCGGCGAGTACTTCTTGGATGGATGTCTGTCCCTAGATGTCTTCCTCACCTGTAGGTCAACGGGTGGATCAAGTGGGGGCTGCTCCCTAGGTCCATCTTCTGTAGGACTCCCTCGTCCTCTGCACCTCGATGTACTCCCCCGTTATCAGGCACCAAAGAAGGAATAATTGGATTTGAGTCCTCTAGCTCACTCGAAATATACTGGGTTTTCTCTGGCTTACAAATGTCTTTTAAACATTGATATTCAAAGAAGACTACATCTTTGCTCCTGACAAGCTTCTTCTCGGTCGGATTCCACAATCTATAGTTGAATTTTTCATCACTGTACCCCAAGAACACACGTTGCCTGATCTTCGCATCGAGCTTGGACCTCTCGTCATTTGGTATGTGAACGGATGCCCTGCATCCAAACACCCTGAGATGACTGTATGATGGATCTTGTCCAGTCCACATCTTCTTATGTACTTCTCTATTAAACGGGGTTGATGAAAATCTGTTTATCAAATACACTGCCGTGTGCATTGCTTCTCCCCATAACGTCTTGGGCAACTTTGAATGGGATAACATGTATCTGATTCTTTTTAAAATATTGTGATCCATTCGCTCAGCCATACCATTATGCTGGGGGGTCTTAGGAACTGTCTGTTCATGCCATATACCCAGGGACTTACAATACTCATGGAAGTCACTAATGTATTCACCACCATTGTCAGTGCGGGTGCACTTTAGTGATCTACCTGTCTCTTTCTCTCGACCATAGCATGAAATATTTTAAACACACCAAAGACCCCGTCCTTGGATTTCAAAGCATAAACTCAAACCCTCCTAAATGCATCATATATAAAAGTGACAAAATACAATGTCACACTCGAGGTTTTTGTCTTCATAGGACCACAAATATTAAAATAAACAAAATCTAATGTATGCATTTTATTAACATGGGAAGCAGATTTAACAAATGAAATTCTATGCTGTTTCCTTGATAAACAGTTAATACATGCTTTAAGAGGTGTACCTGTCACTTTTGAAAGGAATCACTTCTTCGCTAGTAGCTGAAGCTATTTTTTACTCATGTGGCCTAGATGCCCGTGCTACATGTCAGTAGCTAAATCTTCCGCTGCGTTTAACCCACCATTGTACACATCGACACTTACCTTATAAAGGGTGCAACACCTTTTCCCCTGGATACGATCGACGAACCCTTGATGAGTTTCCAGCGCCCACCAACAAATCGGCTTTAGTACTTTAGGGTTGTATATTCTTCTTACAATAATATAATTCAAATGATCACCTCACTTTCACAAATTTAGATGGATATTAGATTTTGTCTGGCATATATTTGAATAGTTCTGACCTACAATGCAATACAATACTATACACATATCCAAACACACCCTAAGACAAATGGGTCCACAGTAAGCCATCTTATATATGTGAAATCCACTCCATTCACCCCATTAAAATAATTATTTGGACCGTAAACATAAAATAGATTCAAAACTTTCATGGCCACATTAATGGAAACAACATAAAATTGCTCTAAAAACCCCCGAGTTCACGTGGTGTGGCGTGCCTGAGTTTTCAATCAAGCTGATATTTGTATTTCCACTTTATCATTGTGAGTCACATCTGATTAACGTGTTTGATGAAAGATAAATACCATGTTGATCGCCCATACAAACCTACGGCATCCTATCCCCATTGATCCTTTGGTGCGGCCACATGAATTATGGATCCAGCTGATTTCCATAGCGCAGCCCTAGGATCGAGGATGGTAACCGATGGACGGAGTGGATTATACGCATACACCTGGTGGGCCACGCAGAGCTTGGGTGTTCCAAGAACAGGTGTTGCACAGGATAGCTTCTTCCGAGTCGGGTCCTCTCTCTAGTATAGGCATAGCTTCTTCCGCGTCGGGTCTTCTCTTCTCGTGAGAGGGGGGGAACTGAAATGCCGGGGGCTACAACAGCCATGGAGCCAGTCGAGCCTCAGTCTCTGAAGAAGCTGAGCTTCAAATCCCTAAAACGCGCTCTCGACTTCTTCTCCCCACTCCACTCCCAATACCCTCCTCCTGACTCTGAAAGGTTTTTTTTTTTTTTCTTATTCTCTCTCTCTCTCTCTCTCTCTCTCTCTCTCTCTCTCTCTCTCTCTCTCAGAACCCTAGTCTTCTCTCTCGATTTCTGTAATTACTTTGTTGGATTTTTTTTTTTTTAAATTATTATTTTTTAATCTCTATGCTTTCGTTATTCCCTTCCATCTCCCGTCCAACTCGATTCGTCTCTCTCTACGCTTGATTTCTAATTACTGATTTATTTTTTCACTTCTTTTTTTCTTGGCAGTAAGAAGATACGGATCAGTTACAAGGTCAGTTTTGTTTATTGATTTGTTCTTTCCATCGATGCTGGTGTTTTCGCCTTTCGTTTTTTCTTTTCTTTTCCTTTTCTTTCTTTATTCTTTTTCTCAACTCTCAGTGTAGCAATTGAATGGTGCTGGTCTTCTAGCAATTTTGAAGATGCATATGCATGAATGGATGTTGCCACGTAGGAAGTTGGTGGGATTGATCTAGGCCCTTTGCCTAATAACATGGGGCCTAATATGGGTAGCTTCAACATCTTATGGCTGTAAGGCATGACGTTTAGGACCGCCTCCCCTGTTCCTTACCTGGACTCATCTTCCTTTTCTCGATGTTGTAAATCACACGATTAGAAGAAAGAGGAGGTATCATTGCATTTAAGGGATGCACTTGGTTGATATCAGATGATAGATTCTTATAAAGATGTGGGAAGCATCATGAAGAAAAATGAAGGGGATGGTTCGCGGAATCGAGTCCAATCCTCTGTTACTGATGAGTTCAAAGGTTGTAGAAGTCGAAAGGAGACCACATTGTGATGAGGAACAACAAGACTCTAGGTCCTTAGGGGGGCTAGGGCTGGCTGGCCTGGGTTGGGTTGGCCCTGCCCCCACCCTAGTCCCATAAGCCTTGGCCCTGGCCAGGTTGAAGAGGCCATAGGGCCAAGGCTGGTCCTACAAGGAAAAGATTAAACGATCAAATGTTTGAAATACTCCAATCTAAAAATATTTTTAGGGGAATGCATCATCCGTGACTTAGGGCTGTCAATGGATTGGGCTCGGGCCAAGCAAAATCAAAATTTTGAATAAGTCTAGCCTGTCAGGCCCAGCCCAAATAGTTCAAAATCTGGGCTGAATCCAACCCGACGCTCGCCCGTTGACAGCCCTACCGCAACGAGTCCCATTATATGAACGATTTGGATCATTGAAACATGACCGTGCTTGGAGCCACTGAGTGTCTTTAAACTACACATGAACGTTGAATGACATTGCTAACAAGTGCCTTTAAACTGTCAATTCTTTATGCATAATGGTGGCCCACTTGATGATTGGACTAGCCGGGCCCATTCTTCACTGCCCCCGCCCTAGAAATTGGTCTAAATTTCAAGCTTGGGCCTGGACATGGAACTCTCTTTCTGTAGAGGGAGAAGAATCCACAAGTTCCCCCACGTTAATGGTAAATTGAGAGGTCTCTTTTAATTCTAAAGCAAGATCCAAAATATCAGTTTTAGAGCGTGTATTGGCTTGCCTAAAAAACAATCTGTATGGTATTTCATTAGAGAAAATTGGAAGGGTAGTATCCAAAGGGAGTTAGGAGGGTGAGAGAGAAGAGGGAGTAACTATAGGAAGTGACATAAGGGTAGAGAATTTGGAAGAAGGGGAGGTGGGTGGTTGGATGGAAGTTAGAAGGAAGAAGCCCGAACCAGAGAAGAAAGGAAGAAGGCATAAGGAGTTGTCAGAGTTTTCGATCCTTTACATCCGCTAGCTTTCCTAAGGGATGGTTCCTAATCAAATTTTCAAGGGCCCTTTGACTCTTTGCTAGGGCGGGTAATGTCATGGAGGTGATAATACCTCGCGATTGGGTCTTGGCGGCTTATTATGGTTTTGCTTCGTCTGAATGAGCTTGCTAGAGGAGGTGGCGAGAGCTGTGAAGTTGCTGCATGGTGAAAGTTTTAGAGTAAAAAACTTGTGGTTCAGAAGGCTTGTTTTGGACTAGAGATAAAGAATAGGGAAGGGGAGAGGGATGGGAAACAAAATAGAGGAGAACAAAGGGCAAAAGTAGGAAGGAGAGCAGGGGGAGCTTCAAAGAGAGAAAGGGTATCCAACAATGTCCGGAGAGAAGGCTCTATCTCCTTCAGAGATGCAATGGTTGGGAAGAAGCATGTGTAGCAATCGATGGGGGAGGGGAGAACAGAGGAGGTGAAGTGGATAGGGACGGAGGATTCCAATGAAGGTCATGTGGTTTGCATCAGGTTGGAAGTGATAGACAAGGCCCGGAGTATGCTTGTAACGTTTGAAGATGCCACCATTTCCTAGAACAAGAGATGGGTGGAAGATTTTTGTGGTTTGGCAGATGTTGATTACACTGTTAAACCAATCTAGTCAAAAGAGGCTTGGATATGTGTTTGTCCTGAGTTGAACTTAGATCAAGCGTTGATTGTCGGAGCCATTTTCAGGGATAGATCAATTAAGTAGATAAGAAAATGGTCGGAGCGTTCTTTTTTGGTAGTGAAGGGGTATGGTTCTTAATTTGGGGAATCCCTTTAGAGCTTTGGTTTCGAGAAGTATTTGTAGCAGTTAGCTTATGTCTAGGTGAAGTAGTAGCGATCAACGTCGCAATGGAAGATGGGGATGAGCTTAGGGTAGCTCGGGTTTGTGTGAAGAAGAAGGGAGCTATGACAAGTCCAAAAGCTGTGAAAATTGCCGTCGAGGATGTGAGATTAGAGTTAAGGGTTGAGAGAGGAAAAATGGGGGTAACCACTTAGATGGGCGGAAATCTGGATGAGATAGGAATCCAAAAATCCAGTCGGAAGCCATGGATGCCAGCAAGGGAGACAGAGCATGTTTAAGTTGCTCTAGCGGTATTGGACGAAGGGCCTCTTGTGTGCAAGCTTTCCATTGGTGGAAAGTAAGTGGGTGAGGGAGAATGCCGGATCGACATGTGGGGGAGAGGTCTGTGGGAGCATCATAAATGCATCCCACCTCTCCGAACCTTCCAATGGCTATAGGCTCCGCTTTCGAACCTATCTTTTTCTCACCACGTGCCTTGTTGGTGGTATCCTCGGGTGACGTGGCAATTGGAGAGAGGGGGGTTTGCTTAAGGAATCACATCGATGGTCCATTCAAGGATCGATTTTAATGCAGATAGTGGAGAAGTCTTGGTGGTCGGTCCACATGTGGCATCAAGATGGTTGCAGTATAGCTACTGGAACTCATGTTATGTCGACACTTGGAGAGGATGGGACACAAGCCTCTCTTGCTCTCATTCTATCCCTAACGCGCGTGGAGGAAACACATTCTTTGTCACGAGTGCTTAATAGGCACAACTTAGTAGATCTTCCTTTGGGCAATGCAAAATACACATGGTTCAACGGTCAAGAGAATGCTATTCTCTCGTGGCTAGATAGATTCTTGGTATCTGTGGTTTGACTTGAGAAATTCTCGATGGTTAGCCAATTTCTGATTGTCGCCCAATCATGCTAGAGGTGGTTGAAGAGAATTGAGGCTTAAAGCCTTTTAGGTTCAAGCTAGCTTGGTTGGAAATTGATGGTTACGAGCGCTTATAGCTGGTTGGGGGGCCCCTTTGGTAGTAGAAGGTTTTGCTGGATTAGGATATGTCGAAAATTCAAGCTTTTGAAAGATAAGATTAAAGATTAGAAGAAGGATGCGCTTGGTGCTTGAGAGGCAGAATTTGATAGAATAGTGAAGGATATTCATGATTTGGACTTAGTAGAGGAGGTCAATGGTTTATCAGTAGAAGAAAGAGATAAGAGAGTAGCCTTATATTTGAGTTATGCTAAAAAGAAGAGGAAATTAAGTGGTGTTAGAGATCAAGAGCAGTGTGGCTTAAAAGAGTTATAAATACTCGCTTTTTTCACAGCATAGCGAGGCTCAGGCGCATGGAAATAGGGTTAATAGTTTGGTTGTGGACGGGTTGAGGATTGCGGATATGGGATAGATATGAGATTCTATCATTAAATTCTACAAGAAGTTGTTAACTTGTGACTAATGGAACAAGCCGCGGCTTGATAATGTATATTTCCAAAAGTTGTCGAGTGAGGACGCTGCTTCTCTTGAAACGCCGATATCAGAGGAAGAAGTTAAAGCCACCCTTTATTCAATGTGTGGAGATAAGGCCCCTAGACTTGATGGTTTTCCCATGTTTTTCTTTAAGAGATTTTGGCAAATTGATCAAAAGAGATGTGATGGAATTTATTTCAGAGTTCTTCAAGTAAAGTAGTCTATCAAATGATCTCGGGGCATCATTTATAGCTCTTATTCCTCTAAAATAGACGGGGTGAAGCAGTTAAAAGACTTTAGGTCCATTAGTCTTATCGGGAGCCCTTATAAAAATTCTTGTCAAAGTCCTTGCCTTAAGATTTCATGGAGTTTTTTTGAAGATTATTGCCGAGAATCAAGGACCCTTTGTTGCTGAAAGATAGATTTTGGAAAGTGCTCGTATTACTCATGAATGCATCGACTCCAGAAACTGGGAGAGGAAAAGTGGGATAGTTTGCAAGCTTGACAATAGAAAGGCTTACAATCATGTGGATTGGAAGTTCTTAGATTGTATGCTTGATAGATTGTGTTATGGTCGAAAGTAGAGAGGGGTAGGATTTGGTCATGCGTGCAATTCACCTTTTCTATCTTGGTCAATGGGTCGCCAAAAGGTTTCCTCAAGGTGTTCAAGGGTCTTAGACAAGGGGATCCTTTTTCTCATTACTTCTTCATTGTAATTGGGGAGGCGGTTAGCAAGATGCTTTATAAAGGGGGAGGAGAATGGTTTAATTAGTGGTTTCAAGGTTTCTGACGATGAGATTCAAATAAGCCATCTCCAATATGCAGATGATACTCTTTTGTTTTGTGATGTGGATGTGGTCTTAGTGGGTAATTGTTGGAAAGTTACTGTATGCTTTGAAGCAGTTTCGGGGCTAAAGATCAACGTGGCAAAAAGTGAAATGTTGGGAATTCATGTGACCGATGAGGACTTATCATGTTTCGCGACTGTTTTTGGCTGTAAGAAGGGGGTGGTCCTCTCGGCGTATTTAGGGTTGCCCCTTTGTATCAAGAAGCGAACAAATCACCTTTGGGCTAAGGTATTGAAAGATTTGAGGGGAAGTTATCGAGGTGGAAGTGCCGATATCTTTTCTTGGGAGGTTGGTTGACTCTCATTAAAGTGACTTTCTCTCATATTCCACTGTTCTTCACATGTCTCTTCAAATGTGCTAAATCGGTGTTGGACAAACTAACAAAGTCGAGAAGAGATTTTTCTAGAAAGGGCCAAGGAAGAAAGGAAGTTCATCTTCTCAGATCGGAAGAGGTGTGCAAGCCGATTGTTGTAGGTGGAGTTGGTTTAAAAAATTTGGGATCCATGAACTTGACGCTTCTTGTGAAATGGCATTGGAGATTCAGAATCGAATTGGGTAGATTATGGAGGGAGATTATAGTTAGCAAGTATGGAATGGAAGTTGGTATGTGAAGATCTCCTCTCTACTGAGCCTGTAGTCTTTGGAAAGTGATAGCGTCGACGGAGCATATGTTTTGTAGAGGGATCGCCTTTTTTGCTTGTGAATGGGCATCATATCCGTTTCTAGGTGGATGTTTGGTGTGGAGATTGGGCGCTTTAAGATCTTTTTCCAAGAATGTCTTGCCTCACTCTGGATTGGTTCATCTTTGTAGTATGTTGTTATTCTCTTTCCGGTGGTTCTGTCATTTGGAATCCTCCTTTTTGTAGGAATATGGAGGCAAGGTATCCCGTATCGGTATCGGTTGGCGTAACGGTGCCCTCCGATATGGATACGGATATGGGGGTGTAACGGCGATACGGGGGCGTAACGGTGCAAATTTTATTTTATTTTTTGCCAAAAAAATATGGATTAAATTCGGAATATTCTAAGCATTCCAAATATGCATTCATTTGTAAATTGGAACATGTTTATGGTGGTGTAACGGTCCACTCTTTAGTGAGAAGTTGTATCGGACTGTTTGATGAATTTATGAACCAGACAACCTGGATTTGACTGCAAAACTAATATATTTAATTTTCTAACTATCTACCATCAATGATAGATATATTAGAATGAATGTAATATGAAAATATCTTACATGTGTAGGTGTTTGCAATTATTTTTCGTAATTTATTCTATATTAATATTAAGTTATTAACAATTTAACATACCTATGGCTGTGACTGTGATTCCTGTCCCGTGACTTGTCATCCTCAAGTCAAGAATTTTTATTTATTTATTTATTTAAAAATAGTAGTGTCTGACATACTTCCCTGTAACTTGATTGGTTGTCAGGTGAGCTATTTTAAATACAAGTTCGGCAGTGTCAAGTGTGTGCTTGGTTGCTTGCAATAATACTGCTGTGAGTTGTCTGCTGCGAATGCTTACCTTAATACAAATATATACTTACAATCACAAGTCACCACCAAAATGAAAATCAGCTTTTTTGCGGTTACTCGATCTCCACATCATCGTCATTGTCATCATCAGGCAGAGACTGTCCAATAGGTGGATGTGTTGCATATCCATAATATCTAGTGCCATAAGGAAATACTAGATCAACGAAACCAGAAGATTATTGATCTTGACTAGGCAACGATTCCGACCCCGAGTAAGGATATCCACCAGTGCCCATCGAATAGTCATACTGGTGCCCGTACTCAGGCTGTTGAGAATCTTGAGATTGAGAGTGCGTCTGCTGTGATGAGTAACTTGGATTTGGATCTGGATATCTATAATCATATGGATATGGATCGGGAGGACTACTCCAACATGAATGTGATGGAACAGGCTCATTATAACTATAATTATAATCCAATTGACCATAAGAATATCTATCATAATAACCAGGACCATGAGCCTGTTGATGTTCCGAACCTCCCGGACCCGGTGCACCACTAAACCTATCCTCTTCCTGCTGGCTGTATTGTGACTCGGTACACTCATAAGTCCAACCTCGTGTACTACCTTGTTGATGTTTATCGGCATCGCGATCTATAGACGGCTGTATAGTGTGTTCAGCAACACCAGAAGTGCCAGCACCATGGGCAGGGGGGTCATCATCACCATCATCCGACACGGTCACGCTACCACTGCTCATACTCTTTTGTTGATCTTGAGCCGTACTTGGCATAAAAAGCTGTCCCTTTTACTGGGTCTACATCTGCACGAATCTCTTGTTGCGCTGTGCGTATTACTGGGTCATCAATTTTCAATTCTTCACTATCCTTTTCAATTTTCTTTTCCCTTGTTTCCAACCAAGGTAGAAGCGGGTCATCCTCATCATAATTATTGTCCAAGTTTATTGGATAGTAGTCCGTGTCATCAGTAGCTGTAATGCTCTTATGATGTCGTCGCATTCTTAGCTTTATATTGTAGTGCATGAAGACAAGTCTATCCAATGTCCTAGTCTGCAATCTATTCCTATTCTTTGAATGAATAACTGCAAAACAACTCCAATTCCTTTCGCAGCTAGAAGAAGATGTTGTGTGGCTCAAAGCTTTTACTGCAAATTTTTGGAAAGCCTTTGTACTCTCTCCAAAATTAATCCAACATTCGGCCGGTTGTAACCTAGATACTGCATGTTGTGTAAGAGCATCTCCAAAGCTACTCAGGCGATTTCCAAATGTATCTAATTCATTCAACGCCTTTATTTGCATATCTAAGTCAGGCTCTAATCTCTTTATCACATTCTTTAGCTCGACACGAACTTCATCATCCGCAATAAATGATTGGGCATATCTGTACATAGGATTTAAGTAGTAACCTGCTGTATGAAGATCGTGATGGAGTTGTCTTGTCCATCTCTTGTCGATTATCCTCCAATAAGACTCTCACCTTCTACAATCACATTGAATTGCCAACTTTGTCTTATCTGTGGCATCGTATAAGAAGCCCATAGTAGGTGCTTCATCGATTTCAACAAGACGGAGTACCCTCATTAGTGGGTCCATCACCTTTAGGATCGACTTGACCCTCTTCCAATATTTATTATCCCGTATGATGTTCGCAACTTCAACCGGTGTCCTTGATGTCTTCTGCCTATGTTTTGTTGTTTTGTGTTGAGCCAATCTTGGGGAGCGAACATCTCACTCAACTCTCTCCTATGCTGGTATAAACTCTCTAATACTATAAAGTTTGTTACGAATCTAGTCGCCGCAGGCCTCAACAACTCTCGTCCTTTCGTTAACTTTCTCACTATTGCGACTACTTGATTACGATTGTAAATAAACGTCGTCATTTCTCTTGCCCTTTCGACCATTTCCTTAACATTCTTCTTCTTCCTAATATCTTCCAATATAAGATCAATATCATAGGCAGCACGTGGTGACAAAAAAAGATGTGGTCTCTTTTTCATCAACTCATGTCCTGCAAGCTTATATGATGCTTCATTATCCGTCAGAATCTGCACTACATTCTCCTCTCCAATCGCTTCCACAACTTTATCCATTAGTCCAGTAATATAATTAGAATCTTTTGTTACTTTTGAGGCATCAATTGACTTGTGGTATATAATTCCTAAGTGGCAGTACACCATGAAGTTGATCACGCTGCTTCTGGTTGGGCCAGTCTAACCATCACACATGATTGTGCATCCTCTGGCCTGCCATATAGGTTTAAAGGTTGCCACGTATGTTTTTACATCCACATATTCTGCATCTGTCCATTTCTCCCTAATCTCCTTAGCCATGGGAGCTTTAATTCCTACACCTGCTTCTGCTGCTGCATTAATTACCACCTGCCAATATGGAGAATTGGCCGTGTTAGGAGGTATGTTGGCATGTATAAATAACTTTGCTGCTGTCCTACCTAGCTTCTCAACGGAAGTTCTACTCCACATTTGTTTTATCTTATTTTGTTTAGTTGATTCTTTCCTAAATAGGATTGGATCAACAGAGGGTCTCCTAGGCTCATTTACTTCTTCATCCAAATGTATAGGAGCCTCACGTGAAGATGTTTGTCGTCGGCTCCCGAACACACGTTGTAACCCACTAAACCTACCCCCCAACCCCCACCTGTAGAAGCAGTTGCACTCTCAGCTGCACTCCCACTCCCACTGCCCTGTATCACGTATTGACCCACTCACGCCAAACATGTGGCAACGTTCTTCCTCTTCACGAGCTAGACGCAAGCTCTCTCTCCTAGCTATAGTTAATTTCCGATCTGAATTTTCGTCAGAATCAATAATATCTTCATCACGAACGCCCATATATTCAGGAATAAACTCCTCCTATAGAGCTGCGTCCAAAATCTCATATTTCTTCTTGTCTAGCAGCACTTTTACCCTTCGACTCATCCAGATTGGCTTGCATTAAAATCATTTTCTCTTTCGGGAGTACATCCCGCAACTTGACCCTTTCGATGTGCCAAATATTGTTTGAGATGGGTAATTCCACCAGTTACTAGTTTATCACAATAGTTGCACTTCATTTGGTGCCCAGTACCACCAACCCTCTGACAATGTTGCCATCCAATATCCTCACTTGTTGGCCAGACTCAGACATTTCCTTAGGCAGATACTAGATATAGATTAGATATGACCCATGTCTATGTGAGATTGTGAGTCTACTCGCTATTCTAAATTTATATACAGTTTTTAGAATTTAATCAATAAAGATGATTTTATGTTCTAAACCCTAAGAAGCTCCAAAACCTGTCCAATATAAGAAAATATAAACATAAAGTCACTAATTCAAAAATAGAAAAAAAATATAAAATCATAACAACAATCTGTAAAATGGACATTAACATGTTCTACTATGATTAACACATCATATTCTACAATTAAAACAACAAAACATTCAATAAAAAATGATTTTTCAAATTAAAAAAAAAGGGTTGAAAATAATGCATAAATAGAAAAAAATATAAAATGACAACAATAATCTGTAAAATGGACATTAACATGTTTTACTATGATTAACACATCATATTCTACCATTAAAATAACAAAACATTGAATAAAAAATGATTTTTCGAATTAAAAAAAGGGTCGAAAATAGTGCGTAAATAGAAAAAAATTATAAAAAAATATAAAATGACAACAACAATCTATAAAATGGACATTAATATCTTCTATTATGATTAACACATCATATTCTACCATTAAAACAACAAAACATTGAATAAAAAGTATAAATAACTATTTTTGAGAATAGTGTGTAAATAGAAAAAATTATAAAAAAATATAAAATGACAACAACAATTTGTAAAATGTACATTAATATCTTTTACTATGATTAACACCATATTCTACCATTAAAAAGGAAAACATTGAATAAAAAATGATTTTTCGAATTAAAAAAAAGGGCCGGAAATAGTGCGTAAATAGAAAAAAATTATAAAAAAATAAAATGACAACAACAATCTGTAAAATGGACATTAACATGTTCTAGTATGATTAACACATCATATTCTACCATTAAAACAGCAAAACATTCAATAAAAAATGATTTTTCGAATTAAAAAAAGGGCCGAAAATAGTGCGTTAATAGAAAAAATTATAAAAAAATATAAAATGACAACAACAATCTGTAAAATGCACATTAATATCTTCTATTATGATTAACACATCATATTCTACTATGATTAACACATCATATTCTACCATGAATTTGCAAGTTTCCTCTAAAAAAATAAAATTCTACCATTAAAACAGCAAAACATTCAATAAAAAATGATTTTTCGAATTTAAAAAAAGGGCCGAAAATAGTGCGTAAATAGAAAAAAATTATAAAAAAATATAAAATGACAACAACAATCTGTAAAATGGACATTAATATCTTGTATTATGATTAACACATCATATTCTACCATTCAAACAACAAAACATTGAATAAAAAATATAAATGTCTATTTTTAAGGAAATTTTGGAAAATGGCCCACGGAGCTTCGAATCAAGAAAATCCTTAATATAAGTTGTTTTTATCTGTAATATCAAGCTAAGAGTGGTCGAAAATAGCAATAGAATGATTTAGGAAGAGTTTGGAAGAAAGAAGTTTCAAAAAAAGTGAAAAAACAGACCTTAAAAAGCAAAACAAAGAGGCTGTTTTTTGACCGTTACGAGGTAGTAACGGCTAGGGTTGTACACAAACCGGGCTGGCCCGATTAACTCGCTCGACTCGGCCCGACTCGGAACTGAGTTCGAGCCGAGACGGGCCATTTTCTTCAGCCCGAAACTGAGTTCGGGCCGAGTTCAAACATGTCCCAGTTCGGCCCGACTCGGTCCGAAACCCGACTCGACCTGGCCTGACTTGGCCGTTTATATATATATATATATATATATATATATATATATATATATATCCTAAATCTTTATCCTAATCATTTGAGAAAGAGAAGTGAGAACGCCGTCCGTCCCTTTGTAGATGGAGCAGGCTTGAAATTGGCCTGAACTCGGCCCGAGCTCACTCGATTGCTGACCGGGCTGAATTTGGGCTGGACATGTTAGTCCGGTGACTGGGCCGGGCCAAGTTCGGGCTAGATGTGGCTGGTGACCGGGCCGGGCCAGGTTGAGCCCAGTTCGACTCGGATCGACTCGTGTACACCCCTAGTAACGGTCGTTACGCCTTGTAACGATCGTTACGGGGCCGTTACAGCTACATAATTGGGGGGGTGCCCTGTTACGGCCCCGTATCGCGTAACGGCCACTGCCGTTACTGTTACGTATCGGCCGATACGTAACCGATACGGGATACCTTGTATAGAGGATGAGAAGATTGTGGAGTTTGCTGGATTAGTGGATCGTCTGAAGAGTATAACTGCTTCATCTCAAGAACAATACTCGATGATTTGGTTCGCTCATTGCTCATGTAGATTTTCTGTTCGCTCATTTTTCCGTTTGATTAAGGAGTCGCCTTGTAACCCTGGTCCTCCTCATCCATTTCATCATTGGTTTTATGGAGTCTCCCTCAAGTTGCGGTATTCGTATGGCTAGTATGAAGAAAGAGAATTTTTATTGTTGACAGTCTTCAAAGGAGATCCTTAGTCATCCCTAATATTTGTTTGATGCGTGTATGGAGAATGCTGAGACGAGTGATCATATTTTCATTCATTGCCCATTTGCTTGTAAAGTGTGGGAGTATTTTGTTGTATTTTTTCATACTGATTGGGTGATTTTGAAGTTAGTTGAAGACGTCCCGTGGGCTTGTCATGGGGATGGAGTAGGGAAATTTGGGAGAGCTATGAGGAGACTTATTATTATGACTTTATTTTGGTCTGTTCGAGGGGATCAAAACGGTTGTTGCTTTTGGAACGGGAGTTCTATAGTGGAAGGGATTAGTAGAAAAGTTAAGGGTCTTCTTTTTGGGTTGGGTTCCTTATGTTAATGCAACAAAGGGTGCTAATTTTTTTGTATCTTTTTTTTTTGGGTCCCGGTGATGGATTGTATTCTTTTCTCATTTTTTTTGCAGGTGTCTTAATAAAATTTCGGTTCTCTCACAAAAGTAACCAATAGTTCAAGAACTTCAATAAAGATTCTTGCTAGAGTAGCTAATGGCATACAAAGATGTATAGAGGTTGTTCACCAGTCATGGTGGATCCAAAGCTTCATTAAGTGGAAGGGTCATGAGTATCATGACTTCTGGTGACTATCATTTTACAGTGTCCGTACCTTGATGCTATAAAGAATTTGAAGGACCTGGTCAGTTTTTGTTAAGCCAATAAATGTCAGCTCGTGTGCATTGTGGGACCCTCTGGTCAACAGGGAAATTTCTTGCCTTGCTTGTGGATGATTGAAGAATGTAAAAGTAGTGATGCAACTAGAAGTCCACACAAGATGGCTGATCAAAGATCTGCTAAATCCAATCCTCCATATTGTTTGAATCAATGATTTTGGACAATATCCATGGTCTGATGATAATTCTGATGAGATCAACAATTAGATTACATTGTGTGGCCCATGAAATCAATCAGATGGTAATTAAAATTTGTATGATCTATAGCAATTGTTGCTCCAGATATGAGGAAAATCGTGACCCAGATAGGCCTGTCGCTTACCCATTTGCATTAAGTAGTCACCACCTTGTTTGGCTGAGGTAAGCTGCATTGATAGACTCAAGGGTTGAATTGGCGCACTTAATGAAACTAGCCTTTTCCAAATCAGTGTGGCAGTGGGAATCCTCTGAGGTCTTGTATTGGTCTCTTGCGTCATTGATTTTAGAAACAATGAGCAAAAAAAGGTGCTGTTAGCTTGCAAATCTGAGAAGGTTAGGTTAATGTATTCTAATATTTATCTTTCCATTCTTGAACGATGGTAAAATTTCTCCTTTGGCCTTTGGAAGACAGTTCCAAGAACTGAGTTGTAATTTGAGAAGGCAGTTTGTGATGCTGATAATGTTCATGTGGATAACCAACGAATGATTTTGTGATGTTCGGGGAAATATCAAGTTAAAAATCAACATTCTAGAAAGTGAAATGATGGGTATTTGGCCGAGCAAGGAGGAAATGAGATGGATGTTGAGCTAATATCTTTGGATGTAAGCCAGGAAAGCTCCCATCTTTTGAGCCTTCCCCTTCATGGTGTAAAAGCCTTCTAAACATCTTTGGGAAAAGGTGGTAGAAAGTGTGGGAAGGAAACTCTACCTGGAAGAGTAGATATCTATCCCTTGGGGGCGGATATATATTCCAATTTATTATGTCCATGTTTCATTGCCTAGTCAACATTATTGGAAAGGATCTAAAGTGAATTCTGGTGGAGAAGAGTGGAAACTAGGCATAAATTCCATTTGCTGGAGTGGGGAGATGTATACAAGCCGAAGGAGATGTATTCATGAACATCCCTCTGTTAGACAAGTGGCTGTGGAGATTTGAGGAGGAAGATGGTGATGGATGAATTCTCGAGCAAATACTGTG
The DNA here is from genome assembly GCF_029962835.1 of Magnolia sinica. Lineage (NCBI taxonomy): Eukaryota > Viridiplantae > Streptophyta > Magnoliopsida > Magnoliales > Magnoliaceae > Magnolia > Magnolia sinica. Next base: position 19,477,104 of record NC_080583.1, on the reverse strand, counting down.
TGGGTAGAAGGTAAAGTACCTTTAGAAGGGAACTTGTCTTTTCTTTAGGGAATGGCTCTTGTGTTTAATTATAGGAGGACAAATGGTGTGGCGACAGACCTTCTTACATTGCTTTTCCTCAGTTGTACATGATGATTCTTGTGAGAGATGTGATGATCTCTCAGCATTATTCCCAATTAATAGCCAACAAGTGTGGTCTCCAAACTTCTGTAGAGACCTTGGTGAAGCAAAATTTGAAGATCCACTAGCCTTATAGCTATTTTGGATAGCTATGGACCATTGCTTGAGGAGAGGAATAAGTGGAGTTGGAAGGTGAGTGGACATCAATGGTGCACTCTTTAGAGTTTACCAGAGGAGGAGGCATCGTTGATAGAGTACTGGAGCAGAGGAGTTTATGTGGATGGACGTCGGGTCCATTGGACCCATTTTCTGACTCGCTATGAGTGCATGAGCGGTATGACTGCACTCTGGCCGCAGGCCCATGGGGCGAATTTCACACCTTGTCGTGCGGGTGTTTTTAATTTTAGGCATTTTGTTATTCTTTTCTTTGTTTTCTGGGGCTTTAGTGCACCTTTTTTTTTGTTATTTTTCTTGTTTTTAGGGGCTTTAGTCACTTTTACATTTTCCATGTCTTATATATATATATTGGGGAAAACCCTATTTTATTATTATTGAATGAATAAAAGTTTGTATGCTTTCTTTCTCTTTTACCAAAGAGATTAGGATTTTAGGATTGACCCTTGGGTGTTGAGGATTCCACCTGGTTTCAGATTGTCCTTCTTTCTATATATTCAAGGTGCAAGAAAAGGTAAGTATCAACTGTCTTTTTTTTAATTTTTATTTTTTTAATTTTATTTTTATGCCCTAGAATTCGTACTCCCTCTCATCTCGAACCCATCTCTCTTTTTTATCCCTTTTGTACCTCTCTGGATATACCCTTTTGGCTTAAACGGAAAAGAGGGATGGCTAGTTAGGAGAATCGAATCCCAACTTGATTGTGGATTGGCTTATGCTAGATCCGGGATATCCTCATATCCCCAAGTCCTTCATTTTTTTACTGTTTATGTGATTCTATACCAAGTGGCATGATCTTGATGGAATGCTTTCATCTCTGTGTTGAGATTTGCTTAATCGACGTGATTGATAACAGTTAGTTGCCTTATTTTATTACTTGAATCTTTATACATGCACCTACAGCTAGGCCATCACATGTCCTTGCATCAGAAGGCCAGTAGATAATGTTGTTTTTCTGTGAAATTGTCCTGTTCGTCTAGCAATGGACTTTCAGTGTTTACAGAGTTGGGTCTAACTGCCCTCATATGGAAGTACATGCCAACCAAGGATTGTGGCCTTTGTGTGGCTATTTGAGATGGATAAGGTGCTCACGCTCAATCATTTGAAGAATAGATGAGTTGTCATCCCAAATGTGTGTATCCCGTGCCTTATGGATCCGGAGTTGATCAACCAAATGTTTATGCACTGCAGCTTCTCGCTGATTGTTTGGTGTAAGTTTTTTCATCTTTTCAAGGTGGATTGGGTGATGCCCCATTTGTTTGAGTTCTATAGGGTGTGGCACGAGGGATGTAGAGGCATAACAATGAAGTTTTCCTGGATGATGACTCTGCTTTCTGGTCTTCGGAAGGTTTGCTAGAGTAGTCTGGGCCTCATTGTTGGAGCTAGTTCAATACAACTGGGTAATGCCAAACTTGATTGGAGATTTTTTTTTTCCCTAGCATGTTATGGAGTCGGACTTGGTTAGGAAGTAATGATCATGTTAAGACTCTTAAATCTTGCAGGATTATGGTTGATATGGGTTGAGTGGAATCGGAGGTGCTTCCGAAATCAACTTAGGCTCCCAGATTTTCTCATCAAACGAATGACATCTTCTTCTAGAAATCCAAGCTATTCTTAGCATTATATTGGGGAATATCATTGCTATTACTCAAACAAGTATGAAACGTATGCTTGCATATTTGTCCATAGGTCAAATTGGATATGTAATTATTGGAAATATTGTTGGAGACTAAATGAGGAAGTGTTTTGGAGAGTAAGATTGGAGATCATAGATGGGCTGTGATCATGAAGGCCCCCCGTTTATATATATATATATATGTATGTATGTATGTATGTATGTATGTATGTATGTATGTATCTTTTTTGTCTTTCCAAGTTCTTCTTTTGGTTTTTGTTGGCGTAATTTTGTAGTTATTCTTTGAGGATAGCTGTGGTTAGGAATTAGGATTCTATGTTGTTCGATTTGAAGACACCTTACTTCCAATTCTTGATTGTTCCCTTTCTATATCCTTTTAGAATTTTCTTAAGATGTTTTGTTGCCTTTCAGAAAAAAAGTGAAATCGTCTTTGGGCCATGGGAAACAAAGGTGGCCCTCACATATCCAATGGTCCTGCCAATCAAGACAGGGCCCTCCTGTTAAATTCGTGGTGGTGCAGACCATAATATGGTGTGTGTATGTGTTTTTGAGAGCATGGGTCAATTTTATTGCTCTTTTTTTTTTTTCGTGAAAGGTGGATCAGTTTTATTTGTCATGATGTATACTTGTATTAGTATATTTGATCCTCATTTTGATCTTTATATGATATTTGAGTGCTAAACTGTGCACCTATACTAGAGCAATCTGGGCTCCATTATAATGCGTGTTGTGATTCTTGATCTCTACCGTGCCGTATTTCTTCTTAAATAATCTTCGTTATTATTAATTTTCTTATTACAAAAAAGAAATATGCTTTTAGTGAGGCTACCTTTCTTTAGTTGGGTGATTGCAATTGGTCTTTGGCTGGAGTTAGCATATTTTTCAAGATCACAGAAGCTTGTCATTGCCATCATCATAGCCGTGTCACCCAAGTCTATGATGTTAAGATTTATTCTGCAGATATTTCTGGCTATTTTTTCTGATAATTCTCGGGTACTAATCTTTACAATTGCTGATTCTGCATTACATTTTCTAACTTCATACGCGACTATTTTTGAAGTTGCACGCTGAGTATGGGGCTGTAAGAAACTCGTCTACTCAGCCTGCTCAGGAAAATTCCAGCACAACTCCACATGAACAAGGTGATCAGGATGCCACTACTCCTGAGGTTTTGGGTCTACAAGGTACTTCTAATACTCTCTTAATTCAATTTTCACATTTCTAATGCAATATATTTGATATTCAACTAATTTTTCTCCTGCTTGGTACTTGTGCATGTAAAATGCTAATAAGTCTTGCATGTTTGTTGTTGTTGTTGTTGTTACTATTTATTAAAGCAAAAACCAGTGGAATGACTTTCTCTTTAGGGTTAATTTAGTCAAATAACTCTCTGCTTATGATGATTGCCATTTCCCCCAAAATTATTAACTTTTGTAGTAGAATAACCTTTGACTGGAAGTCAATAGTTTTTTTTTTTTTTTTGGGCGAAATCACTGAAGAGCCTACCAAAAGCATTTTTTTTTCCTGTGTAATTCTCGTTTACTGGGGATTCAAATCAAGTGATAGGGGTTTAATTAGCAATGAGGCCCATGTGGAGCCATGCCAATTTGCATGCATGCACACGTGCCAATCTGAAATGCACGTGTGAGATCCAAGCTTTCCATCAGGTGGCTTACACCATCAAGATATACTGACCTTAAAATCATGCCATTGCAAGCCTTAGGCAGGCCAAAGCATGCAAAGCCTATGGCCAACTAGAAATAATTGCTTTAACCGTTAGTTAATGTTGTATATTAGGACCAATGTTTGTAGTATCGGTATCATTACGTATAACTAGCTGGGATACAAAAACATGTATCGATATTGCTGATACTTGGAAATGTCTTGCTGACTGAGGGAAACATGGAGACAAAAGTGGAATTTTTAGTGAAAATTTTGGAGATCCACCGGGTGAGTTTTTCCAACCTAGTCAGAAAATCTCACCATAGCAGTTGTCACCCGCCCTCCATTAAGCTTTTTGTAGGAGAAACGGTTGACATTGAAGTCCCCGCCAATACACCAGGAAAACGACCACATGTCTGACACCATCCAACTCTGCCCAGAATTGATCCCGCATAGCATTTCTACAGGGGCCATACACAATGGAGGACACCCACTGAAAACCTAATGAAACATCTCCTAGCAACATAGAGAGAGAAAGAACCCAAAAAAACATCTAGCCTCTTCCATACACAGCTTTTCAAGCAACCGAGATACCCCCAACTGCCCCCAAAGCATTGGGAGAGACCCAATTGACATTGCTAAAGCCCCAAATAGAATTAATCGTACCTTTGTCCACCGATTGTAGCTTGGTTTCCTGAATTGCAATAATGTCAACCTTCATCTTCTTACACATTTGCTTGACCTGAGCTCTCTTTACACTGCTCCCCATCCCACTAACGTTTCAAGACAAAATTATCATTGATTACCGCCTTTCCCTAATCTCGCCCTTTTCCCCTTGCCTGCAACCAGTGTTTTAAGTATCGACGATATCGGCCGATATATCTCACGATAAATCTTGTATCCCACGTATGTGATACGAAACCCGTAAGTAGTGGGATATTTCCCACATGTTCAATTCAGTGAGCATTTTTAATTTTCGATTCTTTTCTTTTTTCTAAATCATGTTAAATTAGTGTCAAATTATTACAAATCCACGATTTTTCATGTTTTACATGAAAAACCATGGATTGGGAGCTTCAATTTTAAGATGTGGAGGAGATGGGCCGAGTTGCGGAAAATTGGTTTTTTTTTTTTTCCAATTTCTCGCAAATCTGTTGCAATCTTTGTGTCCAAACATGTATGTAACCTGATCTAGTGATTCTTCTTTTGAACGTATTGCTTGTGTTTCCACATGTCTTCTTACATTTATAAATTCTATGAATAGACTTTGAATATACTTGCATCAATTTAGTTAGACAACGCATAGATTAGGACCCCATATAAAGAAAATCTATTATGTGCACTTGTTTTTTGTAATGTTTTGATTTATATGTATTGATGTCTTTTTTAACAATCACTGAAGTTTCATTGAAAAATTCGACCAATTTCCCAATGTTTTTCCATGTTTCCAACAGTAATGATACATTACGCAATACAATCGATATATCCCATGTGATAATTGATATGTATTTGTATCCCAGGGGTGTGATGCGTAACGCGATACCGATATTTTGAACATTGCCTGCAGCCTCATAATTAATGGAGCTCTCCAAGTTCTACAACTCTCTTTAACCCTTGGGGGATTTCCTGGGCTTTAACTTCTAGCGATGTTGATGTCGTTGTATCGCCTTGGCTTGCACAAATTGGCAAAAATCATATTCATCCCCATCCTGCGTACTGTAAGACATACCCACCAGACCCCCTACACTGACCAGGGCGTCTTTAGTCCATTGAAATTGTTCCTTTGCGATCACCCCTTTGCTTGTTCGATCCTTAGAGCTTACCACGAGCCTCCCCCTGTTGTATGTACTGACAGAAGTCGAGTTTTCTCTAACTTTCTCTGCGCACAAGGGAGTCACAACCATGGCTTCCTTCATAAGATTCTCTACCCGCAGTCGAACTTCCACTAGCATCCGTCCGATATCAGTCTCCTAGATATCGAAACTCTGCGTCCGCTTCAAAATTTACCCCTTGAGCTCTGTCCGAGTTGAGGGTTGATTCGTCTCTAAGATGATATAGGGTGCTTCCTTGTGAGAAAGCCATCGGAGCATCCTCCTTCGAGGACCTGTATCGCACTTGTGTAGCTCCTCGGGTCCCCTCCTGAGAAGAAATCATCTTTAGGGCTACGAATAAGCGCCTTCTTTGATATAAGAAAGTCAGGGTGACTTCACACGAGCGGGTTCCTGATACGTGTCACGTAATTAGAAGATTCCACACATGTCAGCTTACTATTCCCATGAGCCAACCATTTGAGAGATGTCTCTGCCGCATGCTTTCCTTGTGCGACTTTAGTGGCCTCTCCATCGGTAGAGTCACGATCATCAATGTGCCATGTGTCATAGCCTGAAGTGTCATCATCGTTCGATTCCATTGTTGCGAGAGATGAACTACTGATTGGCATTAAATCCTTTTCTTTTCAACACCCGTCCACCCCAAGCATCTCTTATGGCCATTAGTCCCCTTCCGCTTCTCGAGCTATACACGTGTCTTTCGAAACCGCCAAAAAGGCATTAGCTTTGACACAATCCGGCTTGCTTGGGCGAGGGTCGGGGTTCGAACCAGTCTAAAAAAGGAGGTTCGAGGAGTAACTTATCCCAATTTGTGCTCCTACAACCCACCCATCGCTACGTGTCGTCATCCGCTGCCTTCCATCTCCACTACCATATGCCTGCCAATCCGATTAGCGCATGCAATGTTTCGGCTTTCTCGAGTTCTAGCGGAGCATTGCTCCTGTAGTTCGTCACCAGCGCCTGGCCGAAAATCATGGCTTCCCGCTCCCACTCGTCTCCTGCATCTTTCAGAAGTTCCGCCAACAAAACTATATTCCTTTTGCCGCCACCTGCTACACCCGCATCACCACCTTTCTATCTTCGATGGTCGTCGTCACTGAATCCGGATTTCCTTGTTCTTTCTTCTTTCTTATATGAACTCTGGCCACCCCCACTTCCTCCCCATTCTCCGTCATCGGATCTAACATCACTTCACCCAAACAGGAGGCAACAACAATGTAGAAATCCATAAAGCATAGTTCAAGAGGGATCCCCCGGATGAAGAACCAAGCCTCGTCATATTCGAACATTGAATGTTCCTCCCAACGTCGAATATGCACAATGTGGCAGTCTTTATGAAGAGCTCATGCCATGATTAGAAGGTCCACCCTCACCTCCGGCCGCAATCTAATCCAGACCTCATTAAAACCTATCGGTTTGAGCGAATATGATTCTGACATCAACTTGCATGACTCAATGAGCCGTTCCCTGATCTGAGTGATGTTTGCCCCTTCATTTATAATGGCAATCATTGAGTGGCTTAGAGGTTCCCAAGACTTGGAAATCACCTCCTGATCGATGTGGACTACCCGTTCCCTCCCATCGCTCTCGACCACGACCATCTTTTCTTCAACTATGTGCTTTTTTATTGCTCCCTTTGGGTTGCTGTTAGGGGCTCGAACTGGGGTGGAATTTCCCACAACTGCTTCTTTAAATGGACCAACTCTCATATTCAACGAGGGTTGCGATAACATCAGTTGTTTCTATGCAGCTTCCGAGGCCTATAGCAATGATGCCGAGCTCTCTGTTCCTGAGAGAGGCTTGCTTTCCCTATTGTTAAGTTCAAGACCCAATCGTGCCGTCTATACGAATAACTTCCTTCCTCCAATGCTCTCCATGCAACATCTTTACGACTTTAGCAAGCTCCTCCGAGCTCATCCGAACAAATGCAAATCCCCTAGCTGCCCCGTATATCTATCACTTGGTAGCACCACATCCATTATTGCTCCGGCTTCGCCAAACACCCTAGAGAAGTTGATGGGAAGCCAACCCTTCTAGTAACCTTTGATGAAGAGGGTAGGGTGCTAGGCCAGTAAAGGTTTCCTAACTGTCTAGCTCACGCGGTCGAGCTTCCTATTTGTAACCAACTTTTAGGGGCCTCCATCCTTGTTGCCTTCTTGATGGGGACATCAAAAGACCTACTCGGGTGTACCATAGACGAAGATGACCACCCACATCAGCGTAACTTTCTTTGTGGATTGGAGACAAGTTCCAGATGGGGCATGTCGGGCCTTTTTGAAGACCCCACATGCATTGGACGTGCATTAGGAAGCAAGGTATTCCGTATCGGTAACGGTGGCCGTAACAGTCACCATCGTTATCGATACGGGTATCGGCTGTAACGGCCGATACGGGGTCGTAACGACTGCTACAATCACCGTAACGGTTGAAAATTTTATTTTGCCCAAAAAATTCTGAAAAAATATTTAGAAAATCAAGAATAGTGTAAATATTCCAAATATGTATTCATTTTTTGTTTCGAACATGTTTATGGTAGTGTAACGGTACACTCTTTGGTGGGAGTGTTGTATCAGGCTGTCTAGTGAATTTGTGAACATGATTATGTGTATCTAATGTTTACACATCACAATCAAGCATTAAAACTAAAAATAGGAAAAATTGCATAAATATTACTTTTTCAATTTTTTGAAAAAAAAAAAGGGGCCATTGGAGCTTCTATTCGCTCAAATCACTTCAATTTATGATTTTAATATTAAAAACTACGCTCAAATCACTTCAATCTATGATTTTAATATTAAAAACTATAGTAAGAGTGGTCGAAATCTATTGCAAAATGATCTAGGAGAGTTTTTGGGATGAGAAAAGTTAAAAAAAAGAGGGGGGGGGGGGTGGCCGTTACGGGGGTAACGGTCATTATGCCTTGTAACGACCTTTACGGCCGATACGGTCCCAAAAAATTAACTGTCCTGTTTCACCCCTGTATCACATAACAGTCATGGCCGTTACCTATACGTATCGGCCTTTACGGGCGTATCGTAACAGATACGGAACACATTGTCAGGAAGACCCTACTTTGGGATGATGCTTGCTTAGGAGACCATTTTAGTTATAAGGTTTCTATTTCGTGTCGATATGACTGTTGGATCTTGTCGATCAGGCCATCGGGCCACTAAATTTTCCTGATCTGGGCCCCTTGGACTTTAATATTGCTTTCTTTATGTTTTTTGTTATTTTTATGATTTATTTGATGGTTGAGATTGATAATAAATATTTTAGTTTTTCTTATTTTGGATTGTGGGCCACTTCACTTAAGTGAGTGGCATAGTTGTAATTATGCTGAATTTTTAATTATAAAGCCACCGGGGGGGGGGGGTTCAAACCCTAGTGGTGTTAATGAGAAGAAAGAAAAAAGGGAGAAGCTCTCTTGAGTAAATGAATTTTCCTCATTGTATTTTAAGGTTTTTTAGGGTTTGTGAGAAACCCTCCCTTCCAATTGAATTGTGGAAGGGTAGAAGCTTGTTTGGTGGTGGATTCCCCAAGGTACATCCTTCCTCTTCCTCTTCTTCGAAGGATATTTTTCTTCTTACATTCTTCCTCTCTTTTCTTCGAAAGGTATTCTTCTTCTGTTATTTTCCTCTTTTCCTTTCCATTACAACCTTCTAAACCTTAGATCCTTTGAATCCCTAAAACCCCATTCCTAAATTTCCATCCATGAATCTAAGACCCTAATCAAAATCTGAATTTGTTTTTATTTTTATTTTTGTGAAACTTTCCCTAAACCAGAATTTTGCTTGCATCATTATCTATCCAAGTGGTTGTTGCACTACCCATGCTAGATTGGAAGTCCCTACTTCCAAGCGGGCCACCTTTGAACTAGTCTATATTTTCATGCACCGCGTATGTGAAAACCTAGGATCTTCATGTTATAAATGTGAATTTCTGAATATATTATGAGGACATGCTTGATTTTATATGTTGATTGCTGAAATTAATATGTAATCGATCTCCCATCTTTCATCCTAGGATAGTACATTAAATCAACTTCGAGGACCTCGGGCTGAACATTACTAAGGAATCCTAGAAGCTCAGAAATCTCGTTTATCTCATCTTCTAACAAGTTCCTTCTGCAAGGCGGGGCCCATACCACCGATCCCTCAACGATAGAGAAACAATCTGCCACTATAATCGACCTATCTGGAGCAAGGTGGGCAATCATTGTGAAGAGATGTTGGAGTGTATGAACACCACACCAACGATCGGTTCGGAAACGAATACTGTTACCCCTTTCAAGCTTGAAGAGAATCCCCCTCCTCACTAAGTGCTTAGTATTAGCCACTTCTTTCCAAATTGTTGACGCTCGATACATTGAGGAGTTTCTTACGAACCACCCGCCTTCTTGAGTGCCATACTTGCCAGCTATCACCTGTCTCTAAAGCCTTCCTTCCTCCCTGAATCGCCAAACCCATTTCCTAAGGAGGGTAGTATTCATAACCCACAACGGTTTATTGCCAACCCCTCCCTCTTTAACTGGTTTGTACATGTCATCCCACCTAAGTAGATGGAACTAGGGGTGTACATGAACCAAGCTAGCTCGGTTAGCTCGCTCGACTCGACTCGAAAATGAGTTCGAGCTGGCCCCAGCTCGACTTGACTCGGATTGAACCCAACTCGAATCGAATTCGAATCAAACCAGTTCGGTGACTCGGTTACTTTGATATTGATGTTGCTCACCAAGTGTTTGATGAAATGACTCTATGAAGTATGGCTGGTGGCAAGGAAGGTATGTATATAAAACAAATACCCTTTTTTTCTTGATTTTTATGTTGCTTAGAAGGTGTTTGATAAAATATCTGTAAAACCACTGCTGCTGTTTTACATACAGTGAGATTTTGAAGGTGCAGTCCATGTGTTTGTGAAAATGCTGCACAAGCGAACTCGGCTCGATCTTGGCTCGAACTGGCCCGAGATGCTGACCAAACCGAGCTGAGCTGGCCAGTCAGGCTCGAGGACCGAGCCGAGCCGAGTTCGAGTTGGGTTCAGCTATTGGCCGAGCCGAGTTGAGCTGAGGCCAGCTCGACTCGGTTCGACTTGGTGTACACCCCTATATGGAACTTCCTTTTATTGCATGCTCCTTCCCATAAGAAATTCCTTCTCAAAATTTCCAACTTATCCACCACTGATTTGGGGCATTTGAATAGAGTTAAGAAGTAAACGGGCATATTGGAAAATGCCGACTTAAAAAGGGTTAGCCGCCTCCCTGAAGATAAGTAGCGACACTTCCCCGAGGCGAACTTTCTCTCAATTCTTTCTATTACTCTATCCAAAGGTGCTTAACAAGCTTTCCAATGCATACCGACAATCCTAGGAATAATGTGGGGAAGGAACTTGTCTAGGCTATCTTACACCCAAAGATGCCAGCGAAGTGGTCAAGATCATCCCCACTAACGTGCACTCCATGCATGATGAGGGCATGCAAGCACCTTTTAGAGTTTATCAGAGGAGTGCTGCCCCACTTTATTTATGGCTAGGTGATCATTATATGGAGCCTAGTGGGCCCAATTTAAGTTCCTAGCCAAGTTGAAGACTCCACATGCATGATCATGCACGTTTGAAGACCCCACACTGGGAAGATGCATGTGGGCTGCTTAGTTGAGAGGTTGTCAAATAGCATATGGGATCCTGTGCGATTGCATATGCGTGTGCGCATATGCGATCTCACAATCGCATATGCGGTCGCATATATATATATTTTTCCGCATTTTTTCAAAAAATTTAAAAAAAATCAGAAAAATCAGAAAAAATTCAAAAAAAATCAGAAAAATCAAAATAAATTATTATATGTCATTGGGACATGAAATACATTTAATTTAAGTTAAAAAAATAAAACCATACTCCATACATGATACATGCATCATACATTTACAATTTAGTAATTTACAAATTACAATATAGTTAACTTCTTAAATGATCTTAACATTAACAATTAACATTTTAGTTAGTACTAGTAGTTACATACTCACATTTAACAAATAACAATAACAAATATGAAATACGAAATATCAAATATCCATATTCAACATGCAACACTACATGCTCATGATAGTGATACAAATACAATACATAATATATCAAGTTATCAATGATTCAATATCAAGTTATCAACAAACAATCGACAACATCAGCACACTTAGACTTATGAGACAAGACAACCATTAAACAAAATTAAGCAGTTATGAATTTATTATTTATCTAATCATTAATCAATAATCATGATATACATTGATCTAGCATCCATTGTGGCACATCACCACCAAGTCCACCACCACCACCACCACCATCATCATCATTCGAGTCTTCTCCTTCTTCCACTTACACTTCTTCTCCTTCCGTTTCTTCGTCATCTGTACGTACTAATACTTCATCAACATCCAATGGTGGATGATCTTCAATTTGATCATTATTATCACATTCTCCTTTTCCAATCTCCTTAATCTCATCAACGGGTTGACGGCTACTACTCGCCCCCCGGCTTCTCCTCGTCCTTCGCCTTCGAGTGGTACTACTACCTTCACCAGGTGTCGATCCATATGCGGCATCTTCAACTTGTGCCCATGTCAGATCCTCTCCAGCAAATACCGGGTCCTCCGTCTCTACGAGCCACTCGTTATCTGCATCCAACTCATCTAAACAGATAGGGTCAAAGAAGCCGGGCTTTTCTTTCCTACTTTGGAATCGTTCTCGCAATTTTTGATTGTATTGAACGAAAACCAAGTCGTTGAGCTTTTTTTGCTCAAGGCGATTCCTTTTCTTGGTATGAATCTGCAAGAAAGAAAGCGCATTTGGCATTAGCTATTTAGGTAATTAATTTAGCTTAGGCTACTAAAAAATTAAAGTTTACAAAAAAACAAAACAATTACTAAACAGTCTAAACTTTTACTTACCGACTCGAACGTGCTCCAATTGCGCTCGCAACCACTGGCAGAACACGTGAGTCCAAGAATCTTCATAGCCAGCTTCTTTAGAGCTGGATCCTTCCTGTTCGGGTCCACTCCATAGGCAGCCCACCAGTCAGCTGAGAAAAACAGTTTAAGTATAGGTTAGAATCGTTAGATCTCTTAGAGACACTTTGTAGAAAAACTTTTTGTAAGAGTTCAGTACACAGTTGACATGCCTACACTAACATAGTAACATTCATTCATAGAAGTACTTACTGGGTAATTTCATTGTCCGATGTCTTATTACGATATCCCTTAAGATTATCCCTTCACTTTTTATGTAGAAGTCCAACAAAGTTGAGATCTTGTCCTGTTCTCCTCTATCTGGAATCATTCTTTCCAAGACATCAATAAATCCAACCATATGCATAGTTAGTGCTTCTGCTGGATCAGTAGAAGCGAATAAACAGACTAAGTTAAGGATGTAAGCAGCCGAATACAATGAGGATGACATTTGGCTGCCATATCTTCTATCTATAATATCTAAAATTGGCCTGTAATCACGGTCTCTATAGTTAAAATGGTCCATGATCTTATTTTTCGCCCTCTCCATCGCATCATATATGTAGCCCATTGCGGGCTTCTCATCCTCGTCCACCAATTGCAACATACAGACTAAGGGCTCGGATGATTTTAGCGCCTTTATCACCTGAGTCTAAAAACTTTGAGAAAGAATTGTTTGTTGAACTTGTTTCCCGTCATCCTTCTTTGACCAAGGCCCACTTGTAAAATCGGCCAACACTACAAAGCTTCTAAGTTCTGATTTCTTTGCATGTAGCCTTTGTAGTATTAAAAAGGCTATAGCGAAACGGGTGACTGCTGGACGTAACAAGTTACCCCCAATTTGTTTTCTCATTCGACTGAGAAGAAGGGTGTGTTTGTACATAAAGACCGTGATTTTTCTAGCCCTTGCAATCACGATTATAAATAATCGACCTATAGCTTCTAACATAAGATCAATACAATGGGCCGCATAGGGGGTCCAAAATAAATGTCGCCTCTTCTCCATAAGAAGACGACCGGCCATTACATACGAGGCTGCATTATCTGTAATTACTTGTACAATGTAGTCCTCATCTATTTCTTCAACTACACTATCTAGTAAGTTAAACAAATATTTTCCTGTGTGTGAATGGCCCGACGCGTCCACTGACTTCAAGAACATTGTCCCAGCTGGACAATTTGCCAAAAAGTTAATGAGAGATTGACTGGATCTATCAGTCCATCCATCGACCATTAGTGAACAACCATATATTTTCCATGATTCCCTATATTCAGCTATGAAGGATTGTGTATATTCAACTTCAGTTTTTAGGCATGTCTCCCTCATTTCATGATATGAAGGAGGTTTAAGCCCAGGTCCAAATTGACCTATAGCCTCAATCATTACCTTGAAGCTTTTCGATTTAATGGCGTTGAAAGCAACGCCGGTTTGGTAAAACCACTTAGCAATATATTGAATTGTGGTTTTCCTATCTTTTTGTTTATACCGGTTTTCTAAAGTTGTTTGAGCCGGCCCTTTCCCTCTACCCCTTTAGTCGACCACATCCTCGGGGTGTGGTCTACACCATCTATCTATGGGCCCATGCCCTCGGGCTCTTTTCGATGGTTGTACTTGTGGTCTAGACCGGCCTGTTGAAGTAGGGGGAGTGGGACTAGCTTCATCTACATTAACTACATTTATATTTTCATATGCATCTTGTTCCATATATTCCTCCTGACGTAGGGCATTATCGCATTTCTTTCTTGATTGTTTTTCCATATACTCCACGATCTCCTTTCGGATTTCTGGAGTAATTTTGTCGCATGCTTTTGCATTTGACCCCGGTAAATGTGCAAGGTGTTGCTTGTGCCTTGCAATGCCACCGGAACTCACAAACCCACATAACTCACATACTATGTGAGTCTTTTCGGTAGCACTACGGTAGTGCCCATACTTCCAACCCGGGTCATTCGACTTGGGCTTCAAAGAGGAAGATTGGGAAGAAGACATTATGATGGTGGATAGTGGTAGTGTGTGTGTATTATTAGCACTAAAAAGTAACTAGCTAGCTACTAACTAGAAACTAGAAAGTAAACTACAAATAAAAAGAAAAGTAAAGTAAGAGACTAAGAAGTATAAGAAGAAGAACTAAGAAGTAAGAAAGAAGTAGATCTAAGAGACTAAGAGAGTAAGTACGAGTAAAGACTAAAGAGCCTAAAGAGATGGGACTTGGGGGGGAGAGAGAGAGAGTTACACTTACACACACAGTTACACACTTACACTTGTAGAAACTAGAAAGGGAGAAGAAGAGGGAGAGAGAGAGTTGAGTTACACTTACACACTTACACTTGTAGAAAGGGAGAATAAGAGGGAAAAGAAAATGAGAAAAAGAGAGAGAGTTGAGTTACACACTTACACTTGTAGAAAGAGAAGGGGGAGAGAGAGAGAGAGAGAGAGAGAGAGAGAGAGAGAGAGAGATTTACACACAAATAAAAGTAAAATTACAAATGTAACAACTAACAAATCTAAAAGAGGTTCCCAACTTCAAATCTTGTTGTAACTTGTAGTCTTGTACTTGTAATCTTGAAATCTTGTTGTAACTTGTTGTAAGTTGTAACTTGTACTTGTAAGTTGTAAGTTGTAACTTGTAAGATGTAACTTGTAGTCCTGTAATGTAAGTTGTAACTTGTCACTTGTAAGTTGTAAGCTGTAACTTCAAACTTGTAAGTTATAACAACTAACAATTAACAAAGTAAGTAAGTAACAACTAACAAATCAATTAACAAACAAAATATATTTATATAAAAAATGATAGAAAGAAGTTGTTAGAAACTTAGAATTAGAAACTTAGAAGTCAGAACTTAGAAAACTTAGTGGATGGAGATTGGAGAGGACTAGAGGAGTGAGGAGTCTCTTGACTCTTGTCTTGACTCTTGATCTTGAATCTTGAATATGGATGGTATGAATGATGTATCATGTATTATGTATCATGTATCTTGGATTCTTGAATCTTGATTCTTGTTATACCCTCTTGATTCTTGAAAGTTGAAAGAAAAGAAAAGAAATATGGAAATGGAATATGGATGGAGAGGAGTGGATGGAATGTAGAATGTACATTGTAAAATGTAAAGTGCTTAGTAAGAGAGGATGTAGCAAGAGAATAGAGAATAGAGAGAGAGTTTGAGCTTTTTTTGTAAGTAGGAATGCTTAGAATGCATATATATGGAGTAAAAATCCGGATTTCAAAAAAAAAAAGTCAAAAAAGGTCAGAAATCTGACCGTTGGCCAGTATGCGATCGCATATGCTGGCACATGTGGCATACGCGATCACATATGTGCAAGGATCGCATATGCCACCGCCACATATGTGATCGGGCCAAATATATGCGCATATGCGATCGCATATTCGCATATGCGACCGCACATGACAACAATGGTATTGAAATATTGGATCGATTAGATATATCTATCGGACCATTGGATTTCGCATCGGACTGTTGGATTTCACATGATGTGCCATCTTGACCGTTGGACCATTTTGATCGTTGGGTCGTCTTGATCATGGACTCATATTGGACTCTAGTTTTAGTAATTTTGTTTAGTTAGTTTGATTATTTTGGCTTATTTTATGATTTAGTTGATATTAGGGTTGTTTTCGACATTAAATAGTATTAAGGGTGTTTTTGTAAAAACTTTCTAAATAGAGCATATAAGGCTTGGACGTGTAAAGTCCAGGGATTATTGGCTATTGAATGAAATTTTCTTCTTGCTTTATTTTGGAGCAAAATTCCTCCTTTGTTGGAGTTTGGTGTGAAGCCATGGAGTAATTCCAACTATCTTCTCTCTCTCTCTCTCTCTCTCTCTCTCTCTCTCTCTCTGTCTCTCTTTTTCATTCTCTTAAATGTATTTTTTTTTTTCACTCTTCTTCCCTCTCTCTATTTTTTTTTTCCCCAACCCAAATCCCATCCCCACCATCCCCAAACCCTTTAAACCTCAACCGTACAGACCCCCCTGTTCGTACGGCCGTACGGCCATACCCATTCCCTCATTCTTTCCCTCTTTTTGGTCCTTGATCGTTCCCCTTTAAAAACTAAAAGCCTAACCCTAGAACCTAGAATTCCAAACCGTAATCTCCCAAATTCCATAAGCCTAGAATTCCAAACCCTAATCTCCTAAATTCCGTAAACCTTAAATCTCCAAACCCTAATTCTTTCCAACCCTAACAAAGCGCAAGTGAATCCTCAGATTTAGATCGAATCCTATGCTAGATGGAAGTTCTACCTTCCATTGGGCTGTTTCCGATCGATAATCTTAAGATCCATTTACGAGATTGTGATGTGGCCTTGAATTTGAGCATAGTTGATTACTTGATTTATTTAGATTTGTGATATATTGGCAATATTTTATATTTTGATTTACTCAAATAATCTGTTTATTAATTCATTCACATCATTATAGTTTAGATTATCCATCGTGCATCAAAGCATTTTTGATTTGGCCACATTAATCTTCAAATCCGAAATGGCTTCAAAATAGACCAGAATTTTCCGAAGATTATTTACCAACATTTCCTTAGCTTCGCAAAAGAGAAGCAAATCATCTACATACTAAAGGTGGGATATTTGGATGTTGGCCCCTTGAATATCAAATCCTTTGAACATCCTATTCTTAACCCCTTTGGCAAGCATACCACTGATGGCCTTCCCCATAATTAATGGAGCACTCCAGGCCCATCAACTCTCTCCAGCCCTTGGGAACCTTCTTGGTCTTCAACTTTTGGCGAGATTGGTGTTGTTGTTTTGCCTTGGCTTGCACAAAATGGTAAAAATTGTAAACATCCTCATCCCTTGTTCCATATGACATACCCACCATACCCCTACTTTGACCAGGATGTCTTTAATCCACTGGAATTGCTCCTCTGTTATCGCCTCGTTGCTTGACCGTTCCCTCGAATTTGGTTGCCCGATGAATTCACATATGGTAGACGAGACACTAGCAACCCTTTCAGCGCAGAGCGGAGTAACAATTATTGCATCTTCGAGCAGGGCCTTGTCCAGCGGTTGAGCTTCCACTAGCATCCCTCCAAGATCTGTCTCGGCATAGTCCCACAACTCAACGTCCCCCACAGACCTAACCTTTAGAGAACCATCCGAATAAAAAACCAATTCTAATCCAAGTTGGTGAAGATCGTGTCCTCGTGGAGAGGCCACCAGGGCCACCTCCTCGAAGGAGTCACATTGAACTAACTGTTGTTGAGAACCCCCCTGAGAAGAGATTGCCTTGAGAGCTTGAATGGTCTTCTTTTATATAGCCGCTTCAGGCTTGAGTCGAGCGAGTGAAAGCCTTTCGCATGGGCGAAATACTTAAAAGATAATGTGCGTGTGAAGTTATATTTTACATGGGCCAAGCGTTCGAGATTTACTGCCGCACACTCTCCATAGGAATGGCTATCCGAGAGACGTGTGCCAACATCCAGAGAATCTTCATCGTCTGAATCCATTGTAGCGACAAATGAACGGTCAATCACCATTATACCTCTTTCAAATCGACGCGTGTCATCCCGAAGCAAATCAACATGACACATGTCCCCTTCTTCCTTACCCCAACGCCACGTGTCATTCGAAGCTTTCGCATAGGCAATATGCTTGGCGCATTCGATATGGTTCAGGGACAGGTCGAGATCCGAAGCAAGATTGAAAAGGCGGTTCGGGGAGCACTCATCTCTTGGAGCACCCGCAGCACTAGAGAGGCCACACATCGATCCCTGCTTCTCTCCGTGTTCACCCTCCATCTTCACCAACTACCTCTTGCCAATCAAAGTAGTACACGTATTGTTCTGAATGTCTGGAATTCCTGCGGAACATCGAATATGTGCTTTGTCACCCCTATTGTCCCAGATTCCATGGTTTCCTAGCCTTTCCCTTGCCTCTTGCAATCTCCAATAAGCTCCTCAATGAAGCTGAATGCCTTTTGCCAGCTCTCGGTAAACCTACATCTCCACCTCTCTCTTTGATAATTAGCGACACAATTTCTGGGTCTCGTTGCTCCTTCTTTCTTATGCGAACTCTAGCCACCCCCACTTCCTCGCCATTTTCCGTCATCGGATCTAATGGTGGCACTTCACCTATGCAAGAAGCAACAAACATAGAAATCTGAAAAGCACAACTCAATCGGGATCCCCCAAATGAAGAACCATGCCTTGTTGTATCCAAATATTGAATGTTCCTCCTATCTTCGAATATGAAGAATGGGTCTGTCCTCATGAAGCACTCTTGCTATGAGTAGGAGATCAACCCTAATCTCCAACTGCAAACTCATCAAGACCTCGTTGAAGCCGAATGGTTTGAGCGTATACATTTCCGGCAACAACCTGCAGGTTTCATCAATCCAGTCCCTAATTTGTGTAATATTTGCCCCATCTTTTGTAATGGCAGCCACCGAATGGCTTAGGGATTCCCAGGACTTGGATTAGGAATATAATTATGAAAGTTTAAAAAAAAAAAAAAAATCTAAACTAATTCCTTGTTTTCAGTCCTATAGTTGCCAAAATTGCATTCGATATACTTTGTTTTAGTTTGACTAACTTTGAAACCTTTAGATTTTAGAGCATCCTTGTCTCATCATTAAAAAAAAAATGTCATCTACAAACAAAAAACACCATGGGAGCTCTTCTTGTTAATGCCTCGTTAACTCGTTAATAACCAATGCAAAAAGATACATGCTCAATGTCGATCCTTGGTGTAAGCCTACAGTAATTGGAAACTCACTTGTCTTTCCACTAATGGTCCTCACATTTGTTAGTGCTCCCTCACACATATATAATCATATCAATATATCCTCTTGAAACTCTTTTCTTTCCCAACACCCCCCAAATCAACTCTCTAGGTACCCTATTGTGTGCTTTTTCTAAGTCAATAAAGGCCATGTGGAGATCCTTCCTCCTCTCCCTATATCTCTCCATCAATTATCTAAATAGGAGAATAGATTCAGTGGTAGACCTCCCTGGTATGATACCAAACTGATTTTCTGATATTTGTCTCATGCCTTAGCCTTTGCTCAATCACTCTCCCAAGGTCCATGGTATGTTTCATACGTTTAATCATAAAAAAGTTAGTGAGGGTCTATGTGTTTCTTTTACTCTTATAAATAGGTACCGTAGTACTTTTCCTTCATTCATCTGGCAGTTTCTTCAACCTTACAATCTTGTTGAACACCTTTGTCAACCAAAATAACCCAATATCTCTCATACACTTTCAAAACTCTATTGGTATACCATTTGGTTTGAGGGCTTTTCCTATTTTCATCGTTCTTAAAGCTTTTTTCACTTTAGATATCCTAATTCTCTACTCAAGTATCTATGGTCTTCAATGTCATTTGAATTTATGGTTCCTTCTATCCCCATGTCTCTCAGTGGTTCGCATTTAACAAGTTTGGAAAATAGCTTCTATTTCATTGATCGCACTGGGCTTGACTAATACCCTCCAATCATTGCTCTTAATGCATCTAACATGATACTCTGTCTCTCTCAATTTGCAAGTTTGAAGACGTCTTTCTCACCTCTTGTCTCCAATCTATTGTAAAGATCATCATAAACCTTAAGAATGTCATATTATCCGGGTTCATGGTTGAAGTTATGGCAAAAATTTGACATCATCTTGCAACCTGATGCCACCTTCCTTTATCCAGGCTTGGGACTCCCATGGATGCTATGTGATAGACCATTACATAGGTTGACTCCAATAAACTGCTATCTAATAGTCTATCACATGGATTGATTACAATCAACTATTTGTGGGCACTTGTTTGTTGAAATGACTGATTGAATATTTTTCATTTCTTTCCAATAGATGTCGACCAATCTGATAGTCGGATAATCAAATGTGTAATTTTTTTTTTTTTTTTTTAAATGTGCAAAGGTGATACTAGCTTGTGGGTAACTATCACCATAATGCATTTTTAGATGTCCACAAATACCTAGGTCCTTGTTCTATCCTTGTCACCGTATTCTTGCATGCATGTCTTAATGAATTCCTATGATCCTATGAAGACTCAAGTTTTCATGTCATATTCACTGTGTGTTTAGAAGGTCAATTTATTGTCACCTTTTTTAACCTGGTCATGCATCATGTTTATTCTTTCTAGGTAGCCAAGATTCTAGAGATGCACAAAAAGCAGAGGGTCGGAATGCTATTATTGTTGCTCCGACTATGCAGCCAAAAGCATCGTATGCTTGCTATTCTTTCCTGTTGCAACTCGTTTTACTGTAAATTTATTATTGGGATGGACCATGTAAACATGCTCCACATTGTTGTGTATCCAATTGGAATGTTGGCTTAGTTGTATTTTTGCCAGAAATGATGCAGGTGTGCCAGGTAAAAGTGCCACTGGGCCTATAGTGTCTGTTCCTGGAACATCTGAAAGGTATTAACTTTTTGCATTTTCTATGCTTTTTCCTTGGGGCCAATCAACTTCTTGCCTTTTCTATGCTTCCCTTGGGGTCCATTCATTGTGTAAAATGCAAAGATTTGTTTGTGTTTGAACTCCATTATTCAATCAAATTCTGTAAGCTTACTTGCCTAGCAACTACTTCCATGGATATTTCCTGCTTCTTGAATGCTTAGAACTAGGCTTGTTATACTGACGTTTATTGGAAAGAAAAAGTCATATGAAATGGTTAGGTCCTGGAATGTTGGGAAAAAAAGAAATCATAATTATGCTATGAATACTTTCCTTTTTTTTTTTTTTTTTTTTAAAGTACAAAAAAGACACAAAATAACACTAATAATTATTATTTGATTGTACATGACATCACTCGATACATGACAAAAACTCATTACAAATTAGCGTGTTGAAAAAAGTGAAAGAAATCATAACGATGTTATGATGTTATGATGCTTTACCAACAAAATAGCACACTTTTTAGGAGGCTGTCATATGGTTCCTTTGGGAAAAAAGAAATAACCAATGTTTTAGGAACCGCAGTGGGCCTGTAGAGGGTGTTTAAAAGTCTAAGTCGATTGTAATGGGGTGGGTTTTAGTCTTAAAGGTTCTAGGCGAGATTTCTTCCTTCTCGGTCTGATTTGTAGTTCCTTTTGGCTTCAGCCTTCATTAATAAAATTCTCATCTTTTAAATATATATATATATATATATATATATATATATATATATATATATATATATTTATAGTAATCCACGTGTCTTTTTATTTTTCATAAAGTTATCCAATTATCATCACTCGATAAATGATTATAAATCATTACAAGTTAGAACAATGTTGCCACTAACATGCTTTCATGCTTATATCTCCTGCAAAATGGCAAGAAAGTCATTAGGTAAAATTTTTCTGGGGTGATACTGTGACATCCAGTGGTGGTTTGCTGCCAAGGGAACCCGCAGCCAGACCATCATTTCCTGTACTTCTCTCTCCCTCTCAGTCGAATCTGAATCACCCGCATTTAAGGCATGTTCGCGAGGATCTATTTCAGTCCCAAAACTTGGTTTTGGCCCTTCGGGCTTGGTATGACTGAGTGGTATTGATTGATTGAACCAATCAGGAGTTAAACATTAGGAAACTTGAGATGGTGCAGTTGTTGCATTTCTTAAATTTCTTGAGATAATAGGAATTTCCATTTATGGCAATTGGCATGGTTTTGATTCAGTTTGGTTGAAGCAACCCAGCAGATCTCCTCTTCTTTTAGGCTTGTGACCACGTTTAAGGTTCTTGTTGTAGCATTCATTTGAATCACATCCCAGGTGAATGCAGAAAGAAATAGATCATGTTGGTTATCAAAATCCATGCTAACGACTATTATGTAAATATAAATGGTTTGAGCATACACTTTTTAGTCTTGTACTTCTACTTTGTTGATTCCAAACTCAGTGGTAGCAACTAAACATGGGGGTACCTTCTCTACTTTGTAGATTGGCAACTCTAGTTTGTAAAATTCAAATTAGGTTTTTCAATTTCTGGTTGGTTGTTACTTAATTACAACAGCATCAGTTCACTTTATTGTTTTTTTAGGCAATATAACAATGCATTCTTAGAAAAGAGTTGGTCTTCTAGTAGTTTCCTCTCACTTTTCTTTCATTGTTTGCTAGGCATCAATCATCGACCGCTGCTATTATTGAAAGGATTCCAAGCAAATGGCCTCGTCCAGTTTGGCATGCACCATGGAAGAACTATCGGGTATTACAGAAGAGTGTTTTAGTTGTTTGATACATTAGTTCTATACTATACAAGGTGTCCTGTATCCGTTACGATACGGCCGTATCGGCCGATACATAACGGTAACGGCTGACATCGTTATGCGATTTTGTGACCGTAACGGCTGTTACGGGCCTAAAGAAAATAGGAAAAAAAGAAAGAAAAAAAAAACCTTTTTTTTTCCTCTCTTTTCATCTTCTTCTTCTCCTTCATCTTCTTCTTCTCCTCCTCCTTCTTCTTCCTCTTCTTCTTCTCGGATTGCCGCGGTTGCGGCCGCTGCTGCGGATTCTTCTTCTTCTTCTTCTCTCTCTCTCTTCTTTCCCTCTTTTCTTTTCAGTTTCCCTCCCTCTCTCTTCTTTTTCATTTTCGGCAACAAAAACGGAATGGATTGTGTGGCTGTTTCACAGCCATGCACTTAATTTTTTTTTTTTTAAATTTTGTGTTCTGCGGTGCACGCTGAACAGTGCATGTGCACTGTTTTGTTACACGGGTCCACTGTAATGTTTATTTTCCATCTAACCTGTTAATTGGGTCACACTGATGTGGATGAAGGGAAAACACACATGTCAGCTTGATCTAAAACTTTTGTAGCCCCCAATAAATTTTTAATGGTGGACGTTTAATTATTGTTGTTCTTATGGTGCGGTCCACCTGAGCTTTGGATCTACCTCATTTTTGGGCTCATGCCCTAAAATTATTTGGCAAAATGGATGGACGGTGTGGATATAACACATTCATCACGGTGGGGCCCAAAAAACTTTGACACTCGTGTGCTACACTTCACAATCCGAGTCCCGCCTAATTCGGGCCCTTAAAAAATTGTACACGAGACATGTATTAACTTAAAATTTACCAATTGAATTATGAACTGTATTTGCTAACTCACAATGCCAAAATCAAATTGTTTGAATAATTTTAATTGTTTATTTGTGGACGCTTATTTTTTAAAATAAGGCCTTTTGATTTTTTTCATGATTCACTATCCAATAAATGTCCACCAATTCATAAGTGGGATAATGCCAATAAATTGCATGAATTTGAGGTTGATTTGGGGCATGGATTGGTCCTCCAAGTCAGCCCCAAATTGGCAACGTCATCTACCTGAATTTAATTTCATTTTTTTAAAGAACTATTAGGAGAAATGATATCAAATTGTTAAGTATATAAATTATATATTTAGAAAATTAAATATATGAATTTTGTAGTCAAATTCAGGTTATCTGGTTCATAAATTCATCAGACAGTCCGATACAACTTCTCACCAAAGAGTAGTCCGTTACACCACCATAAACATGTTCCAATTTATAAATGAATGCATATTTAGAATGCTTAGAATATTCCGGATTTAATCCATATTTTTTCATATTTTTTTGGCAAAAAAAAAATAAAAAATGCACCGTTACGGGCCGTTATGCCCCTGTATCGTCGTTACACCCCCGTATCCGTATCGGTATTGGAGCCACCGTTACGCCAACCGATACCGATACAGGATACCTTGAATTACTATATGCATGGCGGTTGAATAATTCTTCTGTTGATCATCAGCTGCTTTTCATTTTGTGTTGACTTACACATCTTTCATCTTTTGGGTTATTTATTTAATCTGCCAATGTTTAAAGAAAACATATTTAATCTGCCAACAATAATTGATATCTGATCTTCTTTCTTTAATCTTTTGTAGGTTATTAGTGGCCATTTGGGATGGGTGAGGTCCATTGCATTTGATCCAAGCAATACATGGTTTTGTACTGGGTCTGCAGACCGCACCATAAAGGTTTTTAAGCTCTTAAGTACAATACCTTAGAAGATAGTGCTTTAGTTGTTTGTGTACCATTGCTGATAGTGCTTTAGTTGTTTGTGTACCATTGCTGAATTAAAATTGAAACCAAGTTCTACTTTTGATTCATCTTCTTTCGTTAAAAATATTTTGCAAGGATTAGAGAACAAGTGTATGTGTTTTTAGATCAAGTAGTGCTATCAAGTGATTGGGTTTGTTGGTATACATGATTTTTTGGAACACGTGTTGGGTTAGTTAAAGTTAAACGTTCTTCCCTTGTGTATTTTATTTTGCCTACATTAATGGATATCAAGAATGCAGCCAACACTAGTCTTTTGTCTCCATTTGAGTCGATTGAACTTTCATATTATATCGACTAAGCTCAATGGAACAAATTACTTGCAGTGGGCCACATCGGTAGAGAGGTTTTCCTTACGAGAAAAATAAAATTAAAGTATCTGACTTCTTCCAAGCCTAAAGAAAGTTCAATAGAATATGAAGATGGGTGGCTGAGGATGCTCGAATTAGAGTGTTGTTTTGGAACAATATGGAGCCTCACATTAATCTAATGTTATCTTTTTTCAAGACAACAAAGGAAGCTTGGGAATAATATAAGAGAGGTGTTTGGGGAAATGAATTTAATTTCGATCTATGAGTAACAGAATATTTTCTCTCTTTAACATGGAGATAAGGGCATTAAAGAGTGTTATTTAGCCCTGTGGGGCATGTGGGGAGAATTGAACGTATACCAGCCACTGTCTACTGATTATGAGATATGAGACGGTAGAGAGAAGTTCTGTGTTGCTAAATTCCTCTTTGCTCTTCATCTTGAGTTCGAGCCTTGCTGAGCTCAGTTCCTTAAAGGCTGTGAGATCCCATCTATAGCTGAGGCATTCACTTCTGTTTAGTCTTTGGTTAATGTACAAAGTTCACCTTCGTCAGGTCATTCTACATTTGTTTTTGCATCCGGTATAGGATATGGGTGAAGTTTGGTGGCAGTCATTGTTGCGGTGGCCGTTTTGGTGGTAGAGATTCATAAGGAGGTTGCTTTAGATGTGGAAATAATTTAGGAGGATGTCATATAGATTTTGGCGGTAGCTGCAGTCGTGATCCTGGTAATTGGCTGTGCATTCATTGTGGTCTTAGTAATTATATAGCTGACGTGCTGGGACCTTATTGGTAACCCTACTTGGGTGAACGAGGTTCGCTCTTTTGATGATGACATCGAGGGTTATGTCTACAGGCCTATCTCCTCGTTTTCTAAGCCCAACACTGTAGGTGATACAATTACACTGTCTGAGGAATATGTCGGACTTCCGAAGGATCTTTCCACTCATGCACCATCATTCACAACTACTCTCTCACAGTCAGGTATTGTGTCTTTCATTGTTTGATAGTGTTCCCTGGGTTAATTATTCGGGAGCTTCCAATCGTATGACCGGTAGCCATAGTGTATCGTCTCAGTTAGTATAGTCGTAATCCATTTCTTCTGTTATATTAGTAGATAGTATTTCAATCTCCTTCGGTTCCCTTTGAGTTTATTGCCAATGAGTAAGCTAACCAAATCCTTAAATTGTTCTATCACATTTTGTTCTTCTCATTGTGAATCCCTGGACCTAAAGTCAAGGAGAATGATTGGTGGATGGCATGAAATATATGGACTATGTTATCTTTATTCATCAATGGCATTCCTGGCGTGGTCATCCCTCCTTAAGTAGTTTCAATAATCTCTATTGTTATTGGCTTATCACATTTGTCTATATTAGAGTGTGAGGCTTGTGAGTTGAGTAAGCTCCATAGAGTATCATTTCTTCCTCATGTGGACAAGAGAAGTGATAAATCTCTGTAGTTAGTACATTTTGATATTTGGGGTCCAGTTCATATTATTGGTTTATCTGTTTTCAAGTACTTTGTTATTTTTATGGATGATTAGTCTCATATGAAATGGCTATATTCAATGAAAGATTGCTCAGAAGTGTTTTCTTGTCTTAAAGAATTTCGTATGGAAGCAAACACTCAATTCAATTCCAAGGTTTGTGTTCTATGTTTAGATAATGCTAGGGAATATTTATCTCATGAGTTCAACTCATATCTTTCACCTCATGGCATTATTTAGCAAATTTCATGTGCACACACACCACAACAAAATGTAGTATCTGACGAATGTAAGAACCCTCATTTACTTGAGGTTGCTAGAGCATTGTTGTTGAATATGAAGGTTTTGAAAATATTTTGGGTGATGTGGTTTTAACTACATGCTACCGAATAAGTCTGATGGCTTCATTGGTCCTAGACAGAAAGTCGCCTCTATCTTTATTGGGGGCTTTATAAGATCCCAATGAAGGTTTGGCTTTGTGTGGAGCATGGACTTGTGAGTTCTTCTTCCCAAAATTTGGATTGGGATGTGATGGCTCTTGATGTTGGCATCTCTGTGCATAAATATGATTTAATTGGGATCATTTCGAAGTCGGCACTTGAAGTTGTAGTGCCAGCTTCTAGTTTGTCTTTTGCTCTTTGATAGCTGTGATAGTAGCTAAAGTACGGGTCCCTGAAGCTACTGTGAGTGCTAGAAATATTGTTAACGGAGAAAGAAATTAAAGAGGCTGATCCATCATTGAATTGGAAGAAAAACCTAAGATATATTTTTAGTAGAATGGCAATCTTTCTAGAAAGGTGACACGATGAGAGACCCTAAGATGGTGAGTAGCACGATCATAAGCCCAAGCTCCCTTTTGATGTTTACCATAACCAAGGGATACTTCTCATTGTAGATTCTCTTTTTGAGTGTGGCACTCTATATTGAGTTTGTTTGGTGTGGCCTGGGTGATGCTAGAAGCGTTTAGCAATCTTCTTGAAGCTTGGAAATCTAGATACAAATTGGAAAGGGATGGCATTTGGCTCATCCTGTGATCTGATTGTTTGTGGAGGAACTGTGATTACAGGGCTTTGTAGAACAAGTGTATAAACAAAAACATCTGTCAAGTCACTGAGATGGCCACCAAACAGTTGATCTTCTCATTTAATCCTAAAGACTTTGAAAGGGGTTAATTGTGACGACATGCGATGGTGTTGTGTATGTGTGTAGGGGATGGAAGCCCCGACTTCACTCAATCTTGGTCTAACTGCCAAGTGGGACGTTGAAGCTTAATTTTGATGTTCCATGTCCTCGACAGGTATTGGAGCAATGTATTCAATAATGGCCTCTGTTGTTACTGTTATGAGACGGCCATACGGGCCGTCGTTATGACCATTAAAAAGAAAAAAAAAAAAACCCCGTATCGGCCCTGTAATGGCCGTTGTGGGCCATTTTTTCTGTAACGGTCGTTAGGGTTCCATAACACGTAAAGTTACCTAATGGATCCCACCGTTACTGGCCATTGCACAACCATTTTTGAATACGTTGGATGGGAGGCATAATTAGGGATGATTGGGGAAATTCGAAATGTTTTTACTGGCCCCATTGGGATTGCTGACTGTAGGGTGGGTGGGGTGGAGAGTAGAGGGAAGCTTGACTTCAGTCAATCTTGGTCTACCATCAAGTGGGATGTTGAATCCTAATTTTGATGGGTGTTCTGGGGGCTCATGATGATCGAGGGAAAATTTGAGGTTTTTTGCTGGCCCCATTGGAATTGCTGACTCAACGACGTTGAGTTTTTTTTCCTTCAAAAAAATAAAAAAATAAAAAATGAGGTTGAAATATGTGCACTATGGCAGGGTCTCAAGGAACTTCTTTGGATTCAGGCCCCCTCTCACAATTATTAAAGGAGATCCAGCTAATGTTATGGGTGGATTCTTCAGGCAGCTAGCATAAGAGCTCTGTGAGATGGGTGGAGGAGAGTAGGGAGTCAAAGTAAACCATCTCAGTTGCCTTTTCTAATGTTTGTAAGGATGAAAATTTTGCAGCAGATGATTTTAGCTGATAAAGGATACAGTCTCAGTTACAACTTACAACTAAAAAGCAGATATTTGAGTTGCTAGAAGTAGAACCCAAACTCAGGAGAGGCACTATGAATCATAAAGAATGAGACGTCTCTGTGATTCTGTTGAGGTGGACCTGATATTTGAGAATCACATTCGAGGCATGATTATTACAAATGACAGTGGATATGTATTGACCTACTAATTATGAGCAAAAGACTTCTTTTGGTTCCCCCCCCCCCCCCCACAAACACACACACAAACCAAAAATAAAAAATGGTGGTAGCATATAGAGAAAAATCAGTACCGATGCACCATAGTTGTGATGGATGGTGCTTTAGATAAATCCTAGTGGGAGGAGTGTAAACATCAACAAAGATAACATAGGAAGATGAACCTCCCATTGGTTACAAGAGGTAGGAACTAAAATGCCAGAATACTCAAGAATACTTTTCCCCACAATTTTCTATACTTGTAAATATGAATTCTTTGTGAATTCATACAGTACCCTCAATCAAGTTGAGAGAAACTAATCTGCTAAATGAGCAACCATAGAAGTAACATCCATTTAGAACAACGTTCACAATGCCTAGGTATCACACAAAGTGTTTGCTTTCAAACCCTCCTGTCTGCATCAGAAAAAGCTTCTTCCGTGACTTCAAAATTGTTTGTCTTATCTTGTTGTACAATTACACTGACCATGAGTAGAAGAGGTAGCAGAGAAATGGTGGTTCTCAAAATGCTCGTAAGCATGCGTGCCTGGGAAGTGAGAGTGGGAGCAGGAGAGGGATTATGAAGTGTGAGAGAGCAGGTAGAAGGTTTCTGCAACTATGGATGCACATAGGAGAATTCAAATTGCAATTAATGCATGGTGTCCAGGGATGGGAACATTCTGGGATGCACCTTTCCATCTATTGTTCAATGGCAGGAGAGTTCTTGTTTTTTAATAGTTAGTTGCCATCCTGAGGCCTTAATAGTGAAGCAGAGGGCACCTCCGATTGAGCTACGGGCTTGAAGGGCATGGGTGTTAAGGAGTTTTTTAAATCTCTGCCACGTGGTAGTTTTTTATTCCCTTGATAAATTAGCAGTTGTATGAACAGAATATAGGGTGAACCGCTCCCTTCTCTCTCTCTCTCTCTTTCTCTCTTTTCTGGGGAATTTGAGGAACTATAAAGCCTTTAGGGATGAAACGGCACCTATGTTGAAGCTGAAGGAAATAATGAAGTCTGATATTATCTGTTGTGCTATGCCTAGGAAGGAATATTGAGTCATGACCCATTGAGGGTATAATGGCACATGATTTCGACTGGAATTGGAAGTTGGTTATTGTAGTTGAGAATGGAAAAGCATGTGAAGGATGGAAAACACCTCTCTGATGCTCAACTTTGATGGAACTTAGCTGCAGCCCATAGACAGATGATAAGGCAGTCTAGATAACAGAAGGGTGAAGTGATGGCTTTTGGGCCTTATTGGGACCTAGGACCGAAATGAAGGCAAGATTTGAGCACTCTTAGAAGGGGATATTCTCTGAAAGATAGAAGGGGGGTAATCTCTTTGTTGGAGTTGAATGTCTAATCATCATTTCTGGGTAGTATGTAGAGCAGTTAGGATCCATGGAAATTGTGACTATTATCAATGGAGTCACTTATTTGTCTAGTGCTCTTAATTGCAGGGTACTTCTGCCAAGGTGCTTGTCACGCGTCTTACTCACACTCCTCTTCTACTTTCTAGGCTTTGCACTTACATTTTGACCCTAGCACCAAACTGCTCTTTCCCTTTACACTTCATGCAAATAAGGAAGACTCAAGGCCACTAGATGCCTCAAGGTTACATTCAGTCATACTGTGAGATGCTAACAAGGTATGCAATTCTCTAGCTAATGGAGTATTTACACTAGTTCTGTATTCGACAATCTGTGCCCCTCTTGCAAATTTGTTAATTATAAAAGAAATACAATAATAACTTGTGCAACCTTCTAGTTGTAGCCAAACAAATCATCCATTTCTACATTGTTTTCACTATATTATGCTCATAATGGTTAAATCTGTTATACTGATGGATGAAGTCTTAAGCAATGATGGTTTTTGCCAATAACATCATCAGATACTTGATTGTAAAAAAGGAATAATCAGATATGTAAATGAAGTCATAATTGAGAAAAGAAACAGGGAACGGTGTCTGTAATGGTCCCAACATTTAAGGATTACCAACAATACTTCTAAAGATATCCAACTTCTTGTCCTTCTGGGCACCTCTTGATGTTTTCATTTTCTTTTCCTAATCATTTTTGCTTGCTAGCCTTTTTTTAAGCAGAGAACGATGTCCCCTTTATCTGCCTTTTCTGGAGAGCAGCTTCTGAATGTTTTTTTTTTTTTTGACTATCAAGATATGGGATGTAGCAACTGGACGACTAAAGCTTACATTAACGGGGCACATTGAACAGATACGAGGTTAGTTCCTTTCCATTAATTGAAGAAATGTTTGTCTGGCGAATTATATGATCCTCAAAGGAGTACATGTATATTTCCCTAAGGTCTTGAGTTTGTACAAATAGGGCATAGTTCGGTGATACAGGCTATCAATCTGATGCATCCCACCTTATAAGGTGCCTTTCAAAAAAAAAAATAAAAAAATAAAAATCTCACAGATAGGTCCTAGCCATCTGATCTTTGGCTTTTTTCTGTTGAATCCGTACCGTACGTTGCCTTTTCTAGGCTGTCTATTGCAAGCCGCGATTGAAAGGTTGGTATTATCCATTCAAGGAGATTTAGAGTATGGTTATCAGCTATCTTCAGTGTCCTATCAGATTGATGGTCGGGATCACTGAAACATGCTCCTCTTGGATAATCAGTGGATACTGTATCAAACAGGTTGATGATCACATTGTTTCTCTTTCATGTATTGACACACCATGACATGTTCTTTTGTGATCTATTGTGAATCAGGCATCAGATTGATATGAATGTGTGCTTCCATTTTATAGGTCTTGCTGTGAGCCAACACCATACCTATATGTTCTCTGCTGGTGATGATAAACAAGTTAAATGCTGGGACCTTGAACAAAACAAGGTTGGCTGTTGCCTCCATTTCTAGCTATGTGGACCTCTTAGTTTTAAGGTTTCTATAGAGATATTTGTTTCTAGTGGCTTCTTTTTTCTTATTCTTTTTCATTGATTGTACAGGTCATCCGGTCGTATCATGGGCATCTAAGTGGTGTTTACTGCTTAGCTCTTCATCCTACTATTGACATTTTACTTACTGGGGGGCGTGATTCTGTTTGTCGGGTATGAAATTTACCTTAATCATTATGAATATAAATCATTTTCTGCATGATGACCTGCTTATTGAAATTCAAACGACTCCTCTGAACTACAATTTTTTTTTTTTGTGTGTGTGTGTGTGTGTGTGTGTGTGGGATTCATATGGACTTTGTTTTAAGCTCTGAAAGAGGATTGTTTGTGCTTTAAGGTGATTGTATTAATTGATTTTTCAGGTTTGGGATATTCGAAGCAAGACCCAGGTTTTTGCTCTCTCTGGGCATGATAACACTGTTTGCTCAGTTTTTACTCGTCCCACGGTATGCAAATCTCACCATTTATGGAACTTTGATGATTGGCCTTGGCATGAAGTAGTCGTTATTTCTCTTCTTTTTTCTGACTTTTTAGTAGATTTGACTTGAACTAACCCATATATTCTAATTATCTTTGTCTGTGTTTAGTCTTGTAGCTGGTTAACTACTAACATTTAGTTTCTGTTTTGTCTGTGTACTGGTAATTGGCACTGTGTAGCATGTTATTAAGTGTGATTTTAAGATTTTTCTGATCTTAATGTTTTGCATTATTTGGTGGAAAATTCCATAACATCTTGAAGTTCCTAATTGATGGATCATCTCTACCTAAAGATTGTAGAGGTGATGACCACAAACATTTTATTTCAGCAAAACACTGTTGTCAGGCCCGTAAAAAGCTTTTTAAGTTTTAAAGCCCCATGCATGATAAATGTGACTCGATTTTATTCCTAAAAATATTTTTGTTGGAATGATTTCTTGCTATCCCAAGGAGAAGCCCAAAAGTGATAGAAGAAGGGAAACATAACTTAGAAGCAGAGCCATGGGGGAGGTGTAGATGGTGGTATTTACCAAATGTCAAAGGAAATGCTTGAGGAAATCCATATAAAAGGGCGTGCTTGAGAAGTCTGAAGGCAAAATCGCACACAATGTGGTCGTGGAGTATAAATTACAAGAGGATATTAGCAAGAAAAGTGTCATGTTATAAGGATAGACAGAGGACTATAAATGATGAAAACAGAAATAAAAGTGCTAAAAAGGAAGCAAAGAAAGCTAGAAGTAATGTGAATGTAAGATGTGTGATGACTTGTACAATATATCATGCACTATAGAGGGAGAGAAAGATGTCTACAAACTGGCAAAATTGAGGCAGTGGAAAAGTAGAGATATATAAACCATATTACATGTTATTAGCGAGGAGTAGAGGGTTCTAGTAAAAGGCAACGATTCGGGAGAGAAGTGTTATAAGTTGTTAAAATGAAGATTCATGCATAACGATATAAGAAAACAATGAGGAGTAAGCAAAGCTTGTGTGACAGTTGATATACCAATGGTGGTGTGGAAGACTCTGGGCGAAACCAGAGTATCTTTGCAATAGAAATTTATAGATGCCCAATGAGTAGACATGAGGCACCATGATACCTATTTGCAAGTGCAAAGTTGCACGAATTGTCGATGTATCGAAGTTATGAGTTATACTGATGCTTTGGGAAAGTGTGGTGGAACTAGGATGAAAGCAAGAACGATGATACTATGAAATTAGTTTGGCTTCATGCCAAAGCTCAACAATTTTTAGCTATTTTCTTCTTTTGAAAGTTGATGAAAAAGTATAGAAGAAGAGGAACTGACATTTTTTTATTAGTTTTTTTATATATAACTAAAGAAAGTATACAATGGGGTACCTACAAAGGTTATGTGGTGTGCGATGATGAGGAAATAGGTCCAGAGAGGAAATATTGACATCATTAAAGACATGTACAAGGGTGTTGTTACAAGAGTTAAAATGGCTTGTGGTGGCAAATGATTTCTTAGAGGTATTGGTGGCAATGGGTCGAATCGACCCATGGGTCAAGTGGTCCGACCTGCTCCCAACATGGGTTAGGGCCAAGTAGGGTTGGATTGTGGGTCAGGGGGCTAAGGCAAAAAAATAGCGCATTTATATAAATGTGTTGGGCTCGGGTGTAGCCCAACCTGATCCGAGTCCTCCATATAGTGCATTAACAGGCATTACAGTCAAACATCACAAATACGGAATTAAAACATTCACCACAATGCACACGATGTATAGTGGTTTGGCTATGTGCCTACTCCACTCTCGGCTGACCCACTCTCTCCTAGAGTATGCCGGATTTCACTATTTAGATGTTTTTAAATGAGGTTCACCATAAACCTTCACAACCTACAGAAGGTTAATGTTTTCCATCCGTCGATGGCCTACACAAGGTCTTATGAAGTCCTACACAAGAACTTGAGAAGTCCTACACAAGGACAACACGACGTACTCTCCCGTTGGAGGCTATGCTTGGGACTTGTCGAGTTTGGGAACCCAATCCTGCACAAGGAATGGTTTTTAGACACAAATGAACTCTTAGTACTTACCTATAAGTGAGTGTGCCCTATTAAGCACTTGATGATGATCTTCTCAACGATGAAGGATCTTCAGCTCCCTTGTACCGCAACCGAGTGACGATGCTCTGTTGTAGATGCCGAGGTTGATGGGTCAAGGGTTTTGGTGAATCCTAACTAGGTATTGATTGGTCTTTAAGAACTAGTAAGAATCTCCATGGCTGAGCATTCAATGCTTGCTAGCATATAGATTTACCAATAAAAGTGGTTGATAGAGCATCAATAAATGCTGGAGTTCATTGTTCAATCCAAGCTTTGAATATTCCAATGATTGCCTTGAAGACAAGGATTGAATGATGAACTCTATGAGGAAAGAGAGCTTGAGAAGATGGGTATTAACTCTCTCAAAGCTCTCTCAATAACTCTCCAAATTGCCAAGAAACACATCACACAAATATATAGAATAAATTTCCATTGGTAAAAAAACGGGTAGGAAACTGTCAGTTTCAATGCCATCGAAGTGACCTTCGATGTCATCGAACTTCCTTCGATGCCATCTCTAAATTTAACAAAATATTCAAGTTGGTTGTTGGGCACTTTTTGATCTTCCGTTGATGCCATTGGGTGACCTTTGATGTCATCGAAGGATGGCTCGATGCCATCGCAAAAATCTGAATTTTGACAATGAGGTTGCTGGACAAATTGAGTTCAAATTTCGATGCCATCGAACTAACTTTCAATGTCATCGAAGGCTGGTTCGATGCCATCGTAAACATCCGAATTTATGACTTGAGGTTGCGGGACAATTTGGGGTCCAATTTTGATGCTATTGAGTGGCCTTCGATGTCATCGAAGGGGTCCTTTGATGCCATCAGTAAAATTAAGAATTTATGTGATTTTCTTGTTGGACAGTTTGAGCACCTCTTCGACGTCATCGAAGTTAAGTTTGATGCCATCAAAGCTTAAATTCGATGCCATATGTAAAATCCAGATTTTCCTTGTTTGCTTACTGGACAAATGGTGCTCTTTTTCGATGCCATCGAAGCTGTGTTCGATGCTATTAAAGAGGTCTTCGATGTCATCGAACTGGCTTTGATGCCATCGATAAAATCCAGTTAATTCTTGATTTTTTGCTGGACAATTGGACCTCAATGCTCGATCCCATCGAGCTGCCTTTGATGGCACTTCGATGCCATTGAACATGTCTGTTTTCAGAGTTTAACTTTTAACTCAGACGTTAAATCTCATAGCATTTTGGCATACTTAAAGATAGTTTTTCCTAGATGATTTTGGTATAGTATAGGCAATGATTGAGGGGTTTTGGTTTAGGGTTTGGCGAGGTCCTGAGGCTTTCTTACCTTGTCTTGAATAAGAAGACTTCAACTCTTTAAATCTTCAGTCTTTGTTCTTCTTGGGGCTCACTTGAGTATAAGACTCTTAATTCACGCTAATTGTCAAATTGGTGCACTTTCAAATTGATCAGTACTAATGAAGGACTATTGAAGGAGCAATAACCACACCACTTTAGACACAGGGAAGTGCCAACAAACAACAAGTTGGAGCACTTAGGGTTGGGTTGGGTGGGTTAGTTGAGCTTGACCGTATTACAATTAAATGGGTTGGGATGGTTCGAGCTTGAGCTAAATAAATTTGAAGTGGGGGGCGTGTAAGGGTTGAAGCCCTCACTCATTCTTTTCTTCTTTCCTCTCATCTTTCTTCTTCTTCTTTCCTCTCCACCGTTCTCTTCTTCTTTATATATATATATATCTTTCCTCTTTTTGGAGACG
This sequence comes from Magnolia sinica, assembly GCF_029962835.1. NCBI lineage: Eukaryota > Viridiplantae > Streptophyta > Magnoliopsida > Magnoliales > Magnoliaceae > Magnolia > Magnolia sinica. The sequence goes on along the minus strand of NC_080583.1, from coordinate 19,441,386 downwards.
CCCTAACATGCTTAGAGCTGACCTAACCTTATCCCTTTCCCTTGTTGTACCACCATTTGGTGGGTGGTGCAATCATGTTTAACAAAGGCGTTTAAGATCCACTTTTATGCACCTATGTGATAGGCCAAAGAGGGCCATTTCTCATCTACAATTGAATCTACGGTCAAATCTGAAGGTTAAGGTCAGAGTTGAAGACAAGAGTTATGTGCGAAGATTGTTGATGGTACATATCGAAGAAAAAGTGTATGGATGAAAGCCAGAAAGTAGGTAATGATCTAGTTTATTGTGTTTTTGGATATATACATCCTACTATGTGACGTCCAATTTAGTTGAAAGTTTCCTCTAATGTGTATTCAAAGTTCTTTTGTTAAGAAGGATACCAAGACCGAATCAAAGAATAATAGTCTCCATGTGAGTTGATGTCCCTCCAAATCACATTGATTAAATTGAATAGAATAAACTATCTACAACGGGCTACATTTGTGTAGTTTTTTATGACAGGGAAGGGAAATGTGAAATATCTAACTTCCCCTAAACCTGATGAAACCGTGATAGATTATGATGACTGGGTAGTAGAAGATGCCCAAATTAGGGCATTGTTGTGGAACGGTATGGAGCCCATGGTTCTAAATGTCAGTATTCACGGGTGTATTGGCCTAGTAAAAAAATGATACGATACAACGTCGCGTACCGGTATCGGGGCCGTATTGGGCCATATCGGCCCCTATCGATCAGATTTTATTTTATTATTATTATTATTATTATTATTTTTAAAGCAAAAAAAAAAAAGCGAAAAAATATTCAAGAATCTATCATTTTTGTGTGTGTTTTGACCATGTATTCAATGGTGTATTGGATCATTCTTTGGTGAGAATGCTGTCCCAATGGGTTGACCTACTATTAGGTGTGGTGTTGATGTTTTTTTTTTTTTTTGGGTATAAATTGTTGATTTATGTTAGAAATTGATATTATATATTTCAAATATGATTGTCTATCAACTAATATTATTTTTTTAAAAAAATTAGAAAATGCCCAAAAACATCAACTTGAAAATAGAAAAAATGTAGAAATAAAAATAAAATAAAATCAATGCATGTGTGAAATGATTAGATACAGTCTTCTAAGTTCCAATACTTAAGCATCATAACAAGAATAAGAAAAAAAACAATTATTTTTTTAATGAAATTTTTAGAAAATACCTGTATAAATGAAAAAGAAATTAAGAAAAGAAAACCCCCCAAATCTTCATCAAATTAGTAGATTCATAGTCTTCTAATACTCAAGCATTATAACAAGAATTAGAAAAGAAAACTAAATTAAAATTTTTTCTTTTTGAAATTTTCAAAAAACACTATGCAAATAAAAAATTGCAAAAAAAAAAGAAGAAGCAAAATCCCTAAATCTTCAACAAATCATTGGATTCATAGTCTTCTAATACTCAAGAATCATGGAAATAGCTAATTTAATTTCTTTTTGAAATATTTAGAAAATACTTGTGTAAATAAAAAAATAAAAATGAAAGACCCCCAAATCTTCAGCAAATTAGTAGATCCTATCTTCTGATACTCTTCAAGGATCATAACAAAAATCATAAGAAAACTAATTTTAAAACTTTTTTCAAAAAATTTCAAAAAATACCTGTGTAAAAAAGAAGGAAAACACCCTAAATCTGGATCAAATTAGCCAAGATTTGATCGAAATAGTTTGTACTATTATTCAATATGATTCCAGATCGAAACACAAAAAAAGAATTGGCGAGGACATTCGAGCACCATACAAGAGGAGGGTTGAGCCATTCTCCTTATGTTTAGGGGCCCACTTGGCCCAATTCACATTCCTAGCTATGTTGAAGACCCCACGTGCTTGTTCATGCATCTTTGAAGACCCTATATTGGGAAGATGCATGTGGATTGTATATAGGAGCTTGATAGACACATCGGACCGTTGGATTGGGTAGACATGATGATCGGACAGTTGGATCATTATCATCGGACATCTTGATCGTGGACCCCCATGGGCCACGAAATAGTTTAGTTGTTTAGTTTGTATACATGCTTAATTATTTTTGGTATACCTTATATTTGTGTTGAGATTAGGGAGTTAGGAACAACTTTTAATTTATTAAACGTCTTTATGTTGAGAATCTTATCTGAGAGCGTCTTTTTGTAAAAGGTTTTTTCCGAGACTATAAAAGAGAGATGGATATGTGAAGCCCTAATGCCATTATTTTGAAAAAAAAGAAGCCGTGTTTTCTTTTCTTCATGTGATTTGAAGAATACTCCATGTGATTTGGAGCTTGGGTGTGGTGTGATTCCATTCCCCATTCAACGGAGGTGCGAGGTCTCTATCTATCGTCTTCCTTCTCTCTTCATTTCTATCCAAAAGAGGTGTTTTTTCAAAAACTTCATTTCTTTTCTTCCCTTCCTATCCAAGACCATCCAAATCATATTTTCTTCAACTTCTCATCATCCAACTCCAACTCTAACCGAAATCAACCATTGAGGACCCAAAAAGCCTAGCCAACGACCCACACGTATGAGCCCCTAGGCTAACCGCATGGACAGCCACTCAATCTTTTGATTTCCCTTTGCTTCCCCCAAAAAAACCCCTTGATTTCCCATCCATAACCCTACCCTAAACCCTATATCCCCAATTTTCTATTTTTTCAAATTTTAAAAAACCCTAATTCTAAAATTCCCAATTGCCATGAACCTTAATTTTTCAAATTTCAGATTTTCCCCTTCCTAACCCTAATAATAAAACCTACAAATGTGTCCCTCGATTGTGGAATGTGCCTATGCTAAATTGGAAGTTCTATCCTTCCATCGGGCCTAGTTTTAATTGGTTTATGTGATTCCTTAGCATGCGGGCATATGATTTAGGTTAAATTAGATTTTATCGCCTATTGTTTACTCTTAATTACTTGGTGGATTAACATCTTTTGTTAATTGAATTACTTTATGGACTCTTTCATAATCTCCACATTGCATGCTAGCATTAAATCATGTGTCCTGCATAAGGAATTCTTTTACTTTTTTTATCCTATATTTTGTAAAACTGGGCTCAGGGGCTTCGATTCTTTGATTTGATGCAAAAAAACAAGTTTTGATATTCGAATTTGACCTAGATCTAGTCGGAAATGCCTCTGAAAAAATCCGTCTTTGCAAAGAAATCAAAAGGAGAAAACAAAAAAGGCGAGAGAGAGAGAGAGAGAGAGAGAGAGAGAGAGAGAGAGAGAGAGCAACTGGAGCCGTGGGCCGATACGGACCTGTATTGCGTATTGTAATCGACGGATACGGATACGATACGATCATAATGATCAATACGATATTGATATTCCAATCTATGATGGAGCCACATATTAGTGAGAATGTTATCTTCTTCAAGACTGCCAAAGTAGTCTGAGATAACTTGAAGGTGATTTATTCGGGGTGAGAAGAACCTAAGTCTTATATATGAGCTTCTATAGAATATATTTTCATTCCACCAGGGAGATAGTGTGGGAGAGTATTATTCTGTCACGCGGGGCATGTGGGATGAATTGAATGTGTATCAACTAATGTCAACAAACATTGAGACTATGCAAAAGCAAAGGAAGGAGTTATGTGTGGCCAAATTTCTCTCTAACCTGCGACCTGGGTTTGAACCCATGAGAGCTTAGATTCTTAGAGGAAGTGAGATCCCATAAGTCATAGAGACATTTTCCAGAGTTTATCGTACAACTAATATGATCACATGGGGGTTCCTCATCATCTAATCGGTTTGAATCATGGTATGCATCTAGCGGGGGGGAGGTCGTGTTAGAGGCGAGATACTTAGGTTGGTCGTGGCACAAATTTTGGCAATGATTGTGGTCATGGCCTCAACAGTCATATGGTTGATACATGTTGGGACCTAGTTGGAAAGCTAGCTTGGGCTAATCAGGTCTGCTCATTGCATGTTCCAAAAAATTTCCCCTTTCCACCACTTGATCTTCTCTTTAAGGAGCTGGAACTTCTTCCCCACCCCACCTATCCTTCAACTCTAAATGAAGCCCACCAATTCACAGGCAACTAATTAAATTCTGGCACCCCTAGTTTTCAAACCTGGCTGGAACCAGACCATGATGCAAATCACCCACCTCAAGCATCGCTGGGGAGTGGCCAGAAACTGGTTGGGGAAGAAAACCTCTTCTTTGTATTGATATATGTTTTACATAAAGCAAAAGATAACTAATCTAATCCTAGCCTTAATTCTAATCTTAACCATCAATTTTAATAAAATATTAATAATGGCTCAAGTACACCTGAATCCCATCACAACCCTGTAAATTGGCTAGAATTCCCTCAATTCATGTTAGAATCACATTATCTTGAAATCATTGTGCTTTCAAATTGGGTACTGATTTCGCGTCAGTTCAACGTTGTGTGGTCACCTCATGCCTATATACCTTAAGGAAAATATTTTATAAGACAGTTTTTTGACTGGCTATGCTATATGGGGCAAAGTTTCTGACCGTTAGAATGAGAGACTTGAGTGTTGCAGAGACGAGGATGTTGAGTAGTGGGAAAACTAGGTAAGTAGAACTAGGAATTAGCTCGTTTGAAGCAGCCGAGGAGTCGTAACAATAAGAGATAAAATGATGGAGAGCAGTGAAGCACAGAGACATCTCCGTTAAGGATGGGAACACTGATTTGCGTTGAAGGGCTTGAAAAGTGGGTGAGAGGAAGACTCGGAAGGACTTGGACTGAGCTGGTGATATGGGATATTAAGGCTTGTTTGCTTATTGAGGATGGGGCTGTAGCATGAGCGACTGGTAAAACATGATTCATGGATCCGATCTAGATAGATGGGACAAGGCTACAATGCAAGGTTATAAAAAATGATATCAGTCACCGTATCGGCTGGGCCAAAAAAGGATACGATACGGGGTGTATTGGACCTGTATTGGACAGCTGAAAATTTTCTTTGCCCAAAAAAAATTGAAAAATTATCAGGAAAAGAGGAAAAATGTAAAATACCAAAGTATCAATTTATTTATTTATTTATTTTTTTTTAATGTTTATAACATGCATCCAATGGGGTACTGACCATACATTGACACAAATGCTGTCTGTTGGCTTGACCTGCTGAAAGTCAAACAAATAGGTGCTAATCAAACACAAATCAGACATGGTTTGATAGATTAGGGTTACATTACAATGAAACACAACAAAAAGGAGATAAAAAAAGAAAAAGAAAAGAAAAGATAGTTTTCCTCTTCTTCTAAATTTTCCCGAAATTGTTCATCCCACTTCAATTCATCAAACATCACTAAAATCTTGTGTTTCCCCAACATAACCCATATCTAGTATAAAATGAGTTTTTAAGCTTTCTCTATGGTTGAAATGAAGGACCAAGTGAAAAAACTAGAGTAAAGCTGTCTATTATTATTATTATTATTTTTCTTCCTTCCTTGATATGTGCCCTTTATGGTTGAATTGGTGCTGATACGGGGTGTATGAGTCCCCTACTTTTGAAACAGACTGGTTCACCCTCATATTATGCAACGAGTGTTAGTATTGCAAGAAGCTCCTTTGATTTCTTTCTTGAATAGTAAAGCTCCTTAGAACTTTAATTAGTGTTTACTGTAGAAGTAAATGTTATCTTTGATATTCAACATGATAAATGTTTTTACTTTACAGGATCCTCAGGTGGTGACTGGCTCTCATGACACAACCATTAAGTTTTGGGATCTTAGAGGTGGTAAGTATGGGTTCTAGAGGTTGATTTGTTTCCACAAATTCTTCTCTAAGGCAGTTTGATGCCTACCTGCAGGGAAATCAATGCTAACCCTCACCCATCATAAGAAATCTGTTCGAGCAATGGCACAGCATCCTACAGAGTATGAGTCTGAACTCTTCTGTTTGCAATATTTTAGAGTGCCTTTTCTTTGAAGTTATGTTGATTTATGCTGGCTGAATTACTTATTTCTGTGTTTTGATTTTGAGGCTTCTTCCTGAAATCAACTTCATCTGTCTTTTTATCAGGAACAGTTTTGCATCTGCATCAGCAGACAACATAAAGAAATTCAACCTTCCTCGAGGAGAGTTTCTGCATAATATGCTGTAAGTGTTCACCAACCTGGATGAGTTTTGTCCTTTTGGGAAATCCTTGTGCATGTCTTTGCTTTTGGACCCTGAGAGCTCTTAAATGATATTCATTGTTTTCAATAATTTAGTGATTGATCATTCCCTCATTGGTTTCTTGATTTTTTGAAAGAAGCATAAAGCGAATATTGAAAAGAAAATGTAGAAAACTACCAAAAGCTACTTTGTTTTACCCCTTGATATGTTTTATTCAATGTTTTAAATATCGACGATATTGGCTGATATATCCCACGATATATCTTGTATCCCGCCTGTGCGATACGAAACACACTAGTAGTGCCGATACATCCCACATGTTTGATCCGATGAACATTTTCATTTTCGATCCTTTTTTTTGTTGAAATTATGTTAGATCAGTGTCAAATGGTTACAAATCCATTAGTTCTTCATGTTTCAAATTAAAAATCATGGAGTTGGAGCTTTGATTTCGATATCAGAAGGTTCTTCATGTTCTCCATGTGTTTTTCAAAATTTTCCTTCAACCAACTGTCAATTGAGACTAATTTTGAAGTATTTAGGAGTATTCGATGAAATGATTATCATATACACTCAAATTTCAAAATTTGGGTGTAGGTGGTCCGATTTGGAGAAAATTGGGGAAAATTCGAATATTTCCCAATTTCTCCAAAATTACTTGTGATGTTGCACTCTAAACATGAAATCAAGCACGTATGAGGGCCGATCTAATGATTTGTTAAGTCATTGTCAATTTTCAAAAAATAAAAATCATTTTTTAATTAAAAATTAATAAAAACTTATTAAAATATTAGGTTTCTTTCTTCGAAATTTTCCTTCAACTAGTTGTCAATTGAGACTAATTTCAAAGTATTTAGGAGTGTTTGATGAAATGATCATCACATACACTCTAAATGTTATGCATTCAATTTGAATATAGTTGCATTTACTTTAGTCAGACAACGCATAACTTAGGACCCTATACAAAGGAAACCTATCATGCGCACTTTTTTTTTTTGTTTGAGATGTTATGATTTAAAAGTGTGTATTAAGTTCATTTTTAACAATCCCTGAAGTTTCATCGAAAAATTCAACATTTTCCCAATGTTTCCCCACGTTTCCCAAAAAGAGTGATAAATTACCCTATACAAGCAATATATCCCGTGCGATAATTGATACGTATCTGTATCCCGAGGATGTGATACGTGACACAATACCGATATTTTGAACATTGGTCTTATTCTCAGCCCTGGAAAACAGCCCTAAAACGGTCCTAACTAATTCCAACTTGTCTATTTAAGTAGGCAGAAAAGAAGCTTTTGTTTCCCTAATTGGAAGTTCCGAAACTCAAACCCAGACATGTTGCAAATGCCTGTTGAGTAACCTGAAAGCATCAAAATATACATTTATGTTTCCCGATCTGTTTCTTGGACAAAATCAAGGTCTGAACAACATCAGCATGACATCATGATGATAGCTGCGGTAACTCCCCAAAAACCTGTGGATCTCTCCCGCATTTGAAGCTTCCTTAGTTTACTCATTGCTCCTTGCCGGATCCATAATTGTCTCGGTTGGTAATACCTTTGGACTATAGTTCAAATATAAAAGGTTAGAGATGATGTAAAAGTGGTGACGAAGTAGGTTAAGAATGACAGAATGCTCATCCCTTCATCTTGAGGTTTAATACTTGCTAAGCATGCAGACGGTACCCTTGTGCACACTTTTAGGAAGTCATTTCCTAAAATGTCATACTCGTGTGTCAAATGATACCCAGTGGCCTTTAGCTAACTTAGTATTTATGTGCTGTTTGTGTAGTCCAATTTATTATGGGTCATTCACATGCTTTTTCTGTATCTTATGCATTTATGAACTAAAATTTATTAGATACTTTTATTTATTTATTTTTAATATCACTATATATTGTAAGGCTGCCTGGGGATTTGGGTTCCCTCATTCCCATGTCTACGTCTAACACCGACAGATGCCCATGTCCAACACATGATGTCTCTATCCGAGTTGCATGGACAAATATTGAAGATTTGGAATAACATGTCCAGATAAAAGCACTGGTGTGCGCTGACAGGAATCTCCTAGGATTGTTCCTTTATTTCGATGGTTAGAAGTACCAGAAATTGAATTAGAGTGGCTTATGATTTAGAGGTTAGGATGAAATAGGGAACATGAGTTTGATGAATGCTACATTACTTGTGTTCTCATACATTCAAGCTGTTCTAGATCTAAAGTTCATATTTGATATTCTTAAGTGAATTTCTTTTAAGAAATTATAGGATCCTCAACCAAGGATGTCTAGAGTGCACTTGGTTTCAGTTTATACAAGTGGTGTTCTCATTTAGTAATCTAGACCATTGGTCTGATGCCACCTGCTGTGGGCTGTTGCCTAAAAATCTTCTCAAGTTGGAGACCCTAGCCACCGAGCTTTGTCAGTTTTTCAGTTTAATGTTGACCCTTAGAGCTGTACACGAGTTCAACCACGTCGAGCTTGGCTCGGCCAGCAGTCTAACCCAGCTCGAACTTGGCTTGGCTTGGTCCTCGAGCCTAACTTGGACAGCTCGGCTCGGCTCGGTCAGCAGTTCAGGCCAGGTAGAGCTGAGTTCGAGCCGAGCTTGAGCTCGATCTTTCGAGCTGAGTTCGAGTTCGAGCCTACGAGCTGAGTTTGAGTTTAGGTTTTAGGGTTTTAATATGTATAATATATAATATATATAATATATAATTTATTTAAATATATAAATATTTATATTAAGTGAACCTGATCTGAGTCGAATCTATTAGAACTGAGTCAAGTTTGAGTTAAGCAAACTGTTTCATTTTTTTCTATGTTCAAAGTTGTGGATGTGCCATAAGAAGTAAATGAAATCAACACCCTAAATGAGATGGTCTGACAAGATTGGTTTTATGCGTAGGACTCTTTGCTCCTTCCTTTAATGTGCTCTTGCCTATATAATATTCATCAAAAGTTTATGTTAATTATCAAAAAACTGTTGTGCATTTGCCTAGGACTCTAATATCATTTTCTTTCTGCAGCTCCCAGCAGAAAACTATCATAAATTCCATGGCAGTCAATGAAGACGGTGTGATGGCAACAGGAGGTAAGCTGAGTCTCGTTTACGCCGTTGTTTTGGAATCAACAGAAGTCGTTTGACCAACTGGGTTGTGATATCACGTCTCTCTGAATCTTAAGTCTAATAACTGGATTATGCAATCAAAGTAAAATGCAAATATAATTTTTTAAACCCTGACCGAACCTTAACCTGTTTCCATCGGCGGTTTGGTCCAACTGCTGGTCAGACCCATTCCAGCTGGAAATACTTGTGCTAGAATTATGAGAATCCAATGAATCAGCACAGTAGTGGCCTTGGGATCGAGCCTTGACTGCTGAACTTTCATTTCATTAAGTAACAGGTAACCTCCTAGTTAATCTGGGTTTAGAGTAAGGACAGGCATTAAGGCAGCCAGTTCGAGTCCAAACCAGTCCAACCAAGGTGGGACATGGCTATGAGAACGACGAAAGGACCTTTAAAATCATGCTACACGTTAAAATCTCTCTCACAGGAAGCCTATTTTAATGATTCTAAATTTTGTAGCCTTTAAAAAAAAAAAAAACAAAAAACAAAAAGCCTATATAAATGAAGCAAGTAGTGGTTATAAAGATGGTAGTCCATGTCTCGGTGTTGCCCAAGGAGTATATGGTGCACAATGATATTTCAAACACTGATTCTTCCAGGGTCGCTGTCTGACACTGCAGAACTGTCTACTGACACTAAACCTTGTCATTGTATGTTGAGAAATGCAATACACGAGAATTGGGCCATTCATCAGATGGTCCCATGGCCTAAAAATCAGGTCACTCTGCTCATCAGGTGAGCCACACTGTCTATTTTCTTTGTGGACATGCAAACCACCTGTTAAATGGACTGGCTTGATTTTCTCCGCCAAAGGGAGAATGCCTGATAAATGACCCAAATCTCTTGCACGTGTTCCACTGGCATGTGTGCCCAAGAGTTGAAGCCTACTGATGTTTCTTATTCGCAAGCAGATAACTTTTTTGCTATGATTAATGAAGTTGCTTTTTTGAAGGTGACAATGGGAGCATGTGGTTTTGGGATTGGAAGAGCGGCCATAACTTCCAGCAGTCCCAGACGATCGTACAGCCTGGTATACATCATACTTCACATAGATGCTAGTTTCTGATATTGCTACTATTGCTGCAGCGGTAACCAATAAATCTCTGCATGTTTTATCGCAGGGTCTTTGGACAGTGAAGCTGGAATCTATGCTCTATCGTATGATGTTACAGGTTCAAGGCTGGTGACATGTGAGGCTGACAAGACAATCAAGATGTGGAAACAAGATGAAATGGCCACTCCGGAAACCCATCCTCTCAACTTCAAGCCACCGAAGGATCTCCGCCGTTTCTGATGATCTGTCAAAGAGCAATTCCAAGTCTGCAATATTCGTATTGTTTTACACCGAATGGTATTGTAGTCAGAGCGATCTATGGTAATTCTCCCCATGTGTTTCATTGTGTCGTGTGCTTGATCCATGACGTTAATCAGTTGAGTCCTAGTGTATGCACCATGGCCTGGAAATCAGGCCTGCCGACTGACAAGATGAATGATGCAGATCTTAAAAGCATGCCACGAGTGAGGAGTGTGCCATGCTGGATCGCTAATTAGAGTAATGAACCAATTGCTATCAGAGTTTGAGAAAATATGAATGGAGAAAGTGTAAAAAAGCATGCTTCGGGGAATTCTTTTAGCACCAAAGTGTGGATTTTAATTGGATAGCTTTATCTTCTTCTTCTTCTTCTTCTTCTTCTTCTTCTTCTTTTTTTGTGCTGTAAAAGATAGCTTTATATCGTTTATTTGTCTCCATGTAAGTGTTTTATTTATATAGGTCAAAATAAACAATTCATCTGATGGTGCCATCATGGAACATAGTTCAAAAACCCAAAAGCTCATGTTCAGCCAGGTTGGATTGGCTTGAAGACTAGACCTGATTCGACTCGATATTTTATAATTACAGTTTAAAATGCTAGGTATACCAATCGATGTCAGAGAGTTAAAACTGTGTAGTTTGTTCTAACAGAAAGAGTCATAAAATTGTTAGTTGCCCTCTGGTTAAGAGCGTGCTTCATGTGGGACTGGTCGTGGGCTTAATTCTCACCCTTCGCTACGACTCGCTGAGCGACTTGGCACGAGTTGTACGGAGTTGAATAGATGAGTCTTCTTGAGTCAGGATCGAGTCACACCCAGAACCGAGTTTCCAAGAGACTCAGCTGGAAATCTTGCCGGCGGAATGCCCATGGTCCACATCTCCATTCATTGATTTCCACCATCTGACAGGGGTACTTTGTTTACATGAACTGATGGGACGTCTGTTAAGATGTTGGATAAACCTTCCACACAGAGTCATTTTGGTGCTGGCAAAGCCAATGTTGTTGGAGGATGTGTCCATGGTTCTTTGATCCTGGGGCATGTCTCTTAAGATGATGTGTTTGGATGTATGTATAGGCTGTTCATGGATTTTGACATTTTGGTGTTGGATGAACCTTCCACAAAAGTCATTTTTCTGTTGGCAAATCCCATGTTGTTGTAGGAGCATTTGTTGAAGAGGTGAGCTCTGGCACGTGCTTGCATGGCACAAGTGTGCAAGATCTAAGTCGGAAAGTGGGTCCTAAAATATGAACATGCTTTCTTCAAGGATTGGGGTCATGTATTGTTGGGTTGCATCTGTTGGAGCAAAGAACAATTTTTAAGTCAGGGATGTGAAGTATTTTTGTGTAAGCATGTTTGTTTTTCAAGTCTCCCACATGGACGCCACAAATATTCAGTGGGAAACGCATTTGGGGCGATTTGCTTTCGCATGCTTACAGCAATCTGTTGTCAATGTGCATCCATCCTGATTTTTGTGTTATGTACGCATCCGTTTTGCCAAATAATTTTTGGACGTGAGCCCAGACAAGAGGTTGTTCGAAAATTCAAGTGGGCAGCACCACCAGAAACTATAGGAATTGAACGCTCAGTGGGAAATTATATTTCTACTGTTTCCTGTGGCGTGGCCCACTTGAGCTTTGGATCTCCCTCAATTTGGGACTCATGTTCTACAATTGGCTTGCAACATGGATGGATAAAGTGGATATAACACAAACATCGCAATGGGCCTACAAAACTCGAGGCTACGGGGATTCCTCTCACCCGAGTTAAGTCCGTGGTTAAAATGAAAAATACTGGACTTTTGTGTTAGTTTCACACCTTAACATTTCTGCCATCCACACAGAGCATAGTTTTTGGCAATCTAGACCGTCTAAATTGTTGGCCCAGTTATTCTTGCATCATAATAAAAAAATTATAGTTAATTTAGTGATATTTACCAACTGATTTTCCCTTGGTATTAGCTCCACTCACTATGGTTAGCCTTACCTGATCAGTGTGATTTTGGAAATTGTCCATATGATGTCCCCAGGAATTTGCATGATCTGGATCATTCATGAGTGCTGCATTTGTTAAGGTTGAATAATCACTATTTCTCCCTCTAATACATTTGTAAGCTGATCATCATGGTCATTGTCAACTAAGCTTTGTCACAACTAATTGAGGTTGGATACATGAATTCCCTTCTACCTTTCTGCCCCGATACTCTATCGAAGTCCTATAACTTTAGTTAGATAATAGGTCATCAAGTCTTTGCTTACTACCTCCGCTCATGTCATTTTGGCCTTCCTTTTATCCTTGTAAGCATTCAACTTGTACCGACTTAGTCTTAACTAGTACATTTCTTGATCTATATGCTCAAACTATCTAAGTTTACTTCCCTTTATCTCATTACCTATCCATGCTACTCGTAAGTTCTTTTGAATTCGTTCATTTCTAATAATTCTTTTCTTACCTTGCAATTCATCCATTTGAATAACCTCATTTCAACTACACTCATCTTATGAACATATTGTTCTTTAATTGCCCAACATTTTTTTCCATAAAGCGTGGGTAGTGATGCAAAATGAATAAAAGAAGGCTTTATTGGCAATTTGAATTGAAATAAGGGTTGAAAAGTTCATTTTAAGGTAAGAACAGTCAAGTGTGCACCATGGGTTCGAATGAGTATAACTTTTTACTCTGTTATGAGGTTTTTGTTCATAATATATCATCAAAAATGTCTCGACAAGCTTTATAGGCTTTTGATGGATTTTGTGAAAATGCCATTTACTAGGTTATTTTTGTCCTAAGTTAGAACTTAATTTTATTAAGTTTTGTAGTTGTCGATTCCTTTTACCCATTTGGGTGTTTTTAGTGTTATAACTTACATCAGTATAATTATTTTACAATTTTGATTGAGATTTTAGAATCATTGTAATTTTTATTTTTTGAAAAATTATCTTGTCTAATTGAATTTGGGTTTTGGGTGTGCGTTACGCTTATATACAGTTGCTATGTTTACTTTTTAGGAGTATTATATTTAATAGAAAATTTTGTTTGCTTATAGTTTCATTTTGAAAGATTTTTTCTCTTTATAAATTTAAGGATATATGCTCATGAAGAAGAAATTGATCTCTTTCCATTTTTTTTTTGTGCATCACTATGGTAGCATAGATGCATGAAGAATGCTTGGAGGGTTCGCCACAATAATCAGTATGATAGATTTGCATTGAACACCATGACCACTTTACTACAACTGGCTTTAACATTTCTTATATATCACTTGGCCTATGTAGTTGATTTATTGGTATCGATTCCCTAGTGGGGGTGGTTAACAGTGAAGTGTGAACTGACAGTGGGTGTACTAACAAGCTAACAAAAAAATAAAATAAAAATGTAGTTGATTTATTGCACTCTTCAATGTGCTCACTTAACTATCATCGATCAATGAGGAGAGCCATTTGTATGTTAGATAGTCAGGCTACTTCTCCACCCGACTTGTGTAGTTGGTATTTTACACTTTTCAATATGCTCACCCAATTGATTTCTATTAATGAAGGTTAAAATGATACTAATTTGGGGTTCATGGACTTTTAACTCAGGGGTCTAAGCTGCCCCTACTTTTTACGTTTTATGGACTTTCAACCTAAGAGACTTGATCTCCTCACATATTTTTCCGGTGTTCTAAAATAGTTTCCAAAATTTTAAAATATGCTATGTAACTTTGATAAAAATAATCCCATGATCCTTATAAAATATCTAATCAATGCCAAGTTTTTCGTCATTTATTTATGGATCCAATGCCGTGTTAAAAGCCTGTAAGGTATATGTGCATACAAATATAAAAATACATGTTTATTAGATTAGGACTTCGAAAAAATTATAAATGAATGAACATATATAGATAAAGGTTACTTTTTTACATTAAATGTACATCAACAAATAATATGGTTTTAGGATTCTGTAATGTCCAAATATAGTCACAAATGGATTGAGTTTAGGGATGATATTTAAATCTTTATTATATAATTATAATAATCAAACATGATCCACTTGAAGGTGTGTAAGTGCTATGGTCTCATGCTCCTTTGGTTGTCAAATTTTGTTATGCTAAAACTCTATCTGTGTCTTGTATTTGTATGATGATATATATATATATATATATATATATATATATATGTTCAAGACATTGTTCAACACATTGCATTGATTCTATAAAGACATTGCTTCTGTCAAGAACGACGAACTACTTCAAGCCAAGTCAAGCCATGTACTTTATTAACTTCTGTAAACATCAATGTTCAGAGCTACATCGATAAACACTTCAAGACTCAAGTACATTTCAAGACTCAAGTGCAACTCAAGATGAAGTTTAATTTCAAGCTTTAGAAGATCTCAAGATTAAGTTACATCAAGTAGAGATCTCAAGCTTCATAAGGTTCAAAGGTCAACCATTATCTGAAAAGAATGAAGTTCAATGTTCATACTTAATGATCCAGGTATGATAGACCTTAGATTGACCTTAGGGTAGGTCATTTTGGTTACATAATTTAAGATGAATCTTTATAGATGATTTTGGTCTGTTTTAAGACTAGTCCTGGACCTTGTTCGACTAGTCCTAGCACTAGTTCGTCCAGTCTAAGAAATTCCTCGTCCAGTCTTAAGTTATTGAAGATTTTCAAAAATTTTTGGTTAAGCTTCGACCAGTCCTGAGAACTAGTTGATCGGTCGTAGGAGGGTCACGACTCGACCTTCGACCGGTCATGTATCTACAACTCGAACTACAGTGTGCAAATCATGTTTCTTACGACCAGTCCTGGGTCAGCTATGATCGGTCGTAGGTAGTCCACAACCAGTCGTAGAATCCCTACGACTAGTCGTAAAACGGTTTTTTAAGATCGCGCTTAAAATTTCAAAATGCCGTTGTTGTTACGACCAGTCGAAGCTTTCTCAAGATCAGTTGTAGATGTGATTTCTGCAACTATAAATTGAACACGAATCTCAGAGTTTTAGAACTCACTTCAAGAAAATCAAAGCTCCATTCTAAGATAAGTTAGTGTTCATTTTAAGCTACGTTGTGCATAATTAATATTCTTTTTTTGTTAGCTTGTTTATTTGATTTTATTCCTATATTCCAATCTTATTTGAAAAGAGGAATTGCTGTATTCCTTCTTCCTGGAATCAAAATAAAATATAGCTACGCCCATTTGATTTAATTTAAAATCAATTAGAAATTAGAACCATTTTAAGTGAGTATTGGACATTGAACGTTGATTCGAACTTCTACTCCGATTGGTTATTCTGGGTTGCCATGAAAGGAGAAATCCAGGCATTTTACGTTTATGTAAAATTTCTATTCTTTTGGTTTTTGTTTGAGATTCGCCAGAAAAATCTCATTGTGTGGTTATCTGAGGAGAGCCAGAAAACTCAGATAGTGTAGGTTTTTGGATTGTGTAAGCCCAAGTTAAAAAGACATAATTGTGAAGGTTTTAGGTGAACCTGTGAAACCTATTTTGTTAGTGAACGCTAATATCCCCTGTGTGAGGATATTAGGAGTGGAGTAGCATTCTGTGTGGCTATTGTTGAATAGTTGGTGTATACACAGGCGAACCACTATAATTCTTTGTCTTGTGGTTTGAATGCTTGCTTAAGTTTTATATCTTTTATCATTCAGATTTGTGGAATATATGTGTGGATGTGAATGTTGTAAAATTTACATTTCAAAGCACAATGGGAATGTTGTAATAATTTAGATTTAAATTTCTGCAATTTATTTCAATTCCTTGTTATTTATTTATTTCTTTCCGGTTTGAGTTTTTGATACAAAGGACGTTCTAGAAATAAGGTTGTCCTGCCATAAACCCTTGGTTTTTATGGTGTAAGGTTGTCCTTAGAACTGAATTCGTATCAACTTCTCAATTCTTGTTTATTGAGGTTGCTTTTATTTCAGCATTGTGAATTGATTTATTTTATTTGGCTATCATATTCTTTTATTCCGCTGTTAAAGTTTTATTTTGGCATCGTCCTATTCACCCCCCCTCTAGGACATATAGCTAGGCCATTTCAAGGTGCATTTTTTTGGATTTGATTATTGATCCAAGTTTGAATTTATTTTTTAGACACTAAAGGTCCAAAATTTTAAATATTCTAATCAATACATTGCGGATGAAAATTACAAGATGTAAAGAAATATGCAAGACCATATAACACCAAGTAATTTGTTAGATTTAGGTCTTTGCACGAAGTCCAAAGTTAGACAATTTGAACCCCTCTTAATGGTTATGAGTGGTTTAGACTTGTTTTACACAATGGTCCTTTTAGTAGGTCGGATTGGCCTAGCATGATTGAGCCATTTAGTAGGTTGAATTGGTTGTCCTATTAAGGTTCGACTTAGGTAGGTACATAGGTCTAAAGTGCGACCCAATTTAATTACTTAAACAAGGCTCATCTTGTACATGATTGCGGTTTTAAACCCACCTAAGTTTACGGGCTTAAACCTACCCATCATAAACAAGTTTTTATGGGTTAGTCCCTACCTAATCTAACATATTTTCATGGTTCATGATCAGGGTCTAATTGATCCCAAGTGTTGCTAAAGGAGAGGTTATTTTATACGAGGGTTGGTGTCACGCCCCAGACTTAGTAACCGGACTCACAAGGAACTTGATTGCCGGTTCTGGCCGCAACAGCCTCCGTAGTACCCCAATCTCGGCTCCTGAGGTAGGTTCCGATCCTGAGATCCTATAAGGAGGATTTTCATAACAATATAATCATTTCCAATACGAGCATACTTAAGATCACAACAAGTACATCTGAGAATAACAAAGGCACACATCGCAAAATCCACTATAAATTTGAACTTTTACATCATCCAAAAGGTCCAAAAGGACATATATGAGAATAAAAGAAAAAGAGAGAGAAATCAGTAACACTGGAGTCCTCACTGCTTAACTCTACTCCACGCTCTGCTGCTACGACACCTACCTAGAGTCTCCTGCACGCATCAATCGTGCATAAGCTTATAGAAGCTTAGAGGGTGGTGTAAGTGTGTGACAATGGTGCACAAAAGAATAGTAGGAGGTATAAGGAGAGAAGCATGATCAATGAGCATATCACTAGCCTTACCAAGGCTTACCATGAACGCGATGCAATGAGTAATGGGTGCCATACCAAGGCTATGCATGAAGGGGGGGCTTGTACAACCAATGCTAATGCGATGCAAGTAATGTCAGTGCTCATATCCAAACCATAAGTCAAGTACATTTCCAATCATAAGAAAATCACTGGGGTCCATTACACTGCTGAATGACTGCCACTCTGCAGACCCTGTATGGTCAAACGAGCGTAAGAGACTTCACTACTCACCTAAAGACAACCAATCACCAACAAGGCCTGAAGGTAGCGGACCCATTTACGAGCTGGTCAGACTCAGCCTAGCAATGCCTCCTCACACCAGGCAGGTAAGGCCACACCCCTATCCAACTGATTACATGACAGTAAGAGTCACGGCCTAACGGTATAAGGCCCTCGTGCACTCATGTATTCCACCTGGTCACGGTGTTGGAGCAGATCCTTAGTACCATGGAAGTTTTGAGAATTTCACCCATGGGCATCCAATGCACCTGGTATGCTCAACTAATATTTTTGGTGTCCAGACATACGGCCATCTACGAATACCCCTGTGGAGGTAAGGCCTTGATAAAGTAAGGGCGGATATCCACAAGCTATGCAATGTCAGATGCATGAATCACATAATCACCCATGCATCAATCCCAAGCATCAATCTCTCGAGGAGATACCAACATGTCCTACACAATGGCATAACTATGACCAATCGCACCTCAACCAAGCATGCATATGATGCGTATGGGAGTGGGCCATGAAGATGAATAGGGGTGCCAATGAGGTGAAGATGAACTCTCTACCTAACCATGAAGGGTTTAGGTACTTAACCAATTCCTTATAAGGAATACAACCTCTAGTGGGGGCCTATATACCTAGGGTAGCCCACGAGACTAAGGAGAACAATGGTATGGGCCTAATTAGATGAAACGGGCCTAGTAAGGGTCTATGGTGGACATTTAACCACCCATAGAAGCCCATGAGCTTACCTTAGGGCCACCAATGTGGACATCCAACCACAATTAGTCCCCAAGAGGTAGCCCATCTCTAATTGATCATGAATCAAGCCTCAAGGACCACGCAACATCAGAAATAAGAAACGGGCAGCCATAATCATACCACAAACACTCATGTTGGGCTTTAAAAAGGGCGGCCCAAGGCCTATCCAGAACATGGGTCCAAGGAAAACACATATAGCCCAACCCATATATACCATTATGGGCCCATAGGGGAAAGGTTAGGGCCCAACATAAAGGCCACTAATCCCATATATTGTGGTGGCTTAGTGGGCAACACATTGCTCAAACCACATGGACAAATGTCATGCTCTTAGTCAAGTAAGTTGGGCCTACAACCCGGCCCAAGTATTAAAGTTGATTTGGTGGGCAACCATGGGCCCATCTACTTGTGTAATCCGGCCCACTAATCCAACACAATAGTATGGTAAAAATGGCCCAAGAGTTTAATGGGCCTATCTGGAAAGTCCCAGCCCAATTGGGCCTAAAGAGTTCAACAACTAGCTACATTCATGGACCCAATTAAATTCAACTGTGGTGGGCCTCAAAAGTGCATTTATTAAGCCCAACATTTAAGGAACCAAAGGTATAAATTATTCCCTCTAAGATCTTCACAATGTGGTGGGCCTCACTCCTCAAAATTTCAGCCCAAAGGCCAAGCATAATTATAACATGTTGCTGTCCTAAATTTGGGCACTCCATTGGAGTGGGTCCAGGGCCTCTAAAACTATGAAAATTGAGGGCCAAGGCCCCTCATCATGCATACAATGAGAGGTAACCCAAAAAGGTGGCCCACCATTAGAGGAAATATTTTTGAATTATGGTTTTATCAAGGCATATTGCTAGACTGCACAACAGAAAATTTGGCAGTCCAACTATCTTGGCCTATTCTTTTGGCTACCCAAATGAGGTCCGTTGGAGCTGAAATTTTACAGAGTGACACTACCACAGGTGGGCCATACCTCCAAAAATTTTTAGAATTTTTGGACATCTATCAATATTTTAATTCATTTAAAGAAATCAATCTGTCCTGAAAATCGGACTGATCTGGACACCATGTTGTAATGGGCCGGTCCAGCCATCACTATGGTGTGTACAGGTGTCCATTGGCCTCAAAATTTTATAGGTGGTTCCCACCATGGGTGGTCCACATTTTTCTAAATTTTTATAATTTTTACATACCCAAAACTATTTTAATAAATTTTGAAATTCTAACCTGTCCAGGGTGGATTGCTGCTGGAACAGTACAGAAAATCCAGACAGTCCACCTCACTTGGACCACACCTTTGGGACCCCAATGAATGTCAGATGGGGCTGAAATTTGGGAAACATCAAGATGAGATCTCCACCTTTTAGAAAAGTATATTTGGTGGTTATGAATAGTCCCCCAAACAGTCCCAAAATCTGGTCCAAAATCAACCAGAAACTGTCTAGAAAATTCTGGACAGCAACATGTACTTGGATAAAATTAATTATATAAGTTAAATAAAAAGGGGAAATACTCCAAGAACTAGGTGCTATGGCCCTCCCTAGTGGGCCCTACAAATGTCCAAAACAAATCCCAAGGTTACCACACTTGCATGCATCAATAAAGGTCAGCAAATGGGATACCCAACTATAGTGTAGGTGGGTATGGATGTCCCACCCTAGCTGGACTTTTCTGGACTATCCAGGCCCACCAAGTGGACCACACACATCATCAGCAATCATAGGAAAGGTAGGAGAAGAGAAATAAAAATATTCCGGCCATTGGGAGAAGGCTCCGTCACTATTGAGCCTTCCCTAACACAATCACACCCATATATTACATTTCCATCTATATTTCACCATGGATCTTTATCATGCATGATCTACACTTGAGATGAATGGATGAGATACCATCCCAACCATGATACAAGGGTCTAGATGACCCATTAAGTTATGGAATGTGGAGAACCCTCCATGATGGGGTCCATCAAGAGGAAACCCCATGCATGAGACATACATGCATAAGATGGACCATTTGGCCACATCCAAGGAATTGTGTAGGATCTCCACCATTGATTGGTGGGTCCTACACTTTCCGAATGAAAGAAAAAGAAGATCTACACTATAGAAAGGATATTGCATGGAATAAAGAAGCACCCACCTAAATATCTTCACCAAAACTTGGATCACCAAGCTCCAAATACTCCAATGAACCAAGATAGATAGATGAGATGGGTTTTCAATGGATGGATTAAGAGGAAAAAGGAGAAGGGGCTGGAGAATTTGGAGATTTTTGGAGGAAGGTTGCTAGGGAAGAAGAGAAGAGAGAGAGAGAGAAATGAGAGGGAAAGAGAGAAAAATCTCTTTTAAGCTAAGTAATCATGAGTTTCTTACCTTGGATAGAGAAGATAAATCATGACAATAGGGAGTTAGAAATAATGTTGTAGGGTTAGTAGGCTTTTTAGGTTAGTGGGTAGAGATGGGTGGTGTAGGGATAGGGCCTAGGTAGTGTGTGTGTGTAGTGTGTGTTGGAAATAGTTCCAAGAGATGGGAGCTACCTAGAAATCTGTGCACACCACCCCTAGGTGGGCTACATGATCATGCTCAAGGGCTTAGAAAATGAAATGCACCCAACTTACGATCTACACATCGGATGGAAGCACAAGACGCGTGGTTGGAACCGCGGCGACGATGCGGTCACAATGGCATAAGTCTCAACTCGATCCAAGTCGGGTCTTCACGACTGGGCTCACGGATGACCACAAATACTATCCAAGGGTCACGGGTCACCGGGATTTAACCGGTAGGACCGCGGGATCAAGATGGACGGAATGCATACTCACACACACGCATGCACACATGCGAACTTGGGTCGGGTCTCACAACTCTCCCCACCAACAAAGAAATTTCATCCTCGAAATTGAACAATTTAAGACAAAATAAAAGACAAAACACTACCATCATATAGCAATCATCATATAAGGAAGGCAATACAAACAGTCATATCAATCAATCATCAAATAAATGGGGATAACGTTCTCTAATCTCGACCTCGCGTTCCCAAGACGCCTCGGCCATAGAATGGTGACCCCATTGCACCTTCACCAAGGGAATGACCTTGGTCCTGAGGACCTGCTCCTTCCGATCAAGGATACGATTCAGCTGCTCAATATAGGAAGCATCCTCACGAACCTCAAGTGGCTGCCAATCAATTACAGGAATAGTGTCTGACCCACATCTCCGCAACATAGAAACATGGAACACGTCATGGATCGCAGACAACTCAGGAGGTAAGGCAAGCCTATAGGCCACATCGCCCATGCACTCGGTAATCTCAAAAGGTCCGATGAATCTCGGGGCGAGCTTGCCCTTCACACCAAAGTGAACTACGCCCTTCATAGGCGAGACCTTGAGATACACCATGTCCCCGACTGCGAACTCGAGGGGTCGACGCCGACGATCAACAAAACTCTTCTACCGGCTCTGAGCTGTGTGCATCCTCTTCCTGATAACATCAATAACCTCTGACGTCTGCAGCACAAGCTCAGGACCTAAGAGACGACGCTCTCCAACCTTGGTCCAACAACTAGGAGATCTACACGGTCTGCCATAAAGTACCTCAAAAGGAGCCATGCCGATAGTTGCCTGATAGCTATTATTGTATGCGAACTCGGTAAGGCGCATATGATCATCCCAACTGCCTGCAAAGTCGATCACACAAGCCCTGAGCATATCCTCAAGGATCTGGTTGGCCCTTTCGGTCTGCCCATCCGTCTGCGGATGATATGCGGTGCTGAGATGTAAAGTGACCCCCAATGCCTGTTGAAAACTCCTCCAAAACTGAGACGTAAATCTGGAGTCTCGGTCTGAAATGATCAAAACTGGGATGCCGTGCAGTCTCACTATCTCCTCAATGAATATCCTCGCTAACCGGTCCATAGACCAGGAAGCACGTACTTGAATGAAATGGGCCGACTTCGTCAGACGATCGACGATAACCCTGATGGTATCGTGACTGTGCTGAGTCCTCGGTAAACCTGTGATGAAGTCCATCGATACATGCTCCCACTTCCACTCTGGAACGCTCAACGGCTGCAAGGGACCAGGGGGTCTCTGATGATTGGCCTTAACACGCTGGCATGTGTCACACTCGGCCACAAAACTCACAATCTGGCGCTTCATCCCATGCTAGAAGTACTGCCTCCTCATATCACGATACAACTTCGTGGAGCCTGGGTGGATAGTAAGTCTCGATCGGTGTGTCTCGGTCATCAGATCCCAACGCAACTTTGGACGTCTGGGACACATAATCGGCCTCTGAAGCGTAATCCACCATCGGAACCAATCTGCCAGTCTGACTGCTCCATGGATGCGGCCTCTGCTCGGTACTCCTGAAGTGACTCATCCGTCTGCTGAGCCTTGATCACCCTGGCCACTAAGGAGGATTGAATCGACAAGCTCGAAAGCTGGACAATGGAAGACTGCAGACCGAACTCAAAGTCAAACTCTGATACATCCTCGAGCATCTGCCACTCACGCCCCATCATCTGTGCCACCAAGCCTTGTGGCTGGCGGCTGAGCGCGTCCGCCACCACGTTTGCCTTGCCCGGGTGGTACTGAAGGTCAAAATCATAGTCTTTCAGCAACTCCATCCATCGCCTCTGTTGCAGGTTCAACTCGGACTGCGAAAATAGATACTTCAAGCTCTTATGATCTGAGAAGAGCTTGAACCTGACCCCATATAGATAATGCCTCCACACCTTCAGTGCGAAGATGACTGCTGCGAGCTCCAAATCATGAGTGGGGTAGTTCAGCTCATCGACCTTGAGCTGGCGCGAGGCATACGCCACTGGCTTCCCATGCTGCATCAGTACAACACCCAAGCTAACTCTGGAGGCATCGGTAAAAACAACAAAACCCTCACTCCCATAAGGAATAGTGAGAACAGGAGCAGACGTGAGGCGGTCCTTCAACTCCGTAAATGCCTTCTAGCAAGCGTCACTCCAGACGAACTCGACACCCTTCCGCGTCAACCGGGTCAGCGGTGCTGCAATACGGGAGAAACCATCAATAAGCTGTCGGTAATATCCCGCTAAACCAAGGAAGCTGCGAATCTCGGACGCACTGCATCAACCTTCGAGGGGTCCACAGCGACACCTTCCCTCGTCACCATGTGACCGAAGAACTTCATCTCCTCCTACCAAAATTCACACTTCTCCAACTTCGCATACAGCTGGTGGGCACGGAGGGTCTCAAGCACAATCCGCAGGTGCTCAGCATAGTCCTCTCGAGTCCTCGAATATACAAGAATATCATTAATGAATACCACCATGAACTGATCAAGGAACGGCCGAAAAACCTCATTCATCAGCTGCATGAATATAGCGGGCGCGTTGGTCAGTCCAAACGACATGACCAGGAACTCGAAGTGACTATAACGTGTCCGGAAAGCTGTCTTCGGAATGTCCTCCTCTCGGACCCGAATCTGATGGTAACCAGAACGCAAGTCTATCTTGAAAAAATGCTGTGCACCCTGCAACTGATTGAACAAGTCATCAATACAGGAAAGCAGGTATCGGTTCTTGATGGTGACTCTGTTGAGCTCACGATAATCTACACAGAGTCGCAACGAACCATCCTTCTTCTTCACAAACAATACCGGGGCTCCCCAAGGTGAACTACTGGGACGAATGAAACCTAACTCCTGAAGCTCATCCAACTGCTCCTGTAGTTTCCTCAACTCCAACGGTGCCATCCGGTAGGGGGCCTTCGAGATGGGCGCAGTGCTGGGCACCAAATCAATCTGGAACTCCACCTGCCGACGTGGAGGTAAACCCGGGATCTCCTGCAACACATTCGGGTACTCACAAACAACTGGCAGCGGCTCAATACTTTCTGCCATAGAATCCTCAACGACTGAAGCCAAGAAACTAGATAATGACTCTCCTCTGGGCTTAGCAACGAACTGGAACACTGGCAAGCCTGGAATGTGAAACGTAACCGTCCTCGCGGCACAGTCTAAGATGGCACCATACTCTGTAAGCTAGTCCATACCTAGAATCACATCAAAACCTGACATCGGCATCATGAACAAATCGGCAGGAAGGAACATCTCACCCACTAACACCGGGCAAGAAGGACAGCGAAGGGTCAACATCATAGAGTTCCCCATGGGAGTCGAAACTGTCAAAGCCTCAGGCACGGACTCCGATGGAATACTGGTCGATTGGCAAAACTGCTCGGCCATAAAAGAATGAGAGGCACCAGAATCAAATAAAACATGAGCAATGCAGGAAGAAACAAGAAGAATACCCTCGACTACTCCATCGGTCGATGACTGCGGGTCCTGGCCTGGCGTCTGCTGCACAGAATAAAAGCGGCCCTGAGCTGGTAGGGGAAGTAACCCGGAAGACTGAGGGTCCTGAGTCTGTGCCTGCTGGGCTGCGATACATACTGGACCTAGGGACCGGACATGCGGATATCCCCTCAGCTGGTGCTGCGGCTGCTGCTGTCGCTGCTGAGGAGGTCTGCCTGGCTGCCTCTGCTGTTAAGGAGGAGCCCTAGGAACGGCGGGTGGAAGCTGAGCTCTCTGCTGCTGCTGAGAAGGACGAGGAGGAGGCAACTGCGGTGGCCTCTGTTGCTGAATGGGGAGAGGGCACTCACCCCTCCGATGCCTGGCCTGTCCACAGCCAAAGCATACACAAAAAAAGGAGCCAGAAGATGGTGCTGACGATGATGATGAAGCTACTGTCTGAACCGTAGGCTGCTGAAATCCTGACCTGCCCCTCCCTCTCTGCTGACGGTGCTGCCTAGAACTGCCGGATGGTGCTCTCCTATTCTGGTCTCCACCGGAACTCTGCTCTCTCGACCTCTTGGTCATAACCCAGTCCTCCTCATAAACTAGTGCCCAATGAAGACCTGGTCAAACGTCTCCAAACAATGCCCTACCACACGACTGCGAAGGGCAGGACGCAAACCAGTCACAAAACGACGAGCCCTCATCTTCTCATCGCTAGTGAGATGAGGAACAAATCTAGACAAGGCCAAGAAATGGGCCTCATACTGAGATATAGTCATATCACCCTGCACTAGGGTCTCAAACTCGATCGCCCGCTAGATCTGAACATGCTCAGGGAAGAACTTCTGGTCGAAATGGACTACGAACTCCTCCCATGTCCAAACAAATTGAGGTCTGACCATCCTAGATACAGATGACCACCAATGACGAGCCTCACCCTGAAGAAGATAGGTCGCAAGGGATACTCTCTGACCCCAGGACACTGACTAGTGTAAAAAATCCTCGCAACCTCAGTGCGCTAAGCCTCGGTGGCAGAAGGGTCAGGGTCACCACTAAACCTCGGGGGATCATGCTGCCGGAACTCTCGAGCTATCGCACAAGCACGCGGTAAGTCAGACTGCCCAGAAACCTCAACAGTAGAAGGCTGACGGGTCTGCAATGCGGTGGCAACAAGCTGCATCAACTGCTGGAAATGCTCAGCTCCTATAGGTACTGTCGGAAAGGCAGGGGCGACACTCCCCTCAGGCGGAGGCACGGGTGCGACCGGCGAAGCAGGAGCCTCTGAAACTGGAACAGCAGGCTGAGGAGGGGGAATAGGTGGGGGGAACCGGAACAACTGGAGGTACGGGTGCTACGGGCTCAACTGAAGGAACAGGCCGGATCGGGACCTCAGGAATCGGATCCTCAACAATGGGAGCAGGATGTGTTCGAGTAGGATGGGTAACTCGGGTGCCTCGTCCACGGGCACCACGACCATGGGTGCCACGACCAATAGTGCCACGACCATGGGTGCCACGTCCACGCGGCATCGTCAACAAAATAATGACGATGCAAGGAATCAGGACAATTATAGGCTCAATACGGAGCGAAAGGAAGGATTTTGGGACACTACTTGTCCCATGTTCTTGGCGGACCTACGATGTTATCCTTAGTCATTCCAGAATTACTTGCTATGCTCTGATAGCAACTCCTATCACGCCCCAGACTCGGTAACCGGACTCACAAGGAACCCCATTGCCGGTTCTGGTCGCAACAGCCTCCGTAGTACCCCATTCTCAGCTCCTGAGGTAGGTTCCGATCCTGGGATCCTATAAGAAGGATTTTCATAACAGTATAATCATTTCCAATACGAGCACACCCAAAATCAACAAGTACATTTGAGAATAACAAACGCACACATCGCAAAATCCACTATAAATTTAAACTTTTACATCATCCAAAAGGTCCAAAAGGATATACATGAGAATAAAAGGAAAAGAGAGAGAAATCAGCAACACTGGAGTCCTCACTGCTCAACTCTACTCCACGCTCTGCTGCTACGACGCCTACCTAGAGTCTCCTGCACGCATCAATCATGCATAAGCTTATAGAAGCTTAGAAGGTGGTGTAAGTGTGTGACAATGGTGCACAGAAGAATAGTAGGAGGTATAAGGAGAGAAGCATGATCAATAAGCATATCACTAGCCTTACCAAGGCTTACCATGAACGCGATGCAATGAGTAATGGGTGCCATGCGAAGGCTATGCATGAAGGGGGGGCTTGTACAGCCAATGCTAATACGATGCAAGTAATGTCAGTGCTCATATCCAAACCATAAGTCAAGTACATTTTCAATCATAAGGAAGTCACCGGGGTCCATTACACTGCTGAATGACTGCCGCTTTGCAGACCCTGCACTGTCAAACGAGCGTAAGAGACCTCACTACCCGCTTATGGACAACTAATCACCAACAAGGCCTGAAGGTAGCGGACCCATATACGAGCTGGTCAGACTCAGCCTAGCAATGCCTCCTCACACCAAGTAGGTAAGGCCACACCCCTATCCAACCGACTACATGACAGTGGGAGTCACGGCCTAACGGTATAAGGCCCTCGTGCGCTCATGTATTCCACCCGGTCACGGCGTTGGAGCAGATCCTTGGTACCATGAAAGTTTAGGAAATTTCACCTATGAGCATCCTATACACCCGGTATGCTTAACTAATATTTTCGATGTCCAGACATACGACCATCCACGAATACCCTTGTGGAGGTAAGGCCCTGATGAAGTAAGGGCGGATATCCACAAGCTATGCAATGTCAGATGCATGAATCACATAATCACCCATGCATTAATCCCAAGCATCCATCTCTCGGGGAGATACCAACATGTCCTACACAATGGCACAACCATGACCAATCGCACCTCAACCAAGCATGCATATGATGCGTATGGGAGTGGGCCATGAAGATGAATAGGGGTGCTAATGAGGTGAAGATGAACTCTCTACCTAACCATGAAGGGTCTAGGTACTTAACCAATTCCTCATAAGGAATACAACCTTTAGTGGGGGCCCATATACCTGGGGTAGCCCACGAGACTAAGGAGAACAATGGTATGGGCCTAATTAGATGAAACGGGCCTAGCAAGGGTCTATGGTGGACCTTTAACCACCCATAGAAGCCTATGGGCCTACCTTAGGGCCACCAATGTGGACATCCAACCACAATTAGTCCCCAAGAGGTAGCCCATCTCTAATTGATCATGGATCAAGGCTCAAGGACCACGCAACATCAGAAATAAGAAACGGGCAACCATAATCATACCACAAACACTCATGTTGGGCTTTAAAAAGGGCGGCCCAAGGCCTATCCAGAACATGGGTCCAAGGGAAACACACATATCCCAACCCATATATACCACTATGGGCCCATAGGAGAAAGGTTAGGGCCCAACATAAAGGCCACTAATCCCATATATTGTGGTGGCCTAGTGGGCAACCCATTACTCAAACCACATGGGCAAATGTCATGCTCTTAGTCAAGTAAATTGGGCCTACAACCTGGCCCATGTATTAAAGTTGATTTGGTGGGCAACCAAGGGCCCATCTACTTGTGTAATCCGGACCACTAACCCAACACAATAGTATGGTAAAAATAGCCCAAGAGTTCAATGGGCCTATCTGGAAAGTCCTAGCCCAATTGAGCCTAAAGAGTTCAACAACTAGCTACATTCATGGACCCAATTAAATTCAACTGTGGTGGGCCTCAAAAGTGCATTTATTAAGCCCAACATTTAAGGAACCAAAGGTATAAATTATTCCCTCTAAGATCTTCACAATGTGGTGGGCCTCACTCCTCAAAATTTCAGCCCAAAGGCCAAGCATAATTATAACATATTGCTGTCCTAAATTTGGGCACTCCATTGGAGTGGGTCCAAGGCCTCTAATACTCTGGAAATTGAGGGCTAAGGCCCCTCATCATGCATATAATGAGAGGTAACCCAAAAAGGTGGCTCACCATTAGAGAAAATATTTTTGAATTATGGTTTTATCAAGGCATATTGCTAGACTGCACGGCAGAAAATCTGGCAGTCCAACTATCTTGGCCTATTCTTTTGGATGCCCAAATGAGGTCCGTTGGAGCTGAAATTTTACAGAGTGACACTACCATAGGTGGGACACACCCTCAAAAAATTTCAGAATTTTTGGACATCTATCAATATTTTAATTCATTTAAAGAAATCAATCTATCCTGAAAATCGGACTGATCTGGATAACATGTTGTAATGGGCCGGTCCAGCCATCACTATGGTGTGTACAGGTGTCCATTGGCCTCAAAATTTTGTAGGCGGGTCCCACCATGGGTGATCCACCTTTTTGTAAATTTTTATAATTTTTACATACCCAAAAATATTTTAATAAATTTTAGAATTCTAACCTGTCCAGGGTGGATTGCTGCTGGAACAGTGCAGAAAATTCAGACTGTCCACCTCACTTGGATTACACCTTTGGGACCCTAATGAATGTCAGATGGGGCTGAACTTTGAAAGACATTAAGATGAGATCCACACCTTTTAGAAAATTATATTTGGTGGTTATGAATAATCTCCCAAATAGTCCCAAAATCTGGTCCAAAATCAACCAGAAACTGTCTAGAAAATTCTGGACAGCAATATGTACTTGGATAAAATTAATTATATAAGTTAAATAAAAAGAGAAAATACTCCAAGAACTAGGTGCTATGGCCCTCCCTAGTGGACCCTACAAATGTCCAAAACAAATCCTAAGGTTACCACACTTGCATGCATCAATAAAGGTCAGCAAATGGGACACCCAACCATAGTGTAGGCGGGTATGGATGTCCCACCCTAGCTGGACTTTTCTGGACTATCCAGGCCCACCAAGTGGACCACACGCATCATCAGCAATCATAGGAAAGGTAGGAGAGGAGAAATAAAAATATTCCGGCCATTGGGAGAAGGCTCCGTCACTATTGAGCCTTCCCTAACACAATCACACCCATACATTGCATTTTCATCTATATTTCACCATGGATCTTCATCATGCATGATCTACACTTGAGATGAATGGATGAGATACCATCCCAACCATGATGCAAGGGTCTAGATGACCCATCAAGTTATGAAATGTGGAGAACCCTCCATGATGGGGTCCATCAAGAGGAAATCCCATGCATGGGACATGCATGCATAAGATGGACCATTTGGCCACATCCAAGGAATTGTATAGGATCTCCATCATTGATTGGTGGGTCCTACACTTTTCGAATGAAAGAAGAAGAAGATCTACACTATGGAAAGGATATTGCATGGAATAAAGAAGCACCCACCTAAATATCTTCACCAAAACTTGGATCACCAAGCTCCAAATGCTCCAAGGAACCAAGATAGATGGATGAGATGGGTTTTCAATTGATGGATTAAGAGGAAAAAGGAGGAGAAAGGGTTGAAGAATTTGGAGATTTTTGGAGGAAGGTTGCTAGGGAAGAAGAGAAGAGAGAGAGAAATGAGAGAGAAAGAGAGAAAAATCTCTTTTAAGCTAAGTAATCATGAGTTTCTTACCTTGGATAGAGAAGAGAAATCATGGCAATAGGGAGTTAGAAACAATGTTGTAGGGTTAGTAGGCTTTTTAGGTTAGTGGGTGGTGTTTTAGAGATGGGTGGTGTAGGGATAAGGCCTAGGTAGTGTGTGTGTGTTGGAAATAGTTCTAAGAGATGGGAGCTACCTAGAAATCTGTGCACTACCCCTAGGTGGGCCACATGATCATGATCAAAGACTTAGAAAATGAAATGCACCCAACTTACGATCTACATATCGGATGGACACACAAGACGCGTGGTTGGAACCGCGGCGATGATGCGGTCACAATGGCATAAGTCTCAACTCGATCCAAGTCGGGTCTTCACGACTGGGCTCACGGATGACCGCAAACACTATCCAAGGGTCATGGGTTGCCAGGATTCGACCGGTAGGACCGCGGGATCAAGATGGACGGAATGCATATTCACACACACATGCACATATGCGAACTCGGGTCGGGTCTCACAGTTGGGGTCCCACAAGTGGTAAAAAATGAACATGTCCGGGCCCACATGCTGGATAGCTTGTGGGCCTCAGACGCTGTCCATTTTGGATAGGCTTATAAGCTCCATTAGATGACAACTTTAAAAATGTTTTTAGCTCATCAAGATAGACTGACATGTGGCCTATTGAACTCTGTTAAGTTGGACTTTAAAAGGTTTAAACTTGATATGTAGACATAAACATTAATGGGTTCAGATTGGATTAACTTGTTAGACTATTTTAGGGTTTAGATTTAGTAATCGTGGATGCCAGATTGGAGGTTTAATTAGGTTGTGTTGTGTATCTATTTTAAGGTCCATTTTGGTAATTGAAATACGCCCATCCGATGATTCAATTATGTGATATTTCAGATGCCTAATCTGTAATCCTAATAAACGAATTACAATGTCCATCCATCAACTCATAATGAACAAATTTATGGTTGGACAGGTTTGCATATATAATAACATTTTACACAAATACTACTAGATGAAAAAAGATAAATAACCATTTAATTTCGTAAGAAAATATAAAAAATTCATGAAACCTAAAGAGAATAAAATTGATCAGCAATAGATGGACACATTTAGTCCTCGATAATCGCCAGATGAATAGTCCAAATCTACAACTTTTTAGACATCAGATGATGGTTCATTTTTAGTATCTTGATATACTGATTAAAGAATCTAGATTTGGGTAGTGAGATGTTAACCCACATTTTCAGTCCAATCCACTATCTTGATTGGGCACATGTGTGGTTCCATAAGACTTTCCAGATTGGACACAATCAAAGGTGAACGTCATCTCATGTGTGGATCTATAAGATTCTCCAAATTGGTCATGGTTTAAGGTGTACATCATCCTATGCGTGACTCTATAAGATTGTTTAGATTGGACACGATTAAAAGGTCAATATCATCTATTATGTAAAAAAAATCGGCTATAGCATGATTTCATGTAAAAAAAATAACAAAACAATAGAAGATATTCAAAGGAAGTTACATGAGAGATGATTTCATGTAAAAATAAATAATAAATAATATAAAAATTTACGAAACATCTAAAAAGATAAACAATTGAAAATGAACGGTTGATCATAATCGAAACTACTTATTATTGTATATGTACAGTCAAAATTTATAATTACCAACTAGATTACGGTTAAATAAATGATCTTGTGATTGAATGGTTGATTTTAATAGAAAAAGAATGCATAGAAAGATAAATGAATGTGAAGATGATTAGATGAATGATTGGATAAGTCATTGAATAGTTGGATTGGTAAATGAACCGTTTGATGGTCTAATACTTTAATAATTAATTGAGCAAACAATTAAATTTGATGAATAAATACTTGATCACGCTAATCAGTGGATAGATAAATGTTTGGATGCCTAGAGATACAGACATATGATATAACT
Organism: Magnolia sinica; assembly: GCF_029962835.1. Classification (NCBI taxonomy): domain Eukaryota; kingdom Viridiplantae; phylum Streptophyta; class Magnoliopsida; order Magnoliales; family Magnoliaceae; genus Magnolia; species Magnolia sinica. Next base: position 19,408,982 of record NC_080583.1, on the reverse strand, counting down.
AGTTAATCTAACGGTTAAGTGTCAAGTTTAATGGATGAATCAATGCAAAAAATGCATGTTTAACCCTAAATTTTACTATGATTATTACATCCAATCATTCATTGATACATGTATACATACATTCATCCTTGATCAATTTATCCATTCATGCATACATACATACACACATACAAGCATATATTTTATTATATTTCTATGTACTTACAAAAAAATTGTGATAATTTCTTTTAGTAAACAGATTTTTGGCAATATTGATACATTAACAAATATTATCAAAATATCACTAATACATTAGTGACATAAGTGACACATGAAATTTACACTATAAAAAACATTGGTGACACATTAGCTCATTGATACTTGAATTTTTTATATACTACTAATGTTATGGATATCGCCGAGTTCGAGATACAAATAATATTAGGGATATTATTGATAATGTCACTGATATTTGAATAATACTACACGCTTAACCAAAATGCAATAGAGAAGAGTACTTAGAGGTGTTTGATCTCATTTGTGGGGAATATTCACACATGCATAGTCATTAATGATCTAAAAGGTCTAAACTAGCATTATATAAATTAATTGCTACAACGGTAATATGGTTATTATCAGTTCAAACTAAAAGTTCCACATACTTGATTGGGTATAGCCAGAATAATAAAAGTTAAAAAGATAATAAATAAATCCCCTGTGACAATAGTTAAGTGACACTCACAATAAATATATTATATATAACAAATCTTAATAACTTTATAATATACTAATGTTGTAGTTGTTCCCACCAAGCTGAAGCTCCGCATTTCAACTTGTAGGCCACAAACTTGACCTTTTTTTACTTCAAGGATGTCCATATAGTTAAAGAATCACTTAAGTTCATAAAGCCAATCGATGAAATCCTCAATGTGTAGTTGGCTATTGAAGCTAAGAATATCGACCCTCATATTGAACTCTCAGTCTATCCGATCTACTCGATCGCTACCTTGTCTGATATATTGGAGGACTATGTCGTCGGCCTTATCATTGCTTGATCCTTCTTCCTTAAGAATAATCCTTTGGGGGGTGTTTGGACGGTGAGATTGGGTGGGCGTACGTGGGAGTGGGTTTCGAAATCCCACTATTCCAAGCGCCAGTTGTTTGGCGACGGTCTCAAGGCGGTATTGAAGGATTTTATTGGATATTGTGCTTGGGATTGAAGAGGAGTGCCGTCAAATGCACGGGATTACAAACGAGTAGAGGGGATGGAAGCAAATCCCACCAAATCCCGCCTCGGATTTCCTTCACCGACCCTGCCATCTCCGTCTTCTCAGATCACTTACCGAGACGTCCTGCTCTGGTGGCCGACGTGATTCCTGCTTGGAAAAGCTTGTAGGGGTAACAGCTATAGCAGGTAGGGGATTTGAGGACCATAAAAATGGAGGTGGGGGAAGAGGGACTTCCTCTCAAATCGTCTTCTCTCTCAGGTATCCATTTTCCTTCTTCTCTCTATTTTTTATTTTCATTACCCTTTTCCGTCTATTGACCCTCTTCTGTAAACCCATACTATTAACAGGTGGGAAGTGGACGATCGGTGTTTATGGTGTGGCCAACTACCTGAACTGAATCAAGGGAATCCTCAAAACTTGGTATGTTGCATGTAGATGATCTTGCGTTCTGAAATTGGCTGTGAAAGAGGGGGAAAATGCTGATTTGATTAGAATTTTTTGTTCTAAAAATGGCTGTATGTTGGCGTAAATGCTGATTTTATTGGAATCATTTTAAATTCTGTTTGTGATGTACACTAGCATTTTATATAGGGATATGTAATATGCATAAGAGCAGATTTGATACAGTGATTCTCACATCCATACATCCCAAAAACGGATACTCCTACCATCCCTCAAGGAGAAGCCAACCCCTAACTTAGAATCATTTACAAACTGTAATTAGATGCACTTAGATGTACTTCGTTATCCAAGCATGTTTCACTTGGATGAAATTGGACGCTTTCACAAAACGTATTTAGACACACTTAGATGCTGTATTTAGACACATTTGGACGTACTTTTATCCATTAAGCTCAACTTGCAAAGCTTTGTATTGCATCCAACCTCATGTAGATAATGCTGGGATATTGATCAGAGCAGTTGATCTGATGAGCAACTTTATCATGGGCTGTTGCCTAAAAATCGTAAATAATCAAGATCCAATATTAACCATCATTTAGTGGCATGCAATCACCCATTAGGACATTTTATTTTATGTACTCTATTTTTTTTTTGCTGAAAATTATTAAGAACTTGAATTGAAAAGGAGAAAAATGTCATGGTAGTGCTAAATACAAATGAATAAACAAAACAAAAATTAGCTACATTGAGTTATACCTAATCTGAGACAAGTAACTAATGGTCATTAGAGATCTTGATCTCTTAAATGAGTTAATTTTATTATACCCAATAGTAATTATGTATTAGAGATCTTGATCTCTTCAAGACAAGGAGCTCATATTAAAAGAGAATATGTATTAGAAATCAAGATCTCTAATACATAAATTTTTGTTAATTAAAATTTGATCAACTCATTTTTATGTGTGAGACATTGGCTTTGTAGTTTCCCAATTATTTATGTCTCCATCCCATCACTATTAGCCTGCCATAATATCATATCATTTATCAAGTATTATATATTTTCTTTAAGATTTAAAAAATCTTTATGTGTGTATCTATGATAAAATAATATGATAAGCCATGATTCTTTAATTTATATCAGAACAATTCCTTTGTTTTCGTATTTTTTTCCGGAAGGCACTAGATTCATTTTTCAGATCTTATTTTTTTAGTTAATTTTAAATTCATATACAACTAAGCTGAATCTACTGGTCGACGTTCCTAATTTTGACTAAGGGGGTCAATTGAGCCGAGTTCAAATTCTTACTTTTCGAACAATGGCATGATAAATTTCCTTAGTTTTTTCTTCTTCTGATTTTCTCATGATTTTTCTGTACTTGAAATTAATTTAAATACCACCATCATGTCGTTTTATGGGTTGGAGGGTCGAACTGGTGGTTGGCCAATTTCACACTGCGTCGGAACCCAGGTGTATTGAGCTGAAGTTGTGGCCATTGATAAAGCCGTATGGCCTAAAAGGATTTATATAGCCAACCTCAATTAGTTGGGATAAGGCTTAACAATGATTACTTGATTGGAGTATCCACATTGCAACCCATCAGTTAAATGGTTATGTGCATCTAATCATTGTGATTTTGGCTTGGTGGGCCATGAACAGTGTGTTAGACTGATGGATGTTTTATGTATGTTGGTAGTGCAGATCCATGACTTTGGATGTTTTATATATGATGCAAGCTTGGTAGACACTTGTGCTAGCGTCTTATGCTCTTGACAGATACCTTATGTGGAAATAGCTTGGAAGATGAAACGTTTAAACTATCGACTTTTATATTTGGTTTGGATGTTGGGGACATGTAATAACTATAATCCTTGAATTATTTATGGTTTGGCTTTATGCTGTGTATGGATATTTGACATTTAGCTCAATCTGAAATCTCTTTTTAAACATATGCTTTTCTACAACATCTATGCATTATATCTTTTGCAGGTGTTCTAATTATCATTAGGGAAATGTATATTCTTAAAATCCCAAAGAAGAGTCTGGTGCTCTAATGAATATAATATGCCCAGTTATATGATTTATTCCAATGAATATATGAAAACAAATATATACAATTATAATCTAGTTGTTATAATTATCCTGATATTTGCTCGTTTGGGTCTGATAATGTGTAGATGGCTAAGAAGGTATATGTCATATTCATTGGTTGCAGACCCAGAATATATTATGATTGGGAAGAGTGTCGTGCACAGGTGGATGGCTATTCCAGGGCACATTTTCGTGGTTACAGTTCCGTTGCTGAAGCATCTATAGATTGGTCAGCTTTCTGTCGGAGAAGTGGCTCTCCAAACGTACCAGGAGATGAAATTCCAGACGGTCGTGAGAGTACAATGTTGAAAGGTAGTGAGCATTGCAATAAGAATAGCACTAGTCATCCTTTACGTCGGTCCTTAAGACCGACTTGTAGTTCACCATCCACAGGTGTCACTAACGCACACAGAGAATGTGCTGAAGAAAATGGAAACGATGATGCTGTGATTATTGTAAAGTTCATATTCGGAAATTTTATTTTGGTTCTTTTTATTTAGCTCATGTCACTGCACTGAATATGTTATGGACTGTAATATTACTACTTATGGACTTTTACATAACTATTAATTACATCTGCATGGAGACATCAGTAGCTTTTGAATGTTGGAAAATCTGTTCAATCTGATTTACCTTGCATTCAATTCTCTCTCTCTCTCTCTCTCTCTCTCTCTCTCTCTCTCTCTCTCTCTCTCTCTTCTCCTCTCTCTCTCTCTGTTGTTTGGAAGAAAATTTGGAAGAAAATTTTTCGTATTTTTTTATTTCAAAAAATAAAAATAACCATTACCAATGAAAAGTTACGTTGCTAAAAGTATACTTTTACCTACGAAATTACAATTTTCATCGGTAAAAGTAGACTTTTCCCTACGAAATTAGGATTTCGTAGGTAAAAGTAAACTTTTACCAACGAAAATCATTTTCGTTGGTAAAAGTCCTTTTTACCTACGAAAAAAAAAATCGTAGGTAAAAGTTTCGTCGGTAAAAATCCTATTTCTTGTAGTGAATAAACTACATCATGTTCAATTTGAAGAAGATGATCCACTCTTGCATGACATCCACTCTGCGTAGTTGCTCCAGCTAATGTTGTGAAATGGGTCGAAAAAATTAAGATTTTCAGTGACCACATCCAAAAAAAAAAACAATTGACATACCCCAAAATCATGCCTGAGTAATTCCATGTCCTGCTTGCACCAAAGCAATTAGCTAATTATTCCAAAGGAGTTACAACAGATTTAGAAGGACCATGAATCAATTTTTCATGAACAGTGACATATAATGCAAAGGAGTTTTGAGGCAGTACCTGTATTGCAATAATGAACTCTGAAACCAAAAGATAAGTGGGGCTCACATGGACTGCATCAGAATTTAAGTTAAACCAAAATAAAGAATACAAGCAAGAGATTAATGTGTCCAACCATATTCCACATCACTTCACCTTGTATAACTGTTAAAATAAAATTAATTTGTCCAACCAAACATCACCATCTAGTGGTCCGTATTCAACACGGAAAAGCTCATCAATTGAAGCGGGGATTGTTCAATGGCCCCTAGCACGCAACCTTGCTTTCCAAGCCAAGAGTGTCTACATGAGATTTGGACATCTATTAGAGAGTTTAAATGAAAAAAAAAAAAAAGATAAATTAAGAAAATCAATAGTTCCAATTTAACAAACAAATACCCATTAATAAGAAATCATGATGTCAAACTAATCTGATTGTGATGTACCATATCTGAAGTCGGGTCCACAGGTTGGGCAATTCAGATTAAGCCTTTCATCTGCAAACAAATAAAAAAAGAAAGAACTGTAAGCCCAAAATTGTTAGAGTAAGAACTTATAAGTACAGCCCCAAAATTTACCATTCTCCGTGGGCCTGATAAATTTATTCCAGTAAATCTTTATTCATCTGCAACTAGTTGTAGAAGATCAATGAAATTACAAATTACACAAACATTAGTTATTACTTGGCTACTGTAAATGGTAGAACACTGATACATTACTTGTGATTTGGCTCAGCTCATATTGGGTTGTATTGAAGGGTATTTAAAATCATGATTTTTTTTTCTATTCTATTTGCAGGAGAACTGTATCAACATTGCTTGCAAGCAGCTTTAGAGAGAGAATGGATGAATTAATCTTGTCTTATTTACAAAGACAAGGAAACCAGTCTACAGTTGCCATTTCCATCTCAACTGTTTCACCAGCAACAGAGTTGGCAACACTCATCATGTGCATATGAACCCTCTCATAACTCACTTGTGAGTTTACTACATTCGAAATCTTTTACATTCCACTTATATTTCATATGTTAGTTACCAAAATCTTCACTTCTTTGTCATTCCCAAAAGAAAACTAAAATAAAAATTGTTGCAATCTTGCATGGTTATAGGACTTAAACAAGCATCAACCAATCCTACACGACTACCCAGCTTCGGGACGGAAAGCGGGACATGCAAACTACCTGATTTATCAGCTTGGGAACAAAAGAAGTGTGGAAGAAAACAGAACATTATGATAGAATAATTATGTGAAATTAACAGCTACAAATCAATAACAATAGAACAAAATTCCAACAAAACTGATTCAAAGCTTGCATGCAATGGCCAATATCTCCAGACCAAATTCATATGTAATATGCCAATATCTCTGAAACCACTTTTTTCCACCCAATCAATAACACTGCATAATTCCCCTGCTACAACTTTCCCATTGAAACTGCTACTGAAAAAACAAAGTGCTCTTCTGAAAGAGAGTACGTCTGCACCTTACAAGTGCTGAAATCCATTGCAGCCCCAGCTGAAAGTAATCCACGTCCATGGTGATTGCTAAAATGTTGGAGACAGGTAGCCAGATCGGCACAAGGACATTCAGAACTGATCCACTTCAGTTGGACTAGTACCAGCATAATAGACTTGCAGATGACACTTACAATAGAAAGCACTTACCGTAAATTTAGTCAAGTCCATGACTTAGGCCCATGAGGATGAATTTCCTATGACAACTTGGCGCCCATGAGAATGACCTTCCTGTGACAACATGGCACCATGTCAAAAGAATGGCAGCACACTAAAACCCTCATCCTATAATTTGAAAACAAAATCCAAATAGGAGGTGAGATAGAAAGGATTATTAAAGCACACCTGAATCGACCATATGCATCTGCAAAGTCCAGACCACTAAGAGGATGGGCTAACGATGAACATGTAATTACCGAAAAAATAAATTTCCAGATTCAACATATGTGTGTCCCATTTTATGATAGGATTGACCTATCTTTGGACAATGGCATGTTCGTCATGGACACTACTACTTAATACTCGACATGTTTACCATCTAACCATTTATCTTTAAATTGGGATAGTGACTATTATTCATTTTAATCATCAAGATATGTCCTTTAGACAGCAGATTAGTAGTAGGGCCCACAATTTGAGCTGTACAATAAGTTTGGCAGGTGAACCTGAGCTGAAAAAACAGATGAAGGGGTGGATCTTTCACAACCATTACACTGGGAAACACCTAACTTGCTGTGCATTAGCTTTATTCCACACTTGTGTGGGCTTAGCAAAGCTCTATCTGTAGAGATACATGACATATTATCTTCCTGACAAAAAATACATTATAAGTATGTATGTGTTTGAATGCACACCACGCCATAGGAAACAGTGCTGATTGAATGCCCACCATTAAAAACTTCTCCAGGCTACAGGAGTTTTGGATCAAGTTGATATTTGGGTTTTCCCTTCATCCAGGTCTATGTGACTAATCAACAGGCTGGATGACAAACAAACATTACAGTGGGCCTTAGGAAGTTTTTAATGGTCAGCGTTCAATCGCTACTGTCTCCTGTGGTGTGGTCTACCTTTGGTGTGGTCTACCTCGACATGGAGGGAGAAAGAGAGAGAGGAAGAGAGAAACGGAGAGAGAGAGGGAGAGGGTGCGAGAGAGAGAGGAGAGGGTGCGAATCGCATACCTTCCGATGCAAAAAATGAGAAACTAAAACCTTTGAAATGAGCACCCAATGGAAACGGAATCTCGCCCGAAATGGAGATCGAGTTTTGGGGTTTCTCGAATCCGAAAATGAGAGCAAGAGAGGGAGAAAATGAGAGCTAGAATCGGGTTTTAGGGTTTCGGTAATCCAAAAATGAGAGCGAGAGAGGGGGAAGAAATGAGAGCGAGAGGGGGAAAATCGTTTCGGTAATCTGAAAATCGGAGCGAGACCGGGAAAACGAATTTGGGGTTTAGTTTGCGCACAGTGTGCGTTTTACACCGTTTGGCCAGTGATGCTGGTCGGTGCTCTGTGGGCCCCACTATGATGTACGTGTTATATCCACACCGTCCATCCGTTTTGAGATATCGTTTTAAGTCATCAGCCAAAGAATGGGGGAGATAAAAATCTGTAGTGGACCCCAGCTCTGAAAACAGCGGGGAGAGTGATTCCCACCATTGAAACTATCCTAATGCCCATTCATTATCTTTTGGGCCCACCGAGATGTGGTTCACAAATCCAGCCCATAAATTATGTGTGTGCCACTTGGATGAGGGGTCATACCAAGTTTCAGACGCATCCAATTTTCAGGTGAGGCCCACCAAGTTCTTTTATATGTTTTAGGCATGTCTTGACATGATTTTAGATGGTATGGCCCACTGGAGTTCCATATACGGCTGATTTTTGGGATATACCATAATTTAAAGGGGACCCATCAAATTCACGGTGTTGATGTTTTACACACATCATGGTGGGGCCCACACAACTTGACCTCATGGGGAGTTCCCATGACCTAATTGTGCTAAAATTTTGTATATATAGGTCTAATAGTTTGTTGATCTAGACCATTGGACTTATTCCCCATCATGGATAGATCATACCCAATTTCTCAATTAGTTGATTTGAGCATTTTGGATGATCCAATATTTGACGTGGACTTTCCATTCATTCCATACAATAATGGGCAATGCTCTTGAAAAAATCACAATGATTAGATCATGCAAAGAAATGCCTAATATATTAGGCAATGATTAACAAAATAGCTAGTAGAAATTTATTAGTTAAATTAACTAAGTGGAAAAAATTAATAATTATTGATTTTTGTAGCTATATGTGGATATTTTAAAACAATTTTCATTTATATGATTGAAATAAGAAAATACCAACATAACTTCTTGTTTTTTTTTTTTAAAAAAAAAGTTTAAAATAAATAAATAAAACAACATTACCTGCGAAGATTTCAATCTCCTCATATTGTTTGAGATAAGAGTTTTGGATCGCACGCGTGTGGGGATGCCGTTGATACGGTTGTAAGAGCACATGATGTTGCTAACGTCTCCTTGCTTCACACACATCTCATCTCCTTACTTCACACACATCTCAAATGGACGGAAGAACGTTTCCACCATGTCTTGCTCAGTCACCTTCAAAAAAATTATTTAAAAGATACATTTATGGTGAAGATCCAGGACATTAATCAGGGATACCACATCATGAACTTGCCCAGGCCAAGTTTGCTCATCAGTGGGCCACATTGAATTATTGTCACACAAACGTGGTTTTGGGACAACGCAACCATTAGCTTGATCCAAAACCGTTGTGTGCCCGCCTCAAGAAACAGTGTTGATAGAACATCCACTGTTGTGTGCCCCAAGAAACAGTGTTAATGGAACATCCACCGAGATCTGGGATATCCTTGAACATCCTAAAAGATCCCACTTAAGATCTTTAGAGGATAATATCGGATCCCGACGATCTTGAGAACCACTCATCTCACGGACATCCCAAATTACAGCCAACATATCAGGTGAGAGTCCTCCTGAAATTGTATTCTGGTTCTCTTATAAATATATAGGTACCTCCCACTATCCAAGATACGTTCACTGAGAAACCCTAAATACTTGACTAATATTTCTTTTTTGGAGATCCTACCATACTCTATAAAACCTCGATATTGACTTAAGCATCGAAGAGTCCCCTATATTGGCCACGGTCTGTTGGAAAACAGCACCAACACATTTCATGTACTCCCATCCAAACACAACTAGTAAGTCATTTATTCCCAATTCATTTACCTCCATTTTCATTTTCCATTTAACTTCATTTATAGGCTATCGTATGTGCCCTATATTTGATTTGCAACTAAGTACTTTTATCTTTTTAATTTTTGATGCAAGTAGACTCCTCGAACTTCTTCTCTGTGTGGAGCCATCATGGAGCATATAAGTAGGTATACTGTGTAACTAAGTCGTTGCAGGGCCATTGCAATGGCATTGTAAAATCCATATCACACATGTTTGCTGGTTAATGTCATGATATGAGACGAAAAATCTCGAGTAGGATATAACACTAGGAAATGTACAATCACCTGCCATTGCAACCAATTACATACATCTGGACGAGCCCCATGGTAAGGGCCATCACTACCCAATTCGAGTCCCAGATCAAGCTGATGTTTGTGTTTAATCCATGCTATCCATTTATTTTTAAAGATCATCTTATGACGTGAGACAAAAAATGAGGCATGTACGAATTTGAAATGGACCACGTTACAAGAAATAGTGTTAAATGAGCGTCAGCCATTTAAAACATTCTAGGGCCCATAAAAGTTTTGGATCAAGATGATTTTTGTTTTTTCTTTTTTTCCTGTTTATGACCTAATAAACAAATTGGAAGCCAAATAAACAGTACAGTGGGCCTTATGAGGATTTTAATGATGGATATCCAATCACTATTGTTTTCATGTGGTGTGGTCCACCTGATATTTATATACCTCTCATTTTTTAGCCCCACCTATGTTTTAACTCCACACCTTCCATCCATTTGGAGAGATCATTTTAGAGCAATATCCATAGTTAAATCCAGAGCTCCAGTGGACCCCAGCACAGAAAACAGTGGAGACAGTGACACCCACCGTTAAAAACTTCTAAAGGCCACCAAAGTTTTAGATCAAGCTGATATTTGTATTTTACCTTATGTCATGTCTTTTTTAACTTTTGAACAGGTTGGATTTCAAATAAAAATTATGGTGGGCCTTAGGATAGTTTCAATGGTGGGAATCACTCTCTCCAGTGTTTTCTATGGTGAGGTCCACTACATGTTTTTATCTGCCTCATTCTTTGGGTCACGCTCTAAAATAATATCTCAAAATAGATGGACGGTGTAGATACAACACATACATCATAGTGGGCCCCACAGAAATTGGTGACGTCACTTCAGTAGCCAACTCGCTACTCAAACCTGTATCTAATCCGCGTCCGGCGTCCAGCGTCCAGCAAGAACCTCCCCCCCCCCCCTCTCTCTCTCTCTAACTAATCCGCGTTCCCCTCTCCTCTCTCTCTCGCCCTATTCCTCTCTCTCTCTCTCTCTCTCTCTCTCTCTCTCTCTCTCAACCTGTCAGTAGCTAGACCCTGCCCACGCACGCCCTCGCTCTCTCTCTCTCTGAAGCTCGGTTGACAGGGATTTGTCGAACGTGAGGTCTCTCTCTCTCTCTCTCTCTCTCTCTCTCTCAATGCCGATTTAGGAATTTGGGGATTTATTAATTTATGGATTTTTGATTTGATGAGGACCCTCATTTCGGGATTTGGGGATTTTAGGGCTTACAGATTTGAATGTGGACCCCGAATTGGGGTTTTTCTGATTTTACAAATTAGGGATTTGAGGATTTTGGGGATCTGAGGATCCAACCAGAATTAGGGATTTCTGATTTTACAAATTATGTGGTGTAGTCTTCTTGAGCATATGTGATTTGAATAGTGGTTGCAATTTCTTCAATCTTAGATCCATTTCGTGATGTTTCTCTTCAGATTTGCATATATGATTTGAATAGTGGTTGGAATTTCTTTCATTTTTAGTTTGTTTTTACTTGAATTTTGTTGAGATGGCTAGCATTGGATTCTCAATTGAATAAACTTCCCTGGATTTGTTGATTTGATTGGGTTTTCACTTTTGATTCGTGGAGCCCACACCCGGACCTTTGCTTTGAATATGGACTACTCCTTTCATCAATTTCTTACTGAATTTAATCCCTTAAATGTTTTACCGTGTTGTCCGTATTTGACCCTTAATTCTTGATATCATCTGGAGTGTTTTTATTACTAGAAAACTATAAGTATGGAATGATTTTTGTATTGAATAAAATTTTCTTACTTGTTAGATACATAGATTTTAATTGTTGGTGCATATTTTTGTACTACTCTACCCAACCAATGTTTTTACATTCTTGTTGGAATAATTCCTTGTTGTCTATCATTTATCTTTCAATGATTCATTCGCCAAATTTGGTGGATTACTCTTATTTTATGGTGCAGATATTGAACTGGATTAATTCTACTGTTAACTATCAGTGCTAGTTTCAAGATAATTGGTAGAAAGTGCCCTTTGATTTTGAATTTTACATTGTTGTTTATAACTGTCATCATGAGGGCTTTTCAAGGACTCCGACGATGTTTGTATCTATTATCTTTATATGCCAAGTTGAATCTCCTGTCATCAGCAAGTAATCATGCAAGAACATTATGTCCTCAATGCATGATGAAATCAATTTCAATCAGCATACCTGAGACTGGAGGTTTGCTAACCCCTCATGTATCCTCCACTAGTCCACATGCACCTCTATTTGGGGCTCCACATGCCAACCTGGCAAATGTTATCTATGTATCACGTGTGAACCAGTGTAGATCATCTAGCCAGAAACTCAAGCTATTCAACTGTCAGGTCAGCTGCACGGGAATAGGCAGATTTGGTGGCCTTGAAAATGACTGTCCAATGTTTTTGTTCATTTGTGGCTGGCCTGAGTGGTTTTCTGGACTGGCTTTTCGCTGGATAATCTACACCGTTTTCCACCTGATACGTGGCCTGGATGTCATATGCACGTGCCCAGTTAGCATGCATAGCCACATGTGGAGGTGCCTGTGGGGCTAGAACCTCGAAGTAGTGAGCAAACATCTCTTTATCTACTGAAACTTAATGTTTTACTGCTATGAATTTGTTCCGCTTCATTTTATGGGTTTTGTATTTGGAATGTGCTGAGATAATGTTACTGGATTAATTATAATCTGGGTATTTTTCATTTTCTGTTGTTTTTATGGGTCTTTTGTTGTTTTTATGGGTATATATGGTCCATTTAAGCAACGCCACTGGATGATTGTTTCGGATTTCATACACATTTACCACATTTAGAAATGGTGACTTTGATACAAAAAAAGAAAAAAAAAAAGAAAGAAAAGAGAAGAAAACAAAAGAAAGGTAACTAGTAAACTACGTCAAGTGTTCTAGGTTTTATCTTTCTCCAGCAGTTGTTTCATGAGAAACCCTTGTTTGGATTCTCATGTTGATGGCCACAAAAATCGGATATGGATAATTTCTGATCTGGGTGTTTCATTTCGAAACTTTTCCATGGGGTACTCTTGAAAGTGTGCATGGGGGTGTAAGAGTGCGTGTGTTCTCACATTTCAAAAAAGAAAAGAAAAAAGGAACCATTAATCAGTTTAGCTTGTGTTTGGCTTAGCCTCTGAGAACATTAATATGTGATTTTGGATTTCTACTCTTACACTATTAGTAGAAAATCCAAAAACAGTTAAATAATATTCATGTGGATTTGAAAGAAGTCTTTTGTTTTTTCCTAATACAACACAAAACATCCCCATTTTGTGATTTTTGGAAATCTACTAAGAGTAGAAATTCCAAAATCACAAATTAGTATAGCCACAAGTGCAGCTTTTCACTCAATTTTAAATGATGAAAATGTGTCCTATTATTATAATGAGGACAGAGCCCACAAAATGCAGTTATGTTTCTTTTGACTCCAACTGAGTGTAAGGTGGTTTCAACATGGAGATCATTTGAATGCACAATTCAATTGAACTGTGTTTGGCTCAGCCCATTAGAAGAATAATTTATTTTGTTCGGATTTAAATACAGGCTTATGGACAAAAAAAAAAAAGCTCTCAATTTAAATACAGGCTTATGGATCATTTTGATGGCATGAGAATGTTCAGATTTGCTTACATTGCAGTTTTAGAAAGAAAAAACTTACCAACAGAATGTGGCTTAATTGGTATGCCAGCAATTTATTTTGTTCAAGGAGGAGGTTATTCCAATAGAGTGTTATTGTTCAAGAATGAGGCTCCGCCGTCCTGTCCAGTAGAGGCAAAGGAACTTTATTAAACCATTTTGGTTTGTACTTGAAAAGCAAGCTGCTTTTATTCTTGTCATGGATGATTTGTTTGGATGCACATAGTTGATTGCAAGAATATGATGTTATTAAAAAATCCTCGTCTCTTGATTGAGCTGAATATTTACATTCATTTCTTGTGTGTGTGGAAAGCATTTGATATATGGGTGTTCAGTTGAACATAATTGCAATAATTCAATCTGTTGGGTCATCCATGTAATCAAAAATTACAGTGAGTCTACGACTCTAAATTGCAATAATTGCATTCTTCGGTCATAGCATTCACTTCTAATTCCATCCTTCGTTGCCTTGCCATTCATCTATCTCAACATCCTTGTTTAGCTACACATTATATAAACATTTTGTTGTCTAACATTCTGTTCTATAAAAGCATGGCTGATCTGATAGCTGTCCTATAAAATCTCCCCTTCATTTTGATTGGTATGCAGGGATCACATAAACTTCTGAAGCTCATCTCTCTTTCATCTACCTTCTCTAATTCAATGAGCAACATTCTTCTCAATCTCTCTGTCGTCATGAATTATTGACCCGAGATGTCAGAAATGGTCATTTTGGGTTACCTTGTGGCAATCAATCTTAATTAATTCCTCACTTTGCACTCATATCATTACTAAAATTGCTAAAATTGCATTCCACAAACTCTATTTTTATCCCATCATTTTTGAAACTTTAGATTCTGAAACATCCCTCCATATTTCCAACTTTTAGGCATATATAGGACAAATTAGGATGGCACATTAAAATACCCATATTGATGCCTGCAGGCTTAGTGACCCTCTTATTTAGATGGTCACATTTTCGTTGAATGCAGACATAAAAAGCTTGAGATTGGTTCGTGCTGAAAAATGGATTCACTTTCAAGGCTTGGTGACTTTTGCCTTTACATCATTCCCATTACCTATTTATTTTTCAGATTGTGAAGGAGACTTGGGTACGGGCTGGACGGTGTGTTAGGGATTTCACTCTCTACACTGGCTCCCTTGGGACAGCATTCTTACTTTTCAAAGCATATGAAGTCACCAAGAACAAGAATGATCTCAATCTCTGCATTGAAATTGTGAGGGCTTGTGATACTGCTTCACGAGAATCAGGGTACTTGTGTTCTCCTTTTTCTTAGTTAATTTCCTATATCTTTCACCTATCTTACTCGATTGATGTGAATCTTTGCATAGGTACAATTTCCAGGCTATCTCTAAAATGATTCTGAAGAATGTTTAGTATGAGAAATCATTGAAAAACTCTGCATTGATCTTTCAAAATAAAATAAAAAATCTGCATTGCCTGGGTGACTATATGGTGTAATAACAAACGATCTTGGGATATGCTGTGGATTGTGCGTGAAAGGAGCCTCTAGAAGGAGCATTTTGTTTTTAAGGTGGATGTTGACGGGTATTGCACTATTATCATCTTGCTGCTTACTGTGTGCATCTTTATATATGCAGACATGTCTTCATCTGTGGTCAGGCTGGTGTGTGTGCCCTTGGTGCTGTGGCTGCAAAGAACGCTGGGGATCATGCACTACTCAACCACTACCTATCCCAGTTGAAAGCGGTAATGCTTTGAAAAGTTGTTGGCTAGAAAGTTAGTAATGGTTGCCTTCTCGAGCCGAAAAAGATATTTATGCAGTAGTAAACCTTTGTTTCTTTGTTTGGAATTCTAAACGCTTATTGGTTACCCTTGTAATTCTTGTGTACTATTCCATTTTTTGTTCCTCATCAGATGTACTACCTCATTTGGCCATCACTTCTCTTGGGGGTTTATGGATTGTGTATGAATTGCCACTTCATAGGGTATGGTCATGAAGGAAATCATCAAGGATGAAATACGATTAGCCAACAAGGGTAGTTGCCCATTGATGTACATAGCATTTATTTCAGTCCAATAAAGTCAATTCATCAGAATCCTTTGGGTTGTTTTTCTGAATCTTCATCTCTGTCTCATCAATGCCTCTTCTATTTATATTCCTTTTTTTAATAAAAAAAAATTAATTTTTCTGTCCTTGGTATTTATTTAATTTCTTTTCTATGGAATTTTTTGATGTTGGTTTTCTTTTCTTCTCTTTTCCATCTTTGTGTCTATATTTCTCAGTTTATCTTATATGGAGGCTTTCTGAAACATATGTTGAGTTGCTGGAAATCCTTGCACTTTGATCAATGGTCTCCATTTAGGAGAATATACAATGGAATTTCAGAGAAAAAAAAAAAAAAAAAAAAAACAGGGAAAAATATTGGATGGCTAGGGACTTTAAAATTTCAAGAATTTTAGTGTCCCCCATCCATGGTGTGGCCCATCAGACCAATGGTCTGGAGAACTTGGACCATAAGCCCCCATAGTAAGGAATGGCTGCATCGGAAGACTTTTCATGTCCTGATGCATCCAGAAACAATTCAGTAAAGGCTGTTTTTAAAAAGTTTGGTTTCTGGACGCATTTCTTATGAACTGGTTCCATTTTAGAATCTCTACCATGTATCATGAGAAGTAGGGAAAAAAATTTGCATGCAATTAGTTTCTCAAATTGCTTAAGCTATGCATTATTGAAGGACATGGAAGGGTTACAAACCAAAATAAAGAGCACTTGGGTAATTACGAGGTGGAGCCATTACTTGGAAAGCTACTACTTTTTACGAGCTGGATGCTGTGATAATTCAGAACCATTTAAAAAAAAGAAAAAAGAAACAAAAAATGGTGGTGACTCTTCAACCATACACATGACAGTTTCAAGGTAATCCAGAGTGTTCAAATCTCTGAACCACATAACCAAAAGTTATACTAAGAATATCACTGTAACCATCTTTTTGCCCTTGGAATTTGGACCATTCACCAATTTACTTTTAACCCTCCATTTGGCATCCATCAATTGGATGGTTAAGATTTCTTGATCAGGGTGATTTTAGAGAGATGATCCATACACAACATTTCTTACGGGATGGTATGGATAGATGCACATGAATGCCACGTGTGAGGATGAGTCACCACCAATTCAAAATGGAGGTCAACCATCACAGTAGTCCACTTCTTATAGCCACTTTTCTGCCCTGTTATCTCACTTCTTCAAACTGCTTCCTCTAAGGCAGAAGCTAATGTCCACTGCTACTACATTAAGTGCAAAAGCGCACCATGCCACTGTATTTTCAACCGTTCTGCATTCCTATTAATTTTAACACATGCAACCTTACCGGTACTGGAAGAACGCATGCTATCATTTTACCTGTAAGCCATGCAGAATCTCAGGCATGGGAAGCTCAGGAAAATGCGCAAGATCAATGAATCCCACCTCCTCTGCCCTTTTAGCTGCTGCCATAGCTTGCAGACACAAACTTCAAAAGAAGAAAAGCAATTCTGTAGATCTGTATAGCAACAGAATCAGTGAAGTATGTTCTATGGATTGAATCAGCTCTTCCATTTGCTCGATCCTTGATTGGGAGAGACAGGGCCATGCTTGAAACTGAAGAGATGGGAGCTTCAGACCCACAACCAAGAGCAGAAAGAATAAACCAACCATGTTTGCTGTCAATGGATGGTGGTCTTCCATTAGATTCGACCTCCTCTTTTAATATCGGAGGACATAAGAGAGGTGCAGTCCTACGTGGAGATTCTCCAATGCGATGAGGTCCCTTGCTTATAAAAGCTAAAAGATGAATACTTCTCTCTCTTAGTTGTGAATCCATTTCTTTCATGGCTTTACTCCATGAGTGCTGATGTTTCACGAGCATGCAGATAAGCATGAGGGTGTTCTCTGTTTCTCTCAGTGCTGTTAGAGAGGTTAGTACCCTCTGAGTTCGGGCTCTCTTCTTGCTATGATCGTCAGTCGGGACGTCTGGTGCGGAAAGATAGAATAATATCAAATACGATTTCTCGAAAAAGTAAGGAATCATGCTCTCCACAATATCGATACAAGATGGATCATCCCCCAAAGAGCAAATCATAGCGCTGACAATAGCCAGTCCTAGTCCCCAAATGTTATGAGGGTTTTCTTCTTTGTCACTTTCTTCTTGACCATTTGGAAAAGGCTTGTCATCCAATAAGAGAGCAAACAACACCTTTAGAGATGAAAACAGATTGATGGTTTGAAGCATCTCAACACCTCCTCTGATGCATGCATGGATGCTGGTCTATGCACATCCACCTGTCTTGGCTTTGATACACATACTCATGGGCAGTATAGGTGCATGCTGGATGACTTGGATGGTTAGTCATATTTACTTGTGTTTGTGCTTGTTGCTTGATTCAATTTGTTTTGTTTTCCAAGTTAGTGAACTTTATTTTCTCAATAGAAGTTATAAGTTGTTGAGTATCTTTGGTTTTATGATTTTACTTGTATATTCTTGTATTGATTGCTCAAGCATAACGATAAGTTGTTGAGAAATTTGTTTAAAAATTTTTTATAGTATATATCTGTGGGTTTAGATGGATGTGAATGTGAATGTGAATATGATGAAATATATTAGATAACAGGTGCATATCAGGAAGAATATGAAGAGCTATATTGTAATAGGTGAAGAAAAAGAGCAAGAGTTTAATATTATCCACGTTTTTTACCTACGAAACATCTCGTAGGCAGGCAAAGGATTGATATTTTTACCTACGCAACATTTCGTAGGTGAAAGCGTCCTATACATTTTTTAGCTACGAAAATAGTCGTAGGTAAAAAGCTTAGCTCAGTTAAAAATTTACTTATACCTACGAAACATTTCGCAAGTAAATGCCTCATGTACGTTTTTAACCTACGAAAGGTTCCTACAAAAATGGCCGTAGGTAAACGCTTCAAGTTAAAAATAATATTTTCAGCTACACACCATTTCGTAGGTAAAAGTGTCATACATGTTTTTTAGCTACGAAAATAGTCGTAGGTAAAAATCTCATATGAGTTAAAAATTACTATAGAAAAATTATATTTTTACCTACGAAAACTTTCGTAGTTAAAGGTCTTAGGTAACTCTAAATTAAATATTCTATTTCTAGCTACGAAACATTTCGTAGGTAACGGTCCCAAACAGTTTTTTACCTACGAAAATAGTTGTAGGTAAAAGTTGGAATGAAAAATTATATTTATACCTACGGAAAGTTTCGTAGGTAAAAGTCAAGTAAACTCTTCACTTTTAGGTTTTTCAAAAAATCAAAATATTACTTACCTATAAAAATTGTCATCAATAAAGATGACTTTCTACGAACTTCTATGACGTAGGTGAAAGAAAACTTTTCAATTTTTTGTTTTTTCAAAAATGCAAAACACCCTTTACCTATGATATGGTTGGTTGGTGAAGATGACTTTTACTTACGAAACTATATTTTGTAGGTAAAAGTAAACTTTTCAATTTTTTATTTTTTCAAAAATTTCAAACACCCATTACCTACGGAAGTGTTTGTAGGTAAAGATGGCTTTTACCTACGAAATCTAATGTCGTAGGTAAAAGTAAATTTTCAAGTCAAAACACCCTTTACAGCCTTCACCTACGAAAATTTTCGTAGGTAAAGATGACTTTTGCCTACGAAATTATATTTTGTCTGTAAAAGTTTACTTTTACCTACGAAAAAGATTTTCGTCAGTAAAAGTCATCTTTACCTACGAAAATTGTTTTCGTAGGTAAAAGTTTCGTCGGTAAAAACCATATTTCTTGTAGTGGTTACTTTTGGTGATGGAAGCAATTGTAAGATAATTGGCCAAGGTACGGTTCAACTCTATAATCTTTCTTTATTTAAGAACGTTTTATATGTTGAGGGGCTAAAACACAACTTGTTAAGCATATCCCAAATATGCGATAACAACCATAGTGTGAAAATTTTCAATCAAGGTTGTGAAATCATAAACAAAAGGGGTTCTGTAATATTAACTGGTCGCAGAACTTCTGAAAACTGCTATATTGTAAGCGATGGTCGCTCATCTAATCAACAATGCTACATGGTCCATACCGAGGAGACAGAATTATGGCATAAACGCCTTGGACATGTACACTACCGTAATTTGTACAGATTGAGCAAAGGAGAACTAATTAAAGGTCTACCAAAGTTGCAAAGAGTAGACAAAATATGTGGTGAATGCCAGTATGGTAAACAAACTAGGAGCTCTCACAAAAAGGTGAACTCCAATGCCACATTAAGATCACTTGAGCTGCTCCACATAGATCTTGTAGGACCAACTAGAACGGAGAGTCGAGGTGGCAAAAAATACATCTTGGTTATCGTAGATGATTATACCAGATTCACTTGGGTTACGTTTTTAAGGGACAAATCAGAAACCCTTGATGAAGTGAAAAAGATCATCAAACGAATCCAAATTGAAAAAGGTTCTTATGTCAGTAAGATCCGTTGTGATCATGGATATGAGTTTGAAAATAGCAGTTCTGAAAAGTTCTGTAGCGATTAGGGAATATCGCATGAATTTTCTGCGCCCGAAACACCACAACAAAATGAAATTGTGGAGAGAAAAGATAGAGTGCTTCAAGAAATGGAAAACATAATGTTAAATAGTATGAAGTTCCCTAGAAATCTTTGGGCTGAAGCAGTGAATACTGCCTGCTATATTATTAATCGGGTTTATACTTGTAAATCTAATAATAAAACGACTTACGAACTTTGGTTTGATAAGAAGCCTACTATCAAATACTTTCAAGTTTTTGGCAGCAAGTGCTATATTTTATGTGACTGTGAAAATTTGGAAAAGTTTGACACTAAGAGTGATGAAGGGATCTTTTTAGGATACTCTTTAAACAGTCGTACATATTGTATACTGAATAACAGGACTGGTGTAATTCAAGAGTCCATTAATGTGGTCATTAATGATCAATTGAATACACCTGCCCCTAGTCCAGATTATGATGAAGTTTTTTTAATTAACAAACCTGATACTTCATCAAATCAAGTTAATTCTGAATTAAGGACTGTTAAAGATCATTCAACTACTCATATTCTTGGAAGCCCTCTCACTGGTGTGTGCACTCATAGACAATTAAAAGACATATATAAATACGTGTGTTTTACATCCCAAATTGAACCGGCTAACGTAAAAGAATCTCTTTCTGATAAAAACTGGATAGTTGCCATGCAGGAAGAACTTAATTAATTTGTTCGTAATGATGTCTGGTATCTCGTTCCTAGACCTAAAGATAAACACATTATAGGAACAAAGTGGATTTTCAAAAATAAGTCTGATGAACTTGGAAATATAATTTGAAACAAGACAAGACTGGTTGTACAAGGGTACACTCAAATTGAAGGCATCGATTACGATGAAACCTTTGCCCCAGTTGCTCGCCTTGAATCAATCAGACTTTTTATATCCATTGCATGCAATAAAAAATTTAAGATTTATCAAATGGATGTAAAGAGTGCTTTTTTGAATGACGATTTACATGAAGAGGTATATGTTGAACAACCTATAGGGTTTGAAGACCCTAAGTTTACTGATCATGATACCATCTTAAAAAGGCTCTCTATGGTCTAAAACAAGCTCCCAGAGCATGGTATGAGAAATTGACTAAGTTTTTACTCAGACATAATTTTCAAATGGGCAGTGTCGATAAGATGCTTTTTGTTAAGAAATACAATAATAATGTTTTAATGGTTCAGATATATGTTGATGATATTATTTATGGATCAACTTGTACTAACATGACTATTGAGTTTGTAGATTTAATGAAATTTAAGTTCGAGATGAGCATGGTTGGGGAATTACATTATTTTCTAGGGTTGCAAGTAAAACAACAACCTGATGGAAATTTTATTTCTCAAACCAAGTATGCTTTGAACTTGATTAAAAGGTTCAGATTTGAGAATGATAAGAATTTTGATACTCCCATGAGTACATCTTTAAGACTCTCAAAAGACTCTACAGGTAAAGATGTAGATCCTAAATTGTATCGTAGCATGATTGATAGTTTGCTTTATTTAACTGTTAGTAGACCTGATATAGCTTTCAGTGTTAGTATTTGTGCTAGATATCAGTCTAATCCTAAAGAATCTCATTTAATTGCTGCTAAGAGGATTATTAGATATGTTGTAAGTTCTGTGCATTTAGGTCTTTGGTATCCATATGATACTAGTGTTCAGTTGGCTGGGTACTCAGATGCTGATTGGGTTGGTAATATTGATAATAGAAAATCAACCAGTGGTAGTTGTTTTTATATTGGAAATTACTTGGTTTCTTGGTTTAGCAAGAAGCAGAGTTCTATATCACTCTCAACTGCTGAGGCTGAATACATTGCAGTTGGAAATGCATGTACTCAGCTTGTTTGGATGAAACGTATGTTAAGCGATTATGGAATTACACAAGACTCAATGGTTTTATATTGCGACAATTCCAGTGCAATAAATATTTTTAAAAACCCAATCTAGCATTCACGTACCAAGCACATTGACATTAGGTATCATTACATTCGTGAATTAGTGGAAGAAAAAATAATATCATTGGAATATATTCCTACCGAGACTTAACTTGCGGATATTTTCACTAAACTGCTTGACAAAAGTAGGTTTAATAAATTAAAGTTTGATCTTGGTATGTGCAATTTAAATTAAATATTCTTACATTATTGTATCATATTATATATATGTTTATTTATCTTTTTGGTTGAATTTTAAAATTAGTTGTAAAATGCAATTTTTGGCCGGTACTCGACCAGTTGTGAGTATACACGACCAGTCTTGGTACGATCGGTTGTGTATATCCACGACCAGTTGTGGAACTCGTGAAATCACTTTAAATTGGGGAAAAACTTCTTCTTCTTCATTTCCATTTCACTCTCCAACGAGCCTAAGCCTGACCGGTCGAACCCATCATCATTTCCCTTCAAGGTTAGTGGTTCTTTTGTATTTTTCTTGTAGAATCTTATTATATTTCATTTTTCACTCTTGTGCACTTTATTTGGTCTTTCAATGCAAGATCGGGGTTTTTCTTTTCAAAAATCTAATCTATCAAAACCCATTCCATATTTTTTGAATCTAGTTATTTTCTTATATCTGGTGTTGCAAATGGATCCTAAAGGAAAAAAGAAATCTTCCCGTGGTCCATCTTCTTCTAGATCAACTCCTATCACACAATGCCATCTTCGGTCTCCCGAAAATGATCCATCCGATGTACGGGATTTGCGTATGCGAATCTCATCGTTGAACGTCCAGTTGATCTTAACCACATTGCTCAATTTGGTATCTTACCTCTACTCCAATCCGTAAGTTGGGATACCATCTTACATTGGGGTGGGCCTGCATACCAGTCTATTGCTCAATTCATGTTAGCATGTGTCACGCCCCAGACTCAGTAACTGGATTCACAAGGAACCTGATGGCCGGTTCTGGCCGCAACAGCCTCCGTAGTACCCCATTCTCGGCTCCTGAAGCAGGCTCCGATCCTGGGATCCTACAAGGAGGATTTTCATAACAATATAACCATTTCCAATACGAGCATACTCAAGATCATAACAAGTAAATCTGAGAATAAAAAAAGGCACATATCACAAAATCCACTAAGAATTTGAACTTTTACAAGTTACATAAGGTCCAAAAGGACATACATAAGATAATAGAAGAAAGAAAGGAAGGATGCAATACTGGGTCCTCAATCTCAGCTCTAATCCAAACTCTGCTACTTTGGCGCCTACCTAGGATCTCCTGCACGCATCAATCGTGCATAAGCTTATAGAAGCTTAGAGGGTGGTGTAAGTGTGTGATAATAGTGCACAGAAGAATAATAGGAGATACAGGAAGGAGACATGCTCAATGAGAATATCACTAGCCTTACCAAGGCTTATCATGAATATGATGCAATGAGTACTGGACGCCATACCAAGGCAATGCATGAAGGGGCTTACATAACCAATACTAATGCGATGCAAGTAATGCCAGTGCTCATAACCAAACCGTATGTCAAGTATATTTCCAATCATAAGGAAATCACCGGGGTCCGTTACACTGCTGGATGACTGCCGCTCTACAGATCCGCATAGCCAAACGAGCGTAAGAGACCTCACTACCCCCTTGTGGACAACCAATCACCAGGCGACGGTAGCGGACCCATTCACGAGCCGGTCGACTCGGCCTAGCAATGCCCTCTTACATCGGTAGTAAGGCCACACCCCTATCCAACCGACTACACGACAGTGGGAGTCGCGGCCTAATAGTATAAGGCCCTCGTGCGCTCATATATTCCACTCGGTCACGGCGTTGGAGCAGATCCTTGGTACCATGGAAGTTTTGGAAATTTCACCCATGGGCATCCTATGCACCCAGTATGCTCAAGTAACATTTCCGGTGTCCAAACATGGCCATCCACGATGTATCTGTGGAGGCTACAACCCTGATGAAGCAAGGGTGATAATGCTCATATATTATGCAATGCCAGATGCATGAATCACACAATCAACTATGCATCAATTCCAAGCATCCAACATGCTCAAGAGGGAATGTTACGTCCCTCGGGAAGACAGCATGCAATGCCCAATGACACAATCATAACCACACACACAGTGTCATCCAAGCATACAATGATGCACATGGGTCATGAAGATGGGTCTAGGCGCATCATGCGGCGATATACAAAGTAAATTACATTCCTCCTATCCAAGAAGGAACCAAGACTAGGTACTTAGACAATATCCATAAGGAATCCCACCTCTAGTGGGGGCCCATTTACCTAGGGTAGCCCATAAGACTAAGCATACAACTACGGGTCTAAGTAATATAGAAATGAGCTTAGCAACTGTCTAAGATAAGTATCCAATCACTTTTAAATACAATCAGACCTAGAGGGGTCCATAATGGGGACATTTAACCACCATTCTCCAAAAAGGCATATCTACCATGAACTATATGGATAAAAGGCTCAAGGCCTACATTTAAGATAGAAATAAAAGTAACCACATACATATATTCCTCATAATAGGCCATAAAAAGATATAATATCACTTTTAACAACATGGCTCTAAGAGGGGAATTAAGGCCCAAGGCCCAATTCCCAATGGCCATAGAATCCATGCATTAAGTTGGACTTGGTGGGCAGCCCGCGTACACAATATACGGCCCAAAAATAGGTTTAAGTTTGGATGAAATGGGCCCCACTACATCAGCCCAATAATTAGCAATTTAAGTGGGCAACCAAGGGCCCAATACTATCCTTACCTCAGCCCACAAGTCCATCAAAATGGTGGAAGTCGGCCCAATGTATGGTTGGGCTAAGCTGGGATGTCCCTGCCCAATCTAGGCTCACTGGATGTCCCAAAATTCTGATCTTAAGATGGTGGTCCTCATAAGATCACTAAAAGTGACCTAAAAGAATGCACTGATTAAGCCCAAGGATTATAAGAAAGCATAAGCATGTAACACGTACACAAGTTCTCAATATGGTGAGCCCCAGAGCCAAATAAAGTTGTAACCATAAAATTGTACATCGAAGGCCCTTTGATAAACTTTTGGCCCATTTGACTTCCTGGGCCTGCTAAGGTCCAGAAATTAGTTGAGTATGTGGAAATAATCTCATGAAGGCCAACTATACTCACTGGGGGACCCCACCAGATGGAGAGTGTGTATATATCATGAAAAGATCAAGTGGGCCTGCTACTGGATTGTGAGTCCAGCAGCAACCCAAGGCAGAGAGTGCTTCCACAATCGGGCGATCCAAGGCTTGGACGGCCTGGACCAAACATGCATTAAGGTAGGTTCCACATACATGCACATTGAGCCTTAAATAAATGGCCTAAGGTCTATAGTGGGCCTTTAACCACCCATAGAGAAACCTATGAGCTTACCTTAGGATAACCCAGGAGGACATCCAACCTCAACTGGTTTCCAAGAGGTAGCTCACCACTACCCATATAATGAAAGATCTAAGGCCTAAGCAATGTGTGGACTAGTAGGCCATACACCAAGCCCAACTCATAGGCCATATAGTGGGCCCTCAAGTAAGGTTTGGGCCCAACCACAAAGGTCATAATTTCACATATTGTGGTGGGCTTCATGGGCAGCCCAGTAATTCATTTACATGGGCAAGTTTCACATTTAACACAAGTGAGTTGGGCCTCACTTTTGGCCTAAGTACAGGGTCAGTTTAATGGGCAGCCAAGGGCCCGACTTCTTGTGTATCATTGCCCCTAAGCCCCTCACAATAGATAGGAGAGTATAGGCTCAAGATCAATGGGCCTATCCAAAAGAACTGAGTCCACAATGCCTACTTGCTAACACAAACATGCATATACTATATCACATAATGGGCCCTAAAGAAATGACCCAAAACAAAAGTCATCCAATTCATACATTATGGTGGGCTTGAGGGTAGCCCATAAACTTAAGAATACACATAGGCAAGGCCTATACTAACAGTGTGGGCCTTGCCACATCAGCCCAAAGACTTAGCAAGGCCCTCCACAATATACATTTATGTGGGCCCCACAAGTCAGCCCGTAATTAAGCATTTCATGAGGGCATCACGGCTAATAAATACACACGGTCAGCCTGTAGATGGCCCGTTGGGCCCGTGAAACAATAAGGTCAGGCCCTACACGATCTTCGGCTCAAGAAATAGGTTTCCAGCCCATTGGGCCTACAAACTACCAAAAATCTAGTTAAGGCTAACCCCCAACATCACCAGAAAGGTGGGCCTTAAGAGGAACTAATTATGCCCAAAAGTATATAAGGAAATAAGGCAAGGAGTGTGTGCAATACTCCCTTAAATCTGGTGGGCCACAACAACTCCAAAATAATCCACTATGGAGCAAATTTGGGCCCCTTGTTGGAATTCCAGCCCACCCACTTCCTGGGCCTGCTGGAATCCAGAAATTTATTTAATTCAGATGGGTTACTGGCCCATGGTGACCCACACATATTACAGTGGGTCCCACCGGATGAGAGGGGAATGCACAACACACATTAGAAGTGGGCCATACCACTGGAATACAGGCCCAGCAACCGCCCAAGGTAGGGGCGTCCCGTGGTGGGTAGTCCTACGGGCCTGAGTATCTGGCCCAAAACTGACCCAAGTTTGCAGGCCACACCACGATCAGTACAGGGTCCCGATGGCCATGAAAATTTATAAGATGGTCCTCCCATAGGTGGACCATGAATCCTCAAAATTTTGTGATTTTTGGACGGTCAGAAGTATTTTAATTAATTTAAATAAAACAGACCATCAAGAAAATCTGGTGAATCGGGACACCTGAACGTGGTGAGCCATTCCAGCACTTGCCACGGTGTACACAGGGCTCCATTGGCTCCAAACATTTGTAGGTGAGTCCTACCATGGGTGGACCACATCCCTGTAAATTTTCATAATTTTAGGATACTCAAAAGTATTTAAATTAATTTAAAAAATACAATCTGTCCAAGGTGAAATATTGCTGGAATATAACTGTCCTGAATTTGGGCCATCCAATGGGTGGTTTCTGGGCCTCCAAAATTCCTGAAATTTAGACCCAAGGTCCCTTATCAAGCCTAAAACAAGGTAGGATCCAGAAATATGGCCCACCTTCTTAGAAATTATTTTTTTAATATTATTTTTATGGGATTATGCTGCTGGACTGCACAGCAGAAATTTCTGGCAGTCTAGTATGTTGGCCCACCCTTTTGGATGCCCAAATAGGATTTCTTGGCCCTGAAATTTTGTGGATAGGTCCTACTGTGGGTGGGACACCTCCCTACAAAAATTTAGGATTTTTGGGATAGTAAAAATATTTTATTTAACTCATGCAATTTATGGACAGCAAGGTCCAGATTTTTATTTTCCTGCTGCAGCAATGCTGCTGTCCCTGACTTTAGCACCCCATTTGAGTGGGCCTAGGTCTATGTAAATTTGGAAAAATGTAAGGCCAACCTTCCTATACAAGTATACAGTAAGTTGGGGTCCACAAAGGTGGCCCACCATTTCAAAATCAGGCTGATATTTATGATTTTCCAGCAAACAGTGTGGCTGGACAGTCCAGAAAATCTGGACCGTCCACCCTCCTTGGCCCACCCTTTTGGGTGATCAAATAGGGACATTTGAAGGTGAGGTTTAGCATAATTTTAGGTGGGGTTCACACCTCAAAGAGAAGTCTAAGAAATCAGGAAAAAGGAGACCACAAACAAGGCCTACAACACATACATTACAACATAAAAAAAAATTCCAGCAATCTGGACAGCAACATGTTGCTGTCTAGATCAGCCCAAAAAAAATTAATAAATGGGAAATAAATCATCGATTCCACAAGGTGGGGTCCACCCTGATGTGTCACACAACTCCCAAGCCTAGTACCTCCCCAAGAAAATCCATAAAATCAGGCCCAAAGGCTTTCCAAATCAAGCAGCAAAACTAGGCAGCACAGTTGGGCCTGGGTGTCCAACAACTTGGGCCTGGATGTCCCAAAATTTAAAAATTCTGGTTGCATGGCACATCAGGTGGGCCACATAATCATTACATCCAAACCATAGAAAGTGGAGAAGAGAAGAATAAAGGAAATCTCATCAAGATGGGGTCCATGGAGAATGACCCCATCAAGATCACATGCATGCAAGTGATGGCTAAAAAGACCTTATCCAAGGAGTGGTGGACCTTCACCATTGATGTGGTGAGTCCTACACTCTCCATATGAAGCAACAAAAGATCTATGACAATAAGAATCATGCAATCTATCCTACATGCTCACCCACTTGTTAGATCTTCAAGATTCTTCAACCACCATGCTCCTTAAGCTACAAGGAAGGAGGTTCAATGGTGATGATGGATCTTTGATGGTTAGATCTAGGGGGAAAGAAGAGGAAAGAGGGCTGGAAAAATTCAGCAATGGAGGACATTTGCAAAGAGGAGAAGAGAGAAATGAAGAAAGAGAGAGGGAGATGAGAGAGTTTCTAAGGTTGAAATGATTGCTTTCTTAGAAAAAGATGAGTTTTGAAAAGAGAAAATAATCATTGCTCATGGGATAGGGTGGCTCATCATTGTCTAGAGAAGCTAATCTCATCATGGTTTTCTTGAGAAAAGAAGCCATCATTGTTAGCCTAAAGGTGGCTTACATGGGGAATAGTGCACATGGGGAAATGTGCAATCAGGTGGGTCCCATAAAAAATGCAATCAACGGTCCAAATAATGCGCGGCCCATAACTTTTGATGAACACGCTGGATTTACGCATGAGACCCGGCACTGGAACCGCGGCGACGATGCAGTTGCAATGGCATAGGTCTTGGGTCAATCCGAGTCGGGTCTACGTGACCAAACTCGAGGGTGACCGCATTCACTATCCGAAGGTCGCGGGTCGCCGAAATTTGACCGGTAGGACCGCGGGACCAAAATACATGAGATGCATACTCACACAAACAAATGCACACATGTGAACTTGGGTCAGGTCTCACAGCATGCATCTTTGATTTTTCATATGAGAATTTAAAGTTTAAAATTGATACTAGAGAAGGTCTATTTGAAGTAGATCGACATTTAATTGCTGGTCTCATGAAAATTCCTGTTAATGATGAGGGTATTCCCATTCATACATTATCTAAAAAACCCTCTGAATCAGAAAAACAGATGCTCACTAGAGATTTATGCAATATGGAAGTGCAATGGGCCTATAAAGGAAATGCGCTCCCCTTAAGGTATTTGTTACCCAGATACATGGTTCTTCATAGAATCTTTATCTCAAATCTGTATCCGCGGTCTGGTAACAAAACAGAACTAACTGCCTTTATGGTTCGTGTTTTGCATTGTGTCATTACTGGTGTAAAGATCTGTACCTTCTTTAATTTGTCATTCCATCATTCAATTTCGAATCCATCCTGGTCATAGTGATCTTCCATTTGCCTATCTTATGACTGTTTTAGCTACTCACATCCTCGTGGCTATGCCTGTTGGAGAGGCCCCTATTCATCATCTTATTTTTAACAATACAAATATTAACAAGATGAAATTAGGATTGGCTTTAGCCAAGTGGATGTTGGTGGTAGTGGTACTGAAGTTGGGAATGAAGCGGAAGATGCTGGCAATCTTCCTGATGATGCTGATATGAATGATATTTTTGATGAACTAGAATCTGACTCTAGTAATGATCCAAATTATCAGCCTTCTATTTTGATGAGAGGTTGCATTCTCTACAGGAAGAGGTAGCTCAAATTCGTGTAACCCAAGCAACTCAATTTGCTTATATGCGCAAGTATATGCGGCGCCTTGCTAAGGGTTTACACAAAATAGATCCATCTAATCCTGCTCCATCTTCTTGATCTAACTAAAAGTTTCTATCTGCTGGTCTGTAATAACTTTAATACTATTCTGCACTTGTTAAGTTTGTAAAACTATTTTTATTTGTCTTTGGACTTGAAGAGCCCATGATCTATGGATTTATGCACCTTATTTCATATCTTGGATACTTTACTCTCCTGTTTATTATTCTTATTCATTTGTTCTTCCTTTGTCATTTTGTGGCAAAAAGGGGGAGAAGGCTTGTGCTTTTGCTTATGGATTGCTATTTCTGTGAGTAGCCTTTTGAGTAGCATTTTCTTTATGATATCTATGAGTGCTGCTACTCAAGGGGAGTAAGTATAGATGTATATGTGTGCTAGTTTGTCTGCTAAAACTGGTGCATGATTCTTTGTTGAAAACTGGTGCATGATTCTTTGTTGAACATGTTGTACTTATTTTATTTTTTTTGGAGTGTGTTTTGTCACAAATTTGACAAAGGGGGAGATTGTAAGTGCTATGGTCTCATGCTCCTTTGGTTGTCAAATTTTATTGTGCCAAAACTCTATCTGTGTCTTGTGTTTGTATGATGATATACATATGTTCAAGACATTGTTCAAGACATCGCATCGACTCTATAAAGACATTGCTTCTGTCAAGAACGACGAACTACTTCAAGTCAAGTCAAGCCATGTACTTTGTCAACTTCTGTAAACATCAATGTTCAGAGCTACATCGATAAACACTTCAAGACTCAAGTAAATTTCAAGACTCAAGTGCAACTCAAGATGAAGTTTAATTTCAAGCTTTAAAAGATCTCAAGATCAAGCTACATCAAGTAGAGATCTCAAGCTTCATAAGGTTCAAAGGTCAACCATTATCTGAAAAGAATGAAGTTCAATATTCATACTTAATGATCCAGGTATGATAGGCCTTAGATTGACCTTAGGGTAGGTCATTTTGGTTACATAATTCAAGATGAATCTTTATATATGATTTTGGTCTATTCTAAGACTAGTCCTAGACCTTGTTCGACTAGTCTTAGCACTAGTTCGTCCACTCTAAAAAATTCCTCTTCCAGTCCTAAGTTGTTGAAGATTTTTAAAATTTTTTGGTTGAGCTTTGACCAGTCCTGAGAACTAGTCGACCGGTGGTAGGAGGGTCACGACTCGACCTTCGACCGGTCGTGTATCTACGACTCGAACTACAGTGTTCAAATCATGTTTCTTACGACCAGTCCTGGGTCAGATACGACTGGTCGTAGGTGGTCCACGACTAGTCGTAGAATCCCTATGACTAGTCATAGAACAGTTTTTTAAGATCGCGCTTAAAATTTCAAAATGCCGTTGTTGCTACCACCAGTCGAAGCTTTCTCAAGACCAGTCGTAGACGTGATTTGTGCAACTATAAATTGAACACGAATCTCAGAGTTTTAGAACTCACTTTAAGAAAATCAAAGCTCCATTCTGAGATAAGTTAGTGTTCATTTTAAGCTACGTTGTGCATAGTTAATATTCTCTTTTTATTAGCTTGTTTATTTGATTTTATTTCTATATTCCAATTTTATTTGAAAAGAGGAATTGCTGTATTCCTCCTTATTGGAATCAAAATCAAATATAGGTACGCCCATTTGATTTAATTTAAAATCAATTAGAAATTAGAACCATTTTAAGTGAGTATTGGACATTGAACGTTGATTCGAACTTCTACTCCAATTGGTTCTTCCGGGTTGCTACGAAAGGAGAAATCTATGTATTTTACGTTTATGTAAAATTTCTATTCTTTTGATTTTTGTTTGAAATTCGCCAGAAAAATTTCATTGTGTGGTTATCTGATGAGAGCCAGAAAACTCAGATAGTGTGGGTTTTTGGATTGTGTAAGCCCAAGTTAAAAAGATACAATTGTGAAGGTTTTAGGTGAACCCGTGAAACCTATTTTGTTAGTGAACGCTAATATCCCCTGTGTCAGGATATTAGGAGTGGAGTAGCATTTTGTGTGGCTGTTGTTGAACAGTTGGTGTACACACAGGCGAACCACTATAATTCTTTGTCTTGTGGTTTGAATGCTTGCTTAAGTTTTATATCTTTTATCATTAAGATTTGTGGAATGTATGTGTGAATGTGAATGTTGTAAAATTTACATTTCAAAGCACAGTGGGAATGTTGTAATAATTTAGATTTAAATTCCTGCAATTTATTTTAATTCCTTGCTATTTATTTCTTCCTCTCCAGTTTGAGTTTTTGATACAAAGGACGTTCTAGAAATAAGGTTGTCCTACCATAAACTCTTAGTTTTTATAGTGTAAGGTTGTCCTTAGAACTGAATTCGTATCAACCTCTCAATTCTTGTTTATTGAGGTTGCTTTTATTTCAGCATTGTGAATTGATTTATTTTATTTTGGTTATCATATTCTTTTATTCCGCTGTTAAATTTTTATTTTGGCATCGTCCTATTCACCCCCCCTCTAGGATGTATAGCTAGGCTATATTAAGGTGCATTTTTGTGGATTTGTTTATTGATCCAAGTTTGAATTTATTTTCTAGACACTAAAGGTCCAAAATTTTAAATATTCTAATCGATATATTGCGGATGAAAATTACAAGATGTAAAGAAATATACAAGACCATATAACACAAAGTAATTTGTTAGATTTAGGTCTTTGCACGATGTCCAAAGTTAGACAATTTGAACCCCTCTTAATGATTATGAGTGGTTCAGACTTGTTTTACACAATGGTCCTTTTAGTAGGTCGGATTGGCCTAGCATGATTAAGCCATTTAGTAGGTTGAATTGGTTATCCTATTAAGGTTCAACTTAGGTAGGTACATATGTCTAAAGTGTGACCCAATTTAATTACTTAAACAAGGCTCATCTTGTACATGATTGCGGTTTTAAACCTACCTAAGTTTGCGGGCTTAAACCTACCCATCATAAACAAGTTTCTATGGGTTAGTCCCTATCTAATCTAACATATTTTCATGGTCCATGATAAGGGTCTAATTGAACCCAAGTGTTGCTTTTGGAGAGGTTATTTTATACGGGGGTTGGGGTCCCACAAGTGGTAAAAAATGAACATGTCCGGGCCCACATGCTGGATAGCTTGTGGGCCTCAGACGCTGTCCATTTTGGATAGGCTTATGAGCCCCATTAGATGACAACTTTGAAAATATTTTTAACTCATCAAGATAGGCTGACATGTGGCCTATTGAACTCTGTTAAGTTGGACTTTAAAAGGTTTAAACTTGATATGTAGACATAAACATTAATGGGTTCAGATTGGATTAACTTGTTAGACTATTTTAAGGTCTAGATTTAGTAATCATGGATGCCAGATTGGAGGTTTAATTAGGTTGTGTTGTGTATCTACTTTAAGGTCCATTTCGGTAATTGAAATACGCCCATCTGATGATTCAATTATGTGATATTTTAGATGCCTAATCTGTAATCTTAATAAACGAATTACAATGTCCATCCATCAACTCATAATGAACAAATTTATGGTTGGACAGTTTTGCATATATAATAACATTTTACACAAATACTACTAGACGAAAAAAGAAAAATAACCATTTAATTTCATAAGAAAATATAAAAAATTCATGAAACCTAAAGAGAATAAAATTGATCAGCAATAGATGGACACATTCAGTCCTCGATAATCGCCAGATGAACAGTCCAAATCTACAACTTTTTAGACATCAGATGATGGTTCATTTTCAGTATCTTGATATACTGATTAAAGAATCTAGATTTGGGTAGTGAGATGTTAACCCACATTTTCAGTCTAATCCACTATCTTGATTGGGCACATGTGTGGTTCCATAAGACTCTCCAGATTGGACACAATCAAAGGTGAACGTCATCTCATATGTGGATCCATAAGATTCTCCAAATTGGTCACGATCTAAGGTGTACATCATCATATGCGTGAGTCTATAAGATTGTTTAGATTGGACACGATCAAAAGGTCAATATCATCTATTATGTAAAAAAAAAGCGGCTATAGTATGATTTCATGTAAAAAAAAATAACAAAAGAATAGAAGATATATATTCAAAGGGAGTTACATGAGAGATGATTTCATGTAAAAATAAATAATAAATAATATAAAAATTTACGAAACATCTAAAAAGATAAACAATTGAAAATGAACGGTTGATCATAATCGAAACTACTTATTATTGTATATGTACAGTCAAAATTTATAATTACCAACTAGATTACGGTTAAATAAATAATCCTGTGATTGAATGGTTGATTTTAATAGAAAAAGAATGCATAGAAAGATAAATGAATGTGAAGATGATTAGATGAATGATTGGATAAGTCATTGAATAGTTGGATTGGTAAATAAACCGTTTGATGGTCTAATACTTTAATAATTAATTGAGCAAACGATTAAATTTGATGAATAAATGCTTGATCACGCTAATCAGTGGATAGATAAATGTTTGGATGCCTAGAGATACAGACATATGATATAACTAGTTAATCTAACGGTTAAGTGTCAAGTTTAATGGATGAATCAATGCAAAAAATGCATGTTTAACTCTAAATTTTACTATGATTATTACATTCAATCATTCATTGATACATGCATACATACATTCATCCTTGATCAATTTATCCATCCATGCATACATACATACACATATACAAGCATATATTTTATTATATTTTTATGTACTTACAAAAAAATTGTGATAATTTCTTTTAGTAAACAGATTTTTGGCGATATCGATACATTAACAAATATTATCGAAATATCACTAATATATTAGTGACATAAGTGACCCATGAAATTTACACTATAAAAAATGTTGGTGACACATTAGCTCATTGATACTTGAATTTTTTTAATATTACTAATGTTATGGATATCGCTGAGTTCGAGATACAAATAATATTAGGGATATTATTTATAATATCACTGATATTTGAATAATACTACACGCTTAACCAAAATGCAATAGAGAAGAGTACTTGGAGGTGGGTGATCTCATTTGTGGGGAATATTCACACATGCACAGTCATTAATGATCTAAAAGGTCCAAACTAGCATTATATAAATTAATTGCTACAATGGTAATATGGTTATTATCAGTTCAAACTAAAAGTTCCGCATACTTGATTGGGTATAGCCAGATTAATAAAAGTTAAAAAGATAATAAATAAATCACCAGTGACAATAGTTTGGTGACACTCACAATAAATATATCATATATAACAAATCTTAATAACTTTATAATATACTAATGTTGTAGTTGTTCCCACCAAGCTGAAGCTCCGTGTTTCAACTTGTAGGCCACAAGCTTGACCTTTTTTACTTCAAGGATGTCCATATAGTTAAAGAATCACTCAATTTCAGAAAGCCAATAGATGAAATCCTCAATGTGTAGTTGGCTATTGAAGCTAGGAATATCGACCCTCATATTGAACTCTCAGTCTGTCTGATCTACTCAATCGCCACCTTGTCTGATATATTGGAGGACTATGTTGCCAGCCTCATCATTGCTGGATCCTTCTTCCTTAAGAATGATCCTTTGGGGGGTGTTTGGACAGTGAGATTGGGTGGGCATACGTGGGAGTGGGTTTCGAAATCCCACTATTCCATGCACCAGTTGTTTGGCAACAGGCTCAAGGCGGTATTGAAGGATTTTATTGGATATTGTGCTTGGGATTGAAGAGGAGTGCCGTCAAATGCACATGATTACAAACGAGTGGAGGGGATGAAAGCAAATCCCACCAAATCCCGCCTCGGATTTCCTTCACTGACCCTGCCATCTCCGTCTTCTCAGATCACCTGCCAAGACGTCCTGCTCTGATGGCCGACGTGACTCCTGCCTGGAAAAGCTTGTAGGGGGTAACAGCTATAGCAGGTAGGGGATTTGAGGACCATAAAAATGGAGGTGGGGGAAGAGGGACTTCCGCTCAAATCGTCTTCTCTCTCAGGTATCCATTTTCCTTCTTCTCTCTATTTTTTATTTTCATTACCCTTTTCCGTCTGTTGACCCTTTTCTTCAAACCCATACTACTAACAGGTGGGAAGTGGATGATCGGTGTTTATGGTGTGGCCAACTACCTGAACTGAATCAAGGGAATCCTCAAAACTTGGTATGTTGCATGTAGATGATCTTGCGTTCTGAAATTGGCTGTGAAAGAGGGGGAAAATGCTGATTTGATTAGAATTTTTCGTTCTAAAAATGGCTGTATGTTGGCGTAAATGCTAATTTCATTGGAATCATTTTAAATTCTATTTGTGATATATACTAGCATTTTATACAGGGATATGTAATATACATAAGAGCAGATTTAATACAGTGATTCTCACATCCTTACATCCCAAAAACGGATACTCCTACCATCCCTCAAGGAGAAGTCAACCCTAACTTAGAATCATTTACAAACTGTAATTAGATGCACTTAGACGTACTTCGTTATCCAAGCATGTTTCACTTGGATGAAATTGGACGCTTTCGCAAAACGTATTTAGATGCACTTAGATGCTGTATTTAGAAACATTTGGATGTATTTTATCTATTAAGCTCAACTTGCAAAGCTTTGTATTGCATCCAACCTCATGTAGATAATGCTGGGATATTGATCAGAATAGTTGATCTGATGAGCAACTTTATCACGGGCTATTGCCTAAAAATCGTAAATAATCAAGATCCAGTTAACCATCATTTAGTGGCATGCAATCACCCATCAGGACATTTTATTTTATGTACTCCATTTTTTTTTGCTGAAAATTAATAAGAACTTGAATTGAAAAGGAGAAAAATGTCATGGTAGTGCTAAATACAAATGAATAAACAAAGTAAATATTAGCTACATCGAGTTATACCCAATCTGAGACAAGTGACTAATGGTTATTAGAGATCTTGATCTCTTAAATGAGTTAATTTTATTATACCCAATAGTAATTATGTATTAGAGATCTTGATCTCTTAAAGACAAGGAGCTCATATTAAAAGAGAATATGTATTTGAGATCAAGATCTCTAATACATAAATTTTTGTTAACTAAAATTTGATCAACTCATTTTTATGTGTGAGACATTGGCTTTGTCGTTTCTCAATTATTTATGTCTCCATCCCATCACTATTAGCCTGCCATAATATCATATCATTTATCAAGTATTATATATTTTCTTTAAGATTTAAAAAATCTTTATGTTTGTATCTATGATAAAATAATATGATAAGCCATGATTCTTTAATTTATATCAGAACAATTCCTTTGTTTTCGTGTTTTTTCGGAAGGCACTAGATTCATTTTTCACATCTTATTTTTTTAGTTAATTTTAAATTCATATACAACTAAGCTGAGTCCACTGGTCGATGTTCCTAATTTTGACTAAGGGGGTCAATTGAGCCGAGTTCAAATTCTTACTTTTCGAACAATGGCATGATAAATTTCCTTAGTTTTTTCTTCTTCTGATTTTCTCATGATTTTTCTGCACTTGAAATTAATTTAAATACCACCATCATGTCGTTTTATGGGTTAGAGGGTCGAATTGGTGGTTGGCCAATTTCACACAGCGTCAGAACCCAGGTGTATTGAGCTGAAGTTGTGGCCATTGACAAAGCCGTATGGCCTAAAAGGATTTATATAGCCAACCTCAATTAGTTGGGATAAGGCTTAACAATGATTACTTGATTGGAGTATCTACATTGCAACTCATCAATTAAATGGTTATGTGCATCTGATCATTGTGATTTCGGCTTGGTGGGCCATGAACAGTGTGTTAGACTGATGGATGTTTTATATATGTTGGTAGTGCAGATCCATGACTTTGAATGTTTTATATATGATGCAAGCTTGGTAGACACTTGTGCTAGCGTCTTATGCTCTTGACAGATACCTTATGTGAAAACAGCTTGGAAGATGAAATGTTTAAACTATCGACTTTTATATTTGGTTTGGATGTTGAGGACATGTAATAACTATAATCCTTGAATTATTTATGGTTTGGCTTTATGCTGTGCATGGATGTTTGACATGTAGCTCAATCTGAAATCTCTTTTTAAACATATGCTTTTCTACAACATTTATGCATTATATCTTTTGCAGGTGTTCCAATTATCATTAGGGAAATGTATGTTTTTAAAATTCCAAAGAAGAGTTTGGTGCTCTAATGAATGTAATATACCTAGTTATATGATTTATTCTAATGAATATATGGAAACAAATATATACAATTATAATCTAGTTGTTATAATTATCCTGATATTTGCTCGTTTGGGTCTGATAATGTGCAGATGGCTAAGAAGGTATATGTCGTATTCATTGGTCATAGACCCAGAATATATTATGATTGGGAAGAGTATCGTGCACAGGTGGATGGCTATTCCAGGGCACATTTTCGTGGTTACAGTTCCATTGTGGAAGCATCTATAGATTGGTCAGCTTTCTGTCGGAGAAGTCGCTCCCCAAACGTACCAAGAGATGAAATTCCAGACGGTCGTGAGAGTTCAGTGCTGAAAGGTAGTGAGCATTGCAATGAGAATAGCACTAGTCATCCTCTACGTCGGTCCTTAAGACCGACCTGTAGTTCACCATCCACAGGTGTCACTAATGCATACAGAGAATGTGCTGAAGAAAATGGAAACGATGATGCGGTGATTATTGTAAAGTTCATATTCAGAATTTTTATTTTGGTTCTTTTTATTTAGCTCATGTCACTGCGCTGAATATG
Organism: Magnolia sinica; assembly: GCF_029962835.1. Taxonomy (NCBI): domain Eukaryota; kingdom Viridiplantae; phylum Streptophyta; class Magnoliopsida; order Magnoliales; family Magnoliaceae; genus Magnolia; species Magnolia sinica. The sequence goes on along the minus strand of NC_080583.1, from coordinate 19,370,279 downwards.
TTATGGACTGTAATATAACTACTTGTGGACTTTTACATAACTATTAATTACATCTGCATGGAGACATCAGGAGCTTTTGAATGTTGGAAAATATGTTCAATCTGATTTATCTTGCATTCAATTCTCTCTCTCTCTCTCTCTCTCTCTCTCTCTCTCTCTCTGTTGTTTTTAAGATCAAAATGCAAAAAAGAAAAAGAAAAAAAAGAACTTGACTGACTATAGTTTTTGATTATTTGTTGCTTGTAGATTCTGATTACTGCATAGGTGGATGCGATCAGTGTTCAGCGAGAATCTGTACCCTCATATTTTTCACTATCTATAAGCTGTGAGGATGGGTATCACAACACCCACTTTCAAAATGGGATATATTATAAAAATGCTTTCAGTATGACGATGTGGCTGATTCTTGCCAAACCATCTTTAAATGGTGAGAGAGGCAATGGATGTGCCTCTCGGTGAGCCCCGTGCTCGGTGAAGTCTCTGTGTGTGTGCGCGCGCTATAGGAGGATGTGGCTTTGTTGTAACTCCTGCCTACATGGAATGAATGTGGGCGGAAGCTCTATGTAACCCATCGCGCTACATCCATCCACTCCGTCCGTTAGTTTTGCCAACTTATGTTGGGACATTACTTTAAAAAAGAGGTAGATCCTGATTCAAGTATACTTTTTTTTCCTTTCTTTCTTTCTATCTAAAGCATGGTTATCCATTCATTGCTAGTGACAATCTGGACCGTGCAAGATGGAGAATATACTAGAAATGACACTAATGGAACTATCCTGACCATTTTGTGTCTGGACCACTTTCCATTTTTATTTTTATCATCAAAATTGTTAGCCACTGATGGATGAATGGTATGTATCATTATTTATGCTTAAACGCACAACTGTGATTTTCTATATAATGCGTTGACTATTTTTATCTGGACTTGACCTTGATCCAACCTATTCTATATAATGGGTTGACTATTTTTGTCTGGACCTGACCCTGATCCAACCTAAATTTGAATTTTAATGGGTTTGATCTTCACAAATAGAGGAAAGTAATTACAGGGAAATGTACTTTTCAAAGTGGGCAACCACACTTGTCTGCCTTTTCACACGTGCATAAGTCTTCCCCAAAAAGTTGGATTGGATGATCATTGCTATTCAATCTTCTACCTATGTCTCATATAATAAACATATGTCTCATATAATAAGCATATATATCTTGGATGATCGCATACAATTATAGCTTGCTTAGCTTAACAAGATCTCTGTAATTCCTGTGTAGGACATCTTGGCTGTTAAAAAGGTGAGCCCTCGTCACAAAGATGATGATGATGATGATCATCTTAAAAATAGGAAAGAATATGTTATGATGGACATTTGAAACTCTTCCACCCAAACATCCGGTGGGATAGGAGTTGTAGAAAACCTTCCATCCAAACATCCTATGGGATGGGAGTTGTAAAATCCCTTCCATCCAAACATCATGTGGAATGGGAGTTCCCTAAACTCTTCAATCCCATGCCATCCAAACACCATGGCACAGGATCCGATGGAATTACAAAACCCATGGCATTGAGATAATTCCCTGACAAAGCCCATCATTACATTTTAAAAAATCCATCCCACCTAATGCCATCTATTCCTACCGTCCAAACACCCCCTTGGTTTGTTGCTGGTACAATCTCGCAATCAGGGTGATTATAAGTTCCAGCAATAGCTGGAGGTGGATTACCACCATGAACACGGAGTTACCTTAGGGCCTCCGTTATATGATCCGCTATGCAATCGATGGAAGCCTGTAGCCCTTAAATGGCTTACTGATTCTCTCGCTGCTCTGTTTTGAAAGCTGTCGTCGTTAAAGGTAAATTTCCTTGAGCACCGTTCATGGGATTGTCGCCTAACCCATTGTTAGAAGCCATAGATCTGTGAAAAAGCCTCGCTTTGATAACATACTAATGTTGGGAAGGACGTGAAGTGGAGCACTGTCTTCCTTAAGAGGATAATCGTTCTGAATCCATGGAATTTCTCTGGACTCCTCACAGAGACTTCACGAATCCACAAGGAAAAGAACAAGAAAAAAGAAAATAAATTCTATAAAATTTGAAATTGATTAATGAATGAAATAAACGAGTTCACAACCATTTAAATAGGGATACTAAGCAATGGAGGAAATTTAAGAATCAAACTACAACTAAAACTCCTAGAATTCGCAACTTACTATAAATAGTAAAATTACTATTTATAGATAGTCGTGATGTCTACTAGTGTGCAAGGTTTTTAGCCAAAAATAGTAAGTGTTCTATATGGCTTCACTACACTGTTCTCCTAATTATTTTAAGCACTTTTCATGTTAGGCACAACTCCTAAAGCCCAATGGATGAAGAGTTATAATCAAACTAAAACTTACTATTTATAGAAAAAATGGAATTAAAATAAGGAAACTATCGTTGGTCTAATGGTATTTTGCAAATCCAGCTTGCGCAACCCGGCCTAGCAGGGTTGGGTGGCTAAAATATCTTGTCCTACTCTAAAATTATATATTTTATGTCCGATACCTCATTCTGGTTTGCAAGATACATTCGAGTTTTGATAGTCCAAATCATATCAATATCCGATCGGGCATTTTCTGATCCATCTTGGCCATGAAATTATCCCCGACTGCTCTACATTAGAAGCATGGGCAAGTGGCCAATCCACCGAATAGAGGTGCCAGTACCCATCCTGTTAGTTAAAAACGCAAGTGCGGCCTATCTCGAAGGTGCAAGTGCGTGATCCTTTAGTCAGGCCACAGGTACATGACTTGAAGCATATGGAGACTGAGGAGGCACATATTCATTGTCCAAAGGGAGGGGCGCGGTCCTAAGGTGAAGGCTTGTATACATGTGCTCAAGGAAAATGAATTAAGGAGTGTCATTGGGCCAAGCTTGGGCCTAACAATCAGAATTTTGAATAAAGCTGGCCCAACGGTCCAACCTAAGACATTCAAAATCCGGGTTGAGACATACCTCAGGTGTTGGACGTTGGCCAGTGGGGCCCACTGGTGAGCAATCACTAGTGGGTGGGTCCCATATGTTTAGGCTTTTTCCGGCTTTTTCCTTTCTGTTGAAATTTCAAATTCAATTTTGAATTTGATTTTGGATAGGAGATAGGGAGAAGACCGGATAATCTGGTCTCATCCCATCTCCTTCCTTTCTTATATAAAGGGATAACTTTTCTCTCGTAAAGCGCAATCAATCATAAGAAATACTGAGAGTAGAAAGAAAGATATAGTGTGCACAGTAATCTGTCCATTTTGGCTTGTCCTTGGGATGATCTAATCCATAGATCGCAATCCGGGGCCACTTATACCGTAGGATTAGAGGTGAGAATAGATCCATCTACTCCTGTAGTAGATAGGCGGGCCGTTGGAGCATTATTCTTCTACTTTGTGATGGTTCCAAAACTCATGTAGACTATCAGATCTTGAGGGCTCACCTTCTACGCTTTGCGACAGTGGTATCAAAGCATGGAAGGTGAGCCCTGATTATTTTTCATACAGTGTGATCTCACGGTTCTGCTTTCTGATACTCTGGTAGCGTGATGTGCACACAGTCTGATATCACGGTCCTATCTCATCCACCAGACTTGGTAAAATGTCTCATTAGCACTTGAGGATCTCAACCATTTAATAACATTATGTTTTGTGAAGGATCTGATGCGGAATTTTTCCTTGCATCAGATAGATGATCCCCTTTTATATATGCTTTACATGTAGCTAATTATTTTTCACCAGACAACGCTAACGGTTGGAGAAATGGATCAATCTGATTCTTGGGTTAGCATATAAATATAGTTTTGCCGTTTTTGATGGATGTATTGGATCTTAAAACTATTGTGCCATGCTGGCATATGTATGACGTGTAAATGAACTTTATTGTTCACGAGCATGGATCACAACTCTTAAACTAGATTTAGGCCATGTCTTAGTTTTCACGCATCCGTGTTTACTTCCACATAGGGACACAGTGAACCTGATGAGTGGAATGGACATTTTTTGTGGGTAAAGGTGCATTAATATTGGGACCCACCTAATTAAATGGCCTGAACCTCGTACACGTGTTCCACAACCACACATAACCTCATGATGTTCTAAAGTGCACATGTTCCATTTGATATGCATGTACTCATACAGCCGCCACCTTTTCAACAAACTACATGCCACTTGTGTAGGATGTCAGTACTTTTCTTGTAGTGCCACCATGATTTTATTTTATTTTTCTTGGCCCACCAAAGATCAAGTGAAATAAAATCATGGCTTCCTCATCATCACAGGGGCCACACCACTGGAATCAATGGACAGCCCACGGTCTGACTCCTTGTACAGTTATGACCCAACAAGTTGATTAAAAGTAGTACAATCTTTATATTCCAGTCTACAGTTTAAATGATACTGATGTTTAGCAAATTAGAAAGATGGTGTAGATAAAATCTACTTTGAGAATTAGTGATTAAAACGATCATAAACCATGATGATTAATGTTGATGACAGGATCCATCATCAACAATGATCATTAACGGTAATGATCGGATCCATCTCTAATGGACATGATCACTAGTGAAGATTGAACTCTCTTCACATTTAAACACTTTTTATATATATTTTTTTCTGATGATAATGTTTATATGTGTGATATAATTAGGCTTGATATGATTAGATCTAAGCCCTCCTTATTTTTTCATTGGAAAAATATATAATTTAGTGCTTAAATGCTCCCTAGTTAGAAAGGTTGTGCATAACCTGACTGGGAGTTTATTCTCCTCCACCAAATGATGTATGCAACCAAGTAATGGAAGGTTGCACGTTATACAATTATAATTTTATACAAGCATCAATTTCATCTTAAAAAGAGAACTTGATTGTTCTACACCACCCATTCGGGTATGTGGACTTTCAGATCTCGTTAAGATGTGTTGACTACTTTTATACTCTAAAAATTTGTATAACACGTAGAAATGCTGATGATTAGGGTTAGTACCTGTCACGCCCTAAATTCAGAAACCGGGCTCACAAAATTTTCGATCACCGAATCCAGTGCTGACAGCCTCCATAGTACCCTATTCTTGGCTCCCAGTGCGCATGCGCCAGATTTCGATCCTGGGATCCTACAAGGAGGATTTTCAGTATGATTTTTTTATATGGAGCATAACCACAAGTTTACTCAAATCACGAAGGCAACATCATCATCATATATCCACTAATATAAATATTTGAATACAATGCTGAAAGAGAAATACATATGTCGAAAATCAAAACTTCAGAAGACCGCTGCATGCTCCAAGCTCAACGCTGCTGCAACCTAATGTCACTTGCACGCATCTATCGTGCATAAGCTTATAGAAAGCTTAGCGGGTGGTGAAAGTGTGTGTAAGGTAAGTGTCAAGTATATAATAAAGCCCGTAAATCATACACCATCGGAATAAGCGGAAATACTGACAAGATCATGAATCATACAATATCAGAGTAATGCGAAAATATGCGGTAAGTCCATGAATGCTATCAGCTGTACCAAAGCTATGTGATGCAAGGCATGAATGCTATCGGCCATACCAAGGCCATGCGATGCGAAACATAAAAAGACAATAACAGATGCTGAGGATGCAATGCAATATGCAAATCCTGACGAGCCATGAATACCATCAACCTCATCTAGCTATATAAGTGCAAAAACATAGTAACAAAAAATTCTAAGTACTGCAGATGCAATGTAATATGCGGTGAGAATGAAATGACCATGCTGGAATGTGAAGTCGGGATGATAGTACGTAGTATCGCAGGCTACGGGATCCACCACAAGGGACTTCTATCCAAACCATTCCCATTCCTAAATTTAGATAGTCCGACTCAATATGGTAAACTCCTGATTTCAGGTTAGTCGCGTGCCCAACCGAAATCCTGGCCATGTGAAGGTATACGTAACAAATAGTTACGCACCACCAGCCCGAGTGGATAGTGAATGAATGAATGAATGGATATGCAATTCCTGCTCAATAAGTCCACATATAAGTACGGTTGCTCTCTGGGAAAATCACCAGGGTCTATTACACTCGACATCGACTGCCTCCTCCCTAGCTGCATAGCCCAGCAAGCGGAATAGACCTCACTATCCGCCTGACCAGTAGTCTGCCAATACCTACTCGGCTTGTTGATAGCGGACCCATTTATGAGCTGGTCATACTCAGTCTAGCTTATAGCCCCCTCGCTCGGATGGATAAGGCCATACCCCCTCCCAACCGACCACGACACAGTGGGAGACGCGGCCTACTGGTATTCGGTACTCGGGCGCTCATGTTCCACTCGGTCTAGACGTTGGGGCACCTCTTGGCCTCGGAGATTCTGGGATTTTCACCCAAGGACATCTTAAGTACCCACAGTGCTAGAACCAAGTATTTTCGGTCTCTCATTTAGCCATCCATGATGTGCCTGTGGAGGCTACAATCCTGATGTCGCTAGGGCATACAATGATCAAGTCACACATATGCGAGATGCATGAGTCATACCGTACAATCATGCAGCAATCTCACGTGTACCATGCACTCATGTGGGGCGCTCCGTCTTATAAAGAGTCCCGTAATCAGCCCAACGACTTATGCTATGATCAAACATTCCTCATATCAAGCATATATATGATGCGTATGACATGATGTATGGAATTATACTAAGCATGTTATAAAGTGATGAACTATCCTCGCAACGAAGATGGGCCTAGGCGGCCTACACGTACAAGTATGGGCCTATCAATGGGCCCTAAGGAGAGCGACAATGCGGACATTTAACCAACATCATCCTTACAATGTGGACGTCAAACCAACATTGCTCCCTAGGCACAACCCGCCATAAACATCATTACATAAACCATGGTGAAATCACATTACAATGGGCCTTATGTACATCCCATTGGGCCTCGACCCATGGGCCTACAATACATCAAATGGGCCGTAACCCATGGGCCTCCAATTACATCACAATGGCCTGCAACCCATGGACCCTAATACATCACAATGGGCTTTCACCCATGTGCTCCAAAATACATGATAGGTGGGCCCTGCACCTGGGCCTCAAAACGCGCAACAAGTGGGCCCCGCTCATGGGTCAAAGATACATCCTGATGAGTCACATGAATATCAAAGTGGGCCCCTCGATTGGGCCATAAAAATACATCAAAGTGGGCCTAACGGATGGGCCATAAAGTACATCAAGGTGGGCCTCACAGATGGCCACAAAACACATCAAAGTGGGCCTCAATGGATGCTCATATCACGGAGTGGCCCGCCGTGATGTGTTTGAGATCCAACCAATTCATAAGTTAACATAGAGCTAGATGAAGTGGAAGCAAAATATAAGCTTAATTGGAAGCTAATGTGGCTCCTAAGAAGTTTGAACGGTGGATGTCACTGTCCTCACTATTTTCAATGATGGGGTCCACTTGAGCCTTAGATCTGATTCATTATTAGTCTCAAGCCTGTTAAGACAAGCTCGCCAAGTGGTTGGACGGTTTGGATGCAACACATGCATCAAGGGTGGGGTCCACATGAACTATGGATTTGACTTAGTCTTTAGCTCATGCCATCAAATGAGCTTTCAAAGGGGCTGGATGGCTTGGATACATCACATGCATCATGGTGGGGGTCCACATGAAAGCCCATCATCAAGTATATATTATATATAACATAATATATAATCTACATATAATATATATAATATATACAATATTATATATAATATAATACAATATTATATCTAATACACACACACACACACACACACACACACACACACACACACACACACTGCACACACACACACCGTCCCACACGTGGGGGTGGGTCCCACCGTCCAGTGTGGATGGTGTGGATAGAACACATAAATCAAGGAGGGGTTCCACCGTCCACGGTCAGTGGACGGTGGGAATGAAACACATACATCTCTGTGGGTCCCACGTGGGCCCACCACAATGTTTATTTGACATCCAACCGTTGATAAGGTCGCATGGACCTGGCTGAATAGGAAAAAAAATTTCATCTTGATCCAAAACTTCTGTGGCCCAGAAAAGGGGTTTCAAGGGCAGACGTTCAATCCCATTGTTTCCTCTGATGTGAGCCACCTGAGCTTTGGATGTGGTTGATTTTTTGGAGGGGGCCCACTTCAAGCAGGGGCCCACGACTGGGGGCCGTGAGTCCTTGCTCATCCGCCAGCCAGCAGCAGGCGCTGCCTGCACCTCTGACAGCAGCAGCAGCAATGCTGGTGTTGTATGTTTTATTTTATTATTTTTTATTTCTTGTGAAAAACTGAAATCCCGGGGTTTTTCATACGTGGGGCCCACATCAGCTGAATCCAGCCCATCCATTGCACTCTATGGCTCATGACCGTCCAAACGAGTCCAATATCCGATGTGTTTCGGCATATAAAAATATCAGGGTAAATTTCAATGGTAGAAAATACTGTTTGCTATGCTATGGCACATCAGAAATTCGGATCAGCTTTATTTTTCGGCTCAACGCCTAAAATGATCTAAGGAATGAAATGGACGGCTTGGATTACAAACATACATCAAGATGGGGCTTATACAAGTGGCCCTTCCCAAGAGCTTGAAACAAGCACATATTTGTGTTTTCATTTCACGTCCAGGGACGTCCCTGGATATGAACGGTCTGTGCAGAATACATATAGCAAGGTGGGTCTTGCTCAGGTGGGCCACCAAATGATGGATAGTGTGGATACAATACATAAAGTGGGCCCCCACTTTTGGATCACTTGGATAAAACACATGCCTCATCGCGGGGTCCATCCGGGTGGGCCACACGTCCATATCATCACACGAAAACATGAAAAAGAAGGGGAGAGAGAGAGAGAAAGAGAGATACGTGATGATGGAGGGACCCCGGCACTATGGGCCCTCCCTTGCATAATCTATTACATACATCAAGTGGGTCCCATTTCAAATGGGCCCACCGATCAAAACCAATGGTGAAGATCCTTTCTCCACCGAAATAGAAGGTCTAGATGACCCCTTTTCAAGCTAAAAAATAAACATCATGATGGGGTCCATGAAGAATGGCCCCATCATGGAATGATCATGAAGATCGAGGTGGGCCATCGGCCACATCTTAGGGTCCAAAGTGAGATTCATGCCATTGATCGGTAGGCCTCACTTGGCCCATCATAAAAACATGAAAACTAGCCTATAGAAGCACCCACCGATCGATCTTCTCGGTCCGTTGGAACGCCGGTCTCCTTGTGCTTCACTTTGATGGAGAGGATGAGAAATGAAGGGCTAGGATGATGGATTTTTGGGATGAAAAGTGGACCACACACATGCACTTTTCTCCCATGAAAGAGCTTGGACGTGCATTTTTTTGCTAGCTTGGGAGTTGTGTTGAGAAATGAGAGAGAGAAAGGGTTGTAAGAGAAGTGAGGGATGAGTGTGATGGGTGAAAGGGTGAGTGATGTGTGATGTGTACTTGACATGTATGGTTGTGTAAGAGAGAGGGTGAGAGAGAGTTGACTTGGTGGTTGCTTGACTTGTGGAGAAAGAAAGCATGGGTTGCTTTGTACTTGACATCAGGTGATTGATTGATTGATGAGACATGTTGTAAAGATTCTCTTGGAATTGCAAAAGCATAGTATTTCTTCGAAATAAACGCCGGCCCACATCTTCCTATCAGGGTATCGGATCGGTATGCAAGACGCGGCGTTGGAACCGCGACGACGGTGCGGTCGCAATGATACAAGTCTCGGATTAAGCCGACTCAAATCTACAGGATACGACATAGGTTGCGCGTAAATATCGATTATACGTCGCAGGTTGCCGAAATTCGAAGGGAAGGATCGCGGGAGTCGACGGAACAGTACGAACTAGGATACAGGTCTTACAGTACCTTAGATCATGGCTAAGTAGTGATACTTATGCAATATAGAGATGGCCACCAAAGCATTAATCGCTGAACAACTAAAAGGACAACATTTCGACGGTAACAACTATGAAGATTGGTCCTGCGCGGTGCGATGCCTTCTGGACGAGGATGATATATCGCATACACTCGATGAAGTTCAAGAGGAACCCATATTGGCTGAAAATGGGAATTTGCAAGAACATAGGGTTGCGATAACTCGCTACAATAAGTGGCGAAAACAGGATCGTTCAGCTCGTAATGTTCTTTTTAGCACTATGCACAAAGAACTCATACCTACGTATGAAGTGCATGAAACCACTAAAGGAATCTAGGAAGCACTAACGAATGCCTATGCACAGAAGTCAGATGCGAGAGTTCGGGCAATGAAATTAGAATTCCAGGAGTATAGGATGCCAGTCGGCTGCCCCATCAAAGATCATATCCATAAGATAGAGCAAATGATATGTGCCCTTGGGAATGTTGGGTGTAAATTGACTGAAAATCAAAAAATTATAGTCATGCACCGCTCCTTGCTTGAATCTTAGGCCCCAATCAAAAGAATTCTGAACCATACTGATTCTATAACTACATTCAGAGACTTTTGTGGCCACTTGGTACGTGAGGTTGAAATGAATGCAATTCAGCCAGGTTCGGCTAAGGCCTTTGTAGCATAAACCCATAAGCGAAAAGCTAACAAGAAACGGTTTAAAGCTCGCAAGAAGGCGAAAAAAATAACCAAGAACAGAAGACCACAACACCTCTTCCAAATCTCAAGAAGGGGAATATAAAGAAGAAGCAGAAAAAGACAAATATAGTCTGCTTTGTCTGTGAAAATTCTGACCACTATGCTCATCAATATGCGCATAAAAGACGGCAATTCCTAAGTCACTAAGTATTTAATATGTACGCATTTGTTCTGAAATCCTATCCATTGATACTATATCTAACGAGTAGATTTTGGATTCAGGCGCAACAAAGCACGTGACAGGAGTCATCGAGAACTTGAGGAATTTCGGCCTATAGCCAAGGGAAGTTATAAGGTTTATATGGGAAATAATGTTGTTGAAGACGTACTAGGGATTGACGTTTATCATCTCCGTATGCGCATAAGGTGAACAATAATCCTCCATGATGCTCTTTATGTACCGGGGATGCATTGGAATTTAATTTTTGTTTCTAGGTTATTATTTGATGGTTTTGATATTTAATTTTTTGGGACAAGAGTTTCTTTGAGACTGAATAACCTCATCTTTGCATGGAGAAATTTAATTTCAGATTTATTTATTCTAGACGTAAATTGTAATAATGCACCTCTTGCTTTATCTGCTATGTCGAATGAAATTGTAGTATCTGAATATCAAAAATGGCACGCGAGGTTAGGTCACATCGGAAAGGATCGTATGACAAGACTAGTACATTTTAGTCTGTTAGACTCTTTATACAAAGTTGATTTGCCATTTTGTGAATATTGTGTGTTCAGGAAGACTTTGAAGAAACCATTTTCCAAAGCGGCAAAGTCTAAGGGGACACTAGAGATAATCTATTCAGATATCTGTGGACCCTTCAATGTATGTCAAAAATGGATGTCAATACTTTGTTACTTTCATTGACGATTACTCGCATTATGGATATGTGTATCTCATCTCACACAAATCTGAGTCTTTTGGTTGTTTTCTTAAATATAAAGCTGAGGTGGAAAATCAGCTTGAGAAAAAGATTAAAATCCTTCGATCTGATAGAGGTGGTGAGTATACATCTGAAACGTTTAAATCATATTGTGAAAACGTTGGAATTGTTCGGCAGTACACAATGGCTTACACTCCACAACAAAATGGTGTTGCAGAGAAAAGGAATAGGACACTATTAAACATGGTTAGATCGATGATGACACAAGCCAATCTCTCTACCACATTCTCGGGAGACGCATTGTTAACAGCCGTCTATGTCCTTAATAGAGTTCCATCCAAATCCATTCCTAAGACCCCATATGAGATGTGGTCTGGGAGGATTCCTTCTCTAGCCAACCTATGCCCTTGGAGATCTTTGGGATATGTTTTGCTACCTACTCCGCATAGAGGTAAACTTGATAGTAAAACCATTGAATACGTGTTCATAAGGTACCCTATGCATTCAAAGGGATACGTTCTAGTTTATGAGGACCATGGACGATGGATTGAGATAGAATCCTAGGACGTGATCTTCGTTGAAGATAGATACCTGAGCCAAATGCAGCAAAAGGTTCCAATAGAACTCTTTGAAATACCCGATGTATCTCAAGAGAATGGGAGTTCTACTTCTCAAGATGATGATGCTCTTATAGTTTGTCAGGACAGTGGGAGGACATCTTAGCAGGCTCCTGAGTTACGTCGAAGCGAAAGATGATTGATTCCCCGAAGATACTTTGATATTGAGGGGTAAATATTTTCTTGCATTGAGGTTGATGATGATAAACCTGCTTCGTATCAGGATGCATTATTATCTTTTAACTCGGCCGATTAGGTGAATGCTATGGACGAAGAGATCGCTTCCATGAAAAAGAATAAAGTCTAGAAACTTATTGATATGCCCTCCAATCGCAAAGCAATAGGTAATAAATGGGTACTAAAGATCAAAAGAAAGGCAGATGGTACAGTGGACAAGTATAATGCACGATTAGTTGTTAAAGGTTTTACACAAAAAGAAGGCATTGATTATGAGGAGACCTTTTCACCTGCAAAGTTCTCCTCAATCCGCATGATCTTGTCCATTATCGCAAGTTTAAACTTAGAGTTATATTAGATGGATGTAAAGATCGCATTCCTAAATGGTGAGTTAGATGAAGAGATATATATGCAACAACACACGGGTTATGTGGACAAAAGGCATTCAAAGAAAGTCTGCAAGTTGTTGAAATTTATTTATGTGCTAAAACAATCTTCAAGACAGTGGTACATGAGGTTCCACTTGGCCATCACCACTTTTGGATTCACGATGAGTGAAGAAGATCATTGTGTATACATGAAATGGTCTATAAGATCTTTTCTGATACTATCTCTATATGTAGATGATATCCTGCTAGCTAATAATGACATGCAATTATTGAGATTGACTAAAGATTGGTTATTCTCAAACTTTGAGATGAAAGATCTTGGTGAAGCCAACTTTATTCTTGGGGTAAAAATCATCAGGGATCGCAATAAGAAATTTTTAGGCTTGTCTCAAGCCACTTATATACAGAAGATCTTAGGGCAGTTCAGGATAGAAAATTCAAAAGCTGTTGAAACCCCTATAGATAAAGCTACCAAGCTAGATAGAAAATCATGTCCCCAGACTGAAGCTGAGAAATTGGCTATGTCCTCAGTACCTTATGCAAGTGTAGTAGGGAGCTTAATGTATGCTATGCTTTGTACCAGACCGGATATTAGTTATGCAGTTGGCATAGTCAGCCGTTATCAGAGTAACCCGGGACAGTCTCATTGGCAAGCCATCAAACATATATTCTGCTATCTCAGAGGAATAAAAGACCTAATATTGTGTTATGAAGGCACAAGCCTCGAACTCAAAGGATATTCTGATGCTGCTTGAGGTAATGACTCCGACGAGGGAAAGTCTACTTTAAGATATGTATTCTTACTCGGAGGAGGAGTTATCTCATGGTCGAGTAAGAAACAGACATCCACAGCTCTTTCATTTATGAAGGTCGAGTATATTGCATGTTGTGCTGCAGTTTAGGAGTGTGTATGGGTTCGTAGATTTCTATTGAGTCTGGGTGTTGTACCGAGTGTTCGTCAGCCTATATCACTGAAGATAGACAATATTTCTACCATTGACTTGGTAAAGAACCTTAAACACCACCAGAAATTTAAGCATATTGAGATCAAGTATCATTACGTCCGTGATCAAGTGAGAAATAAGAAGGCCGCCCTCAGATACATTCCTACTAAGGAGATGTTGGCTGATCCCATGACGAAACCTATAGCTAGAGATCTATTTCAGGTTCACGTCATGGATATGGGATTGAGGAAAGCTTGACTGATGTACTTATTTTGTAGTACCTTTGATCTTTCATTAATGAATAACACATTCCATTTATTTAGTATTGAACACTAATATAAACTAGGTAAGTAGATCATCAGCATTTATTTTGAGATCATATAGGATTTCTATTTTTGTCGGCAGGCTGGTCACCCACTCGCACGGGTTGACCAACCTTAAATGTACAAGAGAGGTACATTTGGGTCCATGTTCATACACTGAGGCATGAACTTCTCTTTATTTTGAATAATAAAGGATGAGGATATGAGTGAGTCATATCCGCCTACAATCTTATAAAGATTGAAGATGAGACTGATAAAGTCGAATAACATAATTGCACCATTCCTTTACATGCGATCAATGTTATGGCCTGAATTTAAAGCCAGGTTATGAGGTTATGAGATGAGTCATACCTTATGTAGAATGACCTGCATATTGTAAACTCGACATTCACCTAGTATTGTCTACTTTACGACGTGGATTATAACCACGAGCGGGGACTTTTTACCTACAGATTGCTTTGATTCGATCTAATCATTTCAACGTGCGAGTAGCTAGTCCCGTAGGTGACTCTTTGTGTCCTTAGCTACCCTCCTCTTGTGTATATGAGGATGAGATTGAGTGTCGCTACTTTAATATACTATGACGAAAAGTCCTTGATTGGCCAGACTTGGTTACGCTAGGAAAGCGACTTGATTAATTCCAAATTACACATCTGCGTGGGGAAGATCCCGTGATAACTACACCAAGTTTCTAGAACTATAAATACGCACTTGAAGACTTATCCGCCGGCAGTATCGACTTGTTTTTATTAGACTTTTGCAAACAATATTTTTCTTAAAAATCATATATATATATATATATATATATAGGAAAAGGTACTATGCGGTCGCGCTCATGGGAACTTCCCATGAGGTTGAGCTGTGTGGGCCCCACCGTGATGCTTGTCGACCATCAACACCGTGCATTTGATGGGTCCCCTTTAAATTATGGGATATCCCAAAAATCAGCCGTATACGGAACTCAGGTGGGCCATACCATCTAAAAGCATGTGAAGACATGCCTAAAACATATAAAAACGCTTGGTGGGGCCCACCTGAAATTTGGATGCATTTGAAACTTGGTCTTAACCCTCATCTAACTGGGACACACATAATGGATGGGCTGGATTTACAAACCACATCTCGGTGGGCCCAACAAATAATTATGAATTTTTTAATGGAGGGTAGCCCCTCTCAACTTCTGTATGTGGTGTGGCCCACACAAGTCATGGATTGACTTGATTTTTGAAACCTAGGCCCACAATGGAATGGTGCATCTGACTGATGGGGTAATTTGACAAGCATCACGGTGGGGCCCATATAGCTCGACCTCATGGGAAGTTCCCATGAGCTCAACCGCATAGTACCTTTTCCCTATATATATAAGTATGTATATGAGTATTGCTTTGAATTAGTTTTAGTCGAAGTTTATGAAAAATCAAGTTTTTAGAATAACTCGATAAGTTGGATAAGTGCGTATGTTGGCCAAGTACTCCTGACTGGGTGTTAACTTCATCCGGTGTGGTCATGCGGACTAGGACAGGCATTGTAAAGCTTGGGTTATTGAGTACTAGTTAGGTGGTCACTTAGTACTTAAGCGCCTATGAGAAGATTATGGTGATCCAGCCGGTCTTACGCCTCTGATTCTTTTAATTGCGATATTTGGTCTTTGATTGTTATTAGGCGAGTTAGATGGACAAATTTTTGTGCCTATCCCACAATGTGATTGAGTGGGAGATGTTAGACGTAGGCCAGTGGGGCCCATTGGTAAGCAATCACTAGTGGGTGGCTCCCATATGTTTAGGCTTCTTCCGGCTTTTTCCTTTCTGTTTAAATTTCAAATTCAATTTTGAATTTGATTTTGGATAGGAGAAAGGGAGAAGATCGGATAATCTGGTCTCATCCTATCTCCTTCCTTTCCTATATAAAGGGATAGCTTTTCTCTCCTAAAGCTTAACCAATCATAAGAAATACTGAGAGTATACAGAAAGATATAGTGTGCACAGTAATCTGTCCATTTTGGCTTGTCCTTGGGACGATCTAATCCATATATCGCAATCCGGGGCCACTTATACCGTAGGATTAGAGGTGTGAATAGATCCATCTGCTCCAGTAGTAGATAGGTGGGCCTTTGGAGCATTATTCTTCTGCTTTGTAATGGTTCCAAAACTAATGTAGACCGTCAGATCTTGAGGGCTCACCTTCCACGCTTTCTGGCTTGTTGATAGCCCTAAAATAAAGACAGTGGGTGGCACTCTTCCTCTTGAGTCACGTGCAACGGCAGGTGGCCTCCATTGCCACCTGTCCACAACCGCCTGCTCCTGGCCAATGAAACCTCCTCCACTGTTTGTGGGGTTCACCTTCTTGTTTATATGCCATATAATCCATTCATGAGAGGATCCCCATTAAGATGAAGGGACGTGCTAAAAATCAGGTCACTCCATAACCTAGATTGACTACACCACATGAATTTAGAGTTCTCATGCATGATTTTGCATGGTGGCCCACCTAAGTTTTGAGTCTATCTAATTTTTTGTTCTATCATGACCATGACAGGGAGAACACGATGAACAGTGTTGATCGAGTATAAAGTTGAGGTGGACCCCCACGGAAGGAAGCCTAGAACCACACCATATGAGCGCACCACCTGTAATATATTTTAGAAATTTAAGCCATCCTTGTCTGGCCCAATGGATGGATGGACCTGATCAATTATTCACCATGGCATATGCACCGTGCATCACACGGTCCCTTGCTTGTACACATGACACGCAACTAGCATGCCAATAACCGAAAATGTGATTCTTGAAGGTACACAGTTGAAATATTTGTGGGCCACAGAAGTTTTGAATCAGGCTAATATTTGTGTTTTCAGTTCATCCAAGTATGAATGACGTTATTAACGGTATGATGTCATGTAAACATCACTTTCTACCTCAGAAAATTTTCAACGGTAGGAATTTTCCTACCCACCTTTTACTCTAGTGCGGCCCACTTGAGTCTTGGGTCCCTTGCTTGTACACATGACACGCAACTAGCATGCCAATGGCGTGATTGAGTAAAATGAAGAAAACAAGGATAAAAGAATTTTAAAAAGATACGCGCGAAGATACTATTTACTATACTCCAACAACTGTAACCTTCTAAAACCAAACAAAAAAGCCTTGATATGATACGGAGGAATAACACGAGACAGTGGCGTGGCAGATACAGGCCCACCATGATTGATAATGAGATTCGGGGTTGATCCTATTATATAAGGACCCTTGGATAGTTTGATTGATCGATCTCGACTGTTCATTAAGTCAGTCACACATTCGACATGATGGGATCGGACAATTTTAAATATCCAATCAACATCCTCTAAAATGATGGTCACGATTGCTTACAAGTTGGTCCAATCAACAACTTGAACCGTCCATTTGTTGGACCCCACTATGGTTTTAAACACTTTCTATTATGAATGAATACCGACCATCCATCCATCCATCCAATCGACACAGGATATTCTCAGAACGTAAAAGCAGTCATCTGATTGATTTTTTGTATGGTATATATGCTGAATCTAATGAATGGTACAGGTCGATTGACTGGACTGTCCAGCTTCTCACTTAAGCTGGGAGCATTTTAATTCATAGTACACTAAAGCACTGCATCATTTCTCATATGTAATGGACTATGACGATATATCACGCAGTCGACTCACGGCAAGTGCATGACATCCTACCGTCTAATAATTACGCCACGCTATGACGGTGGGATGCCCAAAATATCAGCCTAATAAAACCATAAGGTGGGCTACACCATATAAAATAATAGGCAACTACCCTGCACCTCAATTTAGCGTGGGCCACACATTAGAAAACAATAGGCAGCCACCCTACACTCGAGCTGTACACGAGTTGAATCGCGTCAAGCTTGACACAACTTGACTTGGCTCGACCATTACCTAGCTCCAGCTTAAACTTGGCTTGACTCGGTCAAGCTTGACTGGCCAACTCGGCTTGATTCGGTTAGCAGCTCGAGCCAATTTGAGCTGAAATCGAGCCCATGTGCCATTTTCTCAAATAAACAAAGTGCACCTTCAGTTTTCTTACTGTATTAAAAAAAACAGCAACAATTTACATTTATTCCATCAAAGACATCATTAAACAACATCAAAATCAAGATACAAGGATATTTATTTCATATCCATCTCGCCACCTGCTGACACTTTAACAAGTCATTTCATTGAACACTTGATAAGCAACATCAATATCAAAATAACCAAGTCATTAAACTGGTTCGATCTGAGTTCGTTTTGAGCTGGGGTTCAATCCAAGTTGAGTCAAGCTCAAACCCAGCTCGAAATTTTTTTGAGATCAAAAAACAACTCAGCTCGACCCGAACTTAGCTTCGAACCAAGTTGAATCCAGCCTTTTCGAATTGAGTCCAGCTAGCTAACGATCTAACTCAGTTCGTGTACAGCATCTACCTTACACCTCAAATTCGTGTGGGCCCACTATAAAATCAATAGGCAACCACCCTACACCCTCAAATTCACATGGGCCCACCATAGAAAACGATAGGCAGCCACCCTACACTATCAAATTCACATGGGCCCACCATAGAGAGCAATAGACAGCTACCCTACACCCTCAAATTCACGTGGCACTTGATGATGGGATTGCCCTCCTTTTGAGGCATCCTAGTATCAAAATCAAGTACATGTGTCTGATGCATGTGTTCATGTATCTCTAATATTCAAACTAGCTATTTTTAAGATGAGAAAATCTTTGATAGTCTGCCGGAGCATGATATTTGCTGCACAGTCATCGGGATTACTGAAATTAAACCATTCAAATTGCGAGACATAATTAAGGTGGGCCACACAACCAAAATTTATTCTGATTTCATTATATAAATAGTTGATTGGTGGACGTTTAACACACGGTATAGCATGAACTTACCAAAAATCCGTCCACTAATTAGAAACAAGGACTGCAGAGATCATGATTTTTGAACTGCGACCCATTTTCAACGATTTGATAAATTAAAACTGAGTAGTATATGCCATATGTGCAAGTTCTAAGTGGATCATACTCTGCCAGAGTATCAAATAACTACCTTTTCCCAATCGCTCCTCCACCCTTCTTCCCACGTGTGGCAAATGTGTTATTATAATGAAATGACTTCCCTTTTACAATAGCTTCTACTGGCTTTTTGCCATGTCTTGCAAGCTGCATCCTCTGTCCATATATTGCACGTGCCGAGCGGATTGCATAGTGACACTGCCAGTAGTCGGTGCTCCGTGGGCCCCATTATGATGTATTTGTTTCATCCACATCGTCCATCCATTTTTTAAGCTTATTTTAGAGCATTATACCAAAAAATTAAGGTAGACTTAAATCTCAAGTGGACCACACCACAGGAAAAAAGTGATGATTGAACCCCTACCATTAAAAATTTCCTAAGGCACATCGTAATGTTTATTTTCCATAAAATTTCCTAAGGCACATCGTAATGTTTATTTTCCATCTAACCTGTTGATTAGGTCACACAGACCTGGAATAAGGGAAAACACAAATATTAGCTTGATGCGAAACTTTTGTGGGCCCCAGGAAGTTTTTAATGGTGGGCATTAAATCACCACTGTTTCCTGTGGTGTGGTCCACCCGACATTCGGATCTGTCTCATTTTTGATATCATGTCTTAAAATGATCCATAGAAATGGATGGACCGCATGGATAAAAAAAATACATCACGGTGGGGGACACAGAGTACCGTCCAGTACTGACTGGCTACTGGCAGTGCCAGCATGCAATCCACGTCCGCATGTATCTACAACATCCTACCCGTCCAAATGGTTGGCTTCACGTGAATGTCACTAGCCTAAAAAATCGTTTCACGATCCGCTCAACAGGTGGACCACACCGCATGAAATAATGAATGGTGGGCTAGTTTTTTTAATTGATTTTTTTTGAGGTTGGGGTGGGAGTTGGTGGTTGCGTGAGAGATGTTATAGACATTCCCTCTTCTTTAGGGCTCCTTAAACTTAATAAAATAATTTTATTTCTTCTTTATTATTACTTAAAAGTCTTTAAATAAAATCCAACACAATCAGATTCTTCCACGTTTTCAAATATTTTAAAAGACCCTCGGCGTTGGATCGGGGTTTTTATGATGACCCAAATTGTTTATATGAAGTTCGTCACCATGGATGATGAATAACTAAAAAGTCTCTCGTATTTAAATATTTAACTATTTAATCTTTAAAGATAAGGAGATGATATATATTTAAAAGAAAAGATTCAAATGATCAAAAGTTTAAATATCCCATCCTTTTCTTAGGTTCCTGTCCATCAAGGGTGAGAACTATTGGATAAACGGTTTGGATCATTCGATAATGACTTGGGATCCAAGGGCTAAAGTCTCGGTGTACACTATGATGGTACATCGGAATGCATGCTGGCAAACTTCATATAAAATATAATCAAAGTCCTTGAACCCAATCCTACAGTCTAATTAATTTGATTTCAATGATAATGACAATTAAAATAATTGAATTTAGAGCCCTTGATTTTAAATAGTGAATGTCGTGTCATCCCATCTCTGTCCAGGCCCACCACCGTCACCAATGGTCTGACGGTGACGCCTATTGTCTGGTTGGTGTGACTCGACTCATGCCCACTTGAGTCATGTTGAGTTGAAGACTCGAACGATTCTTTACTTGACTCGGTACTTAATAATTAAATAATAGAAATGCTCCAGTGCGCATGGAGTATTATAAGCTATGGTGCTCCTAGTAGCATCTTACACTTGAACAGTCCAAATGACTGATCCAAACCGTCTATTATATGGGCTCCTTTTGAAAAAAATAAATAAATCACACCGATCCAATCATCCAATCCATCCCTTTCTCTAGCCATTCTTTTCTAGTACCATGGATGGAATGGTTAGGATTATCTAACAAAAGTGACTATTTGGAATCATAAGCAATATATGATGGACTCTGACAAATATATTGATTGGACCTATTTCTGTATAAATGGTCTCCACTGTCCATATTAAAGCTAATGATCAGACGGTTAGATTATCAGATTGGTGCCTTATTTTATGGTAGCCCATGAAATCTATGCTGAATCTAATGGACGGTATAGATAAATTTATTGGAATGTTCAAGTGTTATAATGCAACTAGGAGCACTGTAAGAGTGTTAGTCTTTAGGGCAGAAAGTCGGGCAGGTTTCGCAGGTTGGCGCTCAACCTTGGGCCTTTACCCAACCCAAGGTTCTTATACCTCAACCTTAATCCAACTCAACCCAACCTTGGGTCAGAAATTCTCAACCCAAGCATGCTTGATCGGGTGGATATATGCTAATCTTTTCGTTATTACATTAATCTATTATATGTCGTCTTATTTTTGGTACACACAAATATATATATATATATATATAGTTATTTATATATATATATATATATATATATATATATATATATATATATATATAGTTATTTATCGCAAAAAACTTCACTTTTTCTAAACAAGCAAGTTAAAATATATGACAACTACTTTAAAAGTCATGTTATGTAGCACACGTTCTATTTGGGAGAGAGAAGTCATGTATTTTGTTAGCTTGAGTAACCGGAAAATGGCGTGGACCAATGAGACTGGAAGGCACTAGAATTTCATGTGCCTTTAACATAGAAGATTCACACTCAATTATAATCTATAAGTAACTTATACATTGGGTTCGGATTGAGTCGAGCAACCCAAGAGCTTAACCCAAGCCTGACTCAAGTTTTATTAAGTTGGTGTTTGTATAGTCTAAGCCCGAAATCGAACCCCATACATCTTGTCCGAGCCCAACCCAATGTCCGTCGGGTTGAACCCGCTCAACTTTCAGCCTTACTAGTCTTGTGGTGAAGATGGTAGAAGCAAAGAGTCATAGACCAGGCTTTCATTTGACCCAATGAGTCTGGTCTATGAGTTGTGTCAATCGAGTTGACTCAGTAAGTCCTGTCATCTCTAGACCCACTCATACTTATAGGTTGGATGACCCTGTGCAAAGAAGACTGTGTACATACATTAAAACTCAGTGTATAGCCCATCTTCACTGTCCATGAGTCTGAATTCTATCCATTGTTGGTAGGCCACCCCTTAAGTGGGCCATAATCAAATTATCACTGTAATTAGATATTCCTAACCGTCCAATCACACCGACCGGAGAAAAAAGAAGAAGAAAGTCAATAAAAGGAAGGTTAATATAATTTGATAATTGTGGCTATGGTCCATTGATTGGATGGCTCTGGATGGGGAAGCACGTGCATTTGTTGGATGGTACAACTGGTTCATGAACATTATCATCTTTCATTTTTTTTTTCAAAGTCCTGAATTGATTACTAATGTGGTGGTGCTACATCAACATGCCATGTTGGGCCCATGGGCACATGCATCTGGCCTTGAATATTCATTGAAAGCTGAAATGAGCATTTTATCTAGAAAAATATTCCAGTATTTTTTTTTTAAATAAAAAATTATGAGGAAAAGGTACGTGGTACTTGCATTCACACCTAGCCGTCTACAAAATGTGGGCCCACCACGAACAACGGTCATAAAAATTGAGCCAGCCAAAATGCATCGGGAAGGGCTACGCATGTCCGTTGAATTCAAGGGTTTTTTTTTTTTTTTTAATGGGATCGTCATGTTGGCGCCTATGTTACGCATACATTGGATGTATTAGAAGATGTGACACATTGGCACGCGTGGATGCACTTCATGTGAACCATATGACATATCTCATTCTCAATAATTTCTTGGCCTGCGATTTTTTTATAGAGATTATTATATTTTAACATTTTTCTCACAATATTATGTGAAAGCATAGCTGAAAATAAAATTTTGAAATATTTATTATAAATTATTAAATAATTTTATATGTGGACGATATGATGTACTCATTTTTTATTAAGAGATTATCAAATTTTAACATTTTTATCACAATATAATAGTGAAAGTAAAATATTTATTATAAATTACTAAATAATTTTATATGTGAACCACAAGACATGCTCATTCTCGCCAATTTCTTGGCCAGAGAATATCTTTGGAGACTATCAGATTATAACATTTTTCTCACAATATTATAGTTAAAACATATCTGAAAATGCCTCTGAAAAAATCCCTCTTTGCAAAGAAATCAAAAGGAGAAAACGAAGAGAGAGAGAGAGAGAGAGAGAGAGAGAGAGAGAGAGAGAGAACAACTAGAGCCGCGGGCCGATACGGACCTGTTTGCGTATTGTAATCGACCGATACGGATACGATACGATCATAATGGTCAATACGATATTGATATTCCAATCTATGATGGAGCCACATATTAGTGAGAATGTTATCTTCTCCAAGACTGCCAAAGGAGTCTGAGATAACTTGAAGGTGATTTATTCGGGTGTGAAGAACCTAAGTCGTATATACGAGCTTCTATAGAATATATTTTCATTCCACCAGGGAGATGGTGGGGAGAGTATTATTCTGTCCCGCGGGGCATGTGGGATGAATTGAATGTGTATCAACTAATGTCAACAAACATTGAGACAATGAAAAGGCAAAGGAAGGAGTTATGTGTCGCCAAATTTCTCTCTAACCTGCGACCTGGGTTTGAACCCATGAGAGCTTAGATTCTTAGAGGAAGTGAGATCCCGTAAGTCATAGAGACATTTTCCAGAGTTTAACGTACAACTAATATGATCACATGGGGTTCCTCATCATCTAATTGGTTTGAATCATGGTATGCATCTAGCGGGGGGGAGGTCGTGTTAGAGGCGGGATACTTGGGTTGGTCGTGGCACAAATTTTGGTAGTGATTGTGGTCATGGCCTCAACAGTCATATGGTTGATACATGTTGGGACCTAGAGTTGGAAAGCTAGCTTGGGCTAATCAGTTCTGCTCATTGCTTGTTCCAAAAAATTTACCCTTTCCACCACTTGATCTTCTCTTTAAGGAGCTGGAACTTGTTCCCCACCCCACCTAACCTTCAACTCTAAATGAAGCCCACCAATTCGCAGGCAACTAATTAAATTCTGGCACCCCTAGTTTTCAAACCTGGCTGGAACCAGACCATGATGCAAATCACCCACCTCAGGCATCGCTAGGGAGTGGCCGGAAACTGGTTGGGGAAGAAAACCTCTTCTTTGTATTGATATATGCTTTACATAAAGCAAAAGATAACTAATCTAATCCTAGCCTTAATTCTAATCTTAACCATCAATTTTAATAAAATATTAATAATGGCTCAAGTACACCTGAATCCCATCACAACCCTGTAAATCGACTAGAACTCCCTCAATTCATGTTAGAATCTCATTATCTTGAAATCATTGTGCTTTCAAATTGGGGACTGATTTCGC